>NW_027468718.1:38101271-38701271 GCF_046254945.1 Alosa pseudoharengus
TACATAAATAGCGGCGTCCAAAGAATCTTTTGCCGGATAGCATGACGGCGGTGGGCTGGACCTCCCCTGTTGGTGTAGTGTGTGTGATTCCTTGACCTGCCCTGTGTGCATTGTAGTCTTGGTCTGTGTCCCTGCTCTCGTTCTCAGCAAATAAACCTTTTGATTGGACAACTGTGTGGTTCGCTATCAAATCGTTACAGTATTTTTACATTTTCAATAAGAACATCACTATGGTTAATGCAGTAACGAAATGGTAGGCCTATTATTATAGGCTATTGCAATGACTTGCCATGCTCGATCTAAATGTGTCCATTCAATTCACCGTACACAATAACCACAGTTATACATGCAGGGAATATTCGGGCTTTAAATGTAGCAGCGATATTCGGTTTGCGGCAAATACTGGATTAAATTGATTGATGCCATCAGAATGAGTTTACACAACTCGCGCGCAAAACGAATATTGCTGTTGAAAACCGGGTTACTCCCTGCATGTAGGCTAACTGCGGTCAATGACGCACTCCTTTTCAGCGATATCTGTATCTCTGTCGTTCGCAAAGGCCTTGTATGCATTGTTCGCAATTTCATCTGCAATGACTCCTATAAATTTGGCGCAAGTGGCATTCCTGTACGTCGGGTTTACGTTCAAACTATTTTTCTGGTGAATAATTATTTCGGACTGAACTTGGTGAAGGGAAGTTTCACTAGGCCTATCGTAGGCAACGATAAACTTGATCATCATCTCGGGCTCGTCTGATCGGTTTGCTGCTGCCAGCCGCCGAAAGGCAGTGGGGAGAGGGTACATTTATCTCGGCCTATGTGACCACACTGTAATGCAACTACATCCACTCTGTTTACCTGACGGGTCTCTGACCTCTCTCTCTCTCTCTGCACCACACGCATTTTCAAATTTACACACAGGCACTGGGCCACGGCCAATCAGAGGGGAGGTCCCGCCCTTCACTATCTGTGATTTGTTTAAACCACGATTATTGGCCAAATATGTGTCTGTTATTGAACCAAAGGTAGAGTTTCAATGCGGACACTTTTTCCTCTCTCGAATAGCTGGTAGCACCGGTGCGACCTCCGATTTTTTTTAGTCGCACTTTTGAAAAATTAGGTCGCATATGCGACCAAATTGGTCGCATTCTGGAGCCCTGCTCTTGAGTTCACTTACCGTCATGTCCTCTTTACTAGCAAGCATGTCTTTGAAGTTGCCAGGCTTTATGACACGTAGCACGACGCGGGTGATCTCACCTTTAGTGTGATTTTCTCTGAGGCCTTCATCAATCTGCCTAGTGATGTTGTAACTGATCTCTGAAGTGTTATCGCCAATTTGCCCACCATGTATCTTGAACTCTTTCCTTTGTAGGAGGGGAAGGTCTTTAAGGGCAATCATGCTTTCTGTGCTATGGGTGGTGTGTGAGGTGTTTGAGTGCAGTTGCAGTGTGTCATGTGGACTGCGAGACTGGCTACAGTCCCGAGCAGTGGGTAGATTGTCAACCATGTGCGTGGTGGATGGAGCACTACTCTGTTTTAGCTTGAGTTCATTGTAGACCGCAACAATTTACTAATCTGTGTTTCAAGATCTTTGGTCTGAGAAGCTAAATCTGTTGTCTCAGCGTGTGTACTGGTACCCTGGGTGTTCATGTGTGCAACCTCAGATGTCACCGGTGACACTTTCACATCAGATACCACCTTCATATCAGACACAGTAGAATCTCCACTACCCCCTGTATGACCCACACTCTGATTATGGCTGTTAATCATTTCATCAACCTTGTCTTTTAGCAGAAGTAACTGCGACATGCCCTCATCCTCCAATTCCAGTAAAGTTACACTGTCCATGTAAGAGCACAAATACTCAATACCACTCTCGTCATCATGTTGGTGCAACTTAGCTGGGTCCTGGTCGGGTGTCGGCGTGGTGTCAGTTGCAAGCTGGAACAGTTCATCAACACAGATGGAACAGTCCGTTCTTGATGGACCACACCAGCTTCTTTCTCTCGTGGCTCATGGTGGACGGTTGTCAGATGCCTGTGGTCCTCGAACTCCCCCGCTCTGGCAGCAGTCAGACGCCCTGGATTCGGACAGACCCTCTTCACTCTGATGACACATAACCGTCTGGTCCACAGGTTCATGGATCACTGGACTGGCGACCTCCAACAGCTGTCAGCGGTGGCGCCAATCCCGGACTCGAGCCCCCAAAATTTGTTACAGGTCCCAAATATGGGACTGTAGTAACAAAGATAAACATATCCTGAAAGACAGGTGAAATAAAAGGAGATTTAGACACAGAAGCTTTCCATGTTTTCTCCCAAATTGCATCTGATTTATTTATTCAGAATAAATCACAAAATATCTGTGCATTAATTGTTTTGTTCAAGTTCCAGTGTGGTGTACAATATATAAAGCATATAATATAAATACATAATAGTAGATAGCAATCTTATCCCCAATGCATACATAAACAATTCATACAAAACATTGCCATATTGCCATCTCCCAAAATAACAGAATATCACATATAATATACTCTATATTCACATTCCAACATATCAGTTATCCAAGGCCACTGTGACTTCATAGAGTACTTTAACATGGCTAAATTGTAATTAAAGTTGAAGCTGCATATAGCTGCCTAGCGAATACTGGACTAAAACATTCAAACTGCATTTGATTACTGACAAAGGCTACAAGACATAAGAATCACTTTAAATCTTAAACTAAACAGCAATGACCATTTACAAAACCATTTGTAAACCCTGTGTGTGTGGACTAATTCATACTTGTTCAAGTTGGCAAAATAACCGTTTCTAAAACCAGTGTGTACTTATTCATTCTCATTAAAGTTGGCAAAATAATCGTTTCTAAAACCAGTGTGTATACTTATTCATTTTCACCCGTGTGTATTTGCTAAATCATACTCATTAAACTTGTCAACATAACCGCTTCTAACAAGCAGAGTTGTCCAAATGAATAGGTCGTTATTAGGCGTTGTTGTAAAGATATTGCATGTGGATGTTGTATATAGGCTACTTTTTAGGTGACCAACACACAAACGAAACCGGGAAACGGACAAATATTATCAATGCTTTGAATGTTTCAGTGCGTGCACAGGGGTGTCTGTAGATGGGTGTATATTCATTCATTCCTGCAAGCGCCCCTGTGGCCATGCATGCGCCCTTAAAATAGCATCTGAATAACCGCCACTGACTTTAGACTAGGTTTTTCCTGGTCAGTGGCGGAATTGTTTTCTGAATTTGCAAAATAGCACCAGGGAACATTTGCACCGGAACACGCCTCTTCTTTTCGCTGAACTGCCCCCAGGAGCCCCAGAAGTTAATTTCCTAATTTAACGACCTGAGTCTGTGGAGGGAAAATTCCGCTGTGCGTTCAATGCAAAATAGGAATGATACAAGCGCCAGTGTATAAAGTCAATTGCACTTGAGTGCACGGTAGGGCCCATTAAGTGGTTTTCATACAGTAGTTTTGGTGCCACCCCAATAAAAAGTCTGGACCCAGCTGGCCACCCCTATAAAATAATCCTGGTTACTGGATACGGATTTGGCAATGGTTTTTTTAAATTACCGTAATGTCTCTCTTGGTTTCAGATAGCCAGGTGTTAAAACAGTTAATGGCCCATGACGTTTGCTTAATGGTGTTGCTTTTGTGCTTTGCTTTTTTTGCTCTTCTTCTTTTCGATACAGTCCAGTTACTGGATGGATATGCGCTCTCCTCCCGCTTGACTGTCTGTTCCTCCTCGTCATCTGACATTTCATATTTCATCATTTCATGTCGCTTTGGTAAAATCTACAAAATTAAGTTATTGTGCTCACATGAATGGTCATAAACTAAGCTTTCCAACAATATCTATATCGAGGGTATTGCAAAAAGTATTGCTAAGATAACCGCATCCAAAGTTGGCATGGTTCTTCCGTCACGATACGCCAGAAGAGGAGAAAATCACCTTTTTAAATAAATTGTCACGCTAATGTGTTGAATCTTCACCTAAATAAAGTCAGGGTTTAACAGTCAAAACGTATGTTTTTCCGTGAAATTTGTTCACAATATGAAAGTGTAGACTGTATACTGTTGAATTATGCGAAAACGTGAAATTCAACATCGTGGATTTTCTCAAAATAGCACCGTACGCAAAGCGACTGGTTTCGCCTTGCAGGGTCACATATATTATATTAACTCAAAAGTTATTTTAGGAAAATCTATCTCCATTTTTTCTCCAATTGCAATTGCCAAGGCTACTTGCTTTTTAAAATTATGAGAACTTTAATTTCATTTTAATTTAACGGTTATTGCCACATTGAATCTTAGCATTGTATCGCGGAGTGATTTAGGCCTATTATAAGCTGTGCAAAGTCTGAGTTGAAAATAATGTCCAGGGATATTCCAACTCATGGAACGTCTCTCGGCCAATCAGAAACAAATAAATAGTTCCATAGAACCCAATTGTTGTGTAATATTTTATGATGCAAAATGGAACATTTATAAGATATAGGCAATGATGTCACAATGCTCTGTTGTCTGGCTGCCACTATTAGCTTTCTGGTAGCTTTGAGAATTGTTTTCCTAGTCTTGCTGGTTCACCAGCTGACTGTTCTTCCCTCTACTTTGTGGAGGTATGGTTCACAAGAAGAGGGGAGCATTTGACCTGAACCGGTGCACAATGCGGCAGCTGGTGCAGCTGTCAGGAATATCCCAGGGCAGTGCTAGAAAGTTGGTGCGATTCCGGGTGCGCCAAATGAGAAAGGCAAAGCGTATGGATGCAGAAAGACAAGCACATCTCAAGAGAAGGCATGACCTTATGACAGAACTATATGAAGAGGTCCCCTCGAGATGCAGAATGGCTAGAGCTTCAATTAATGCCAATTCAAGGAAGAATCCACCATCAGTCCAAACAGATAAAAGACAACAAACAAATAGCAATGAAAAACAGAGAGGGGTGGTGATGCAGACCTTAACAAAGAGAACTTCAAATGAACAGACTTCCCATCCTATGACAGAGCTTCTGTCAGAATCAGTGAAGACTTCTCCAGCTATGAAACACTCTCCTGATGAGACTGAGCCATATATGTCAGACTACCAAAAACCATGTGGGTTTCCAAAGGCATCAAACTCAGTGCCTCACAGCCCTGACATATATGAGAATGATGGCCAATATGTATGTGCCTGCTCACATGCAGGTTTGAAATGCCAGTGCTTTGGAAGAGGTTTAGTTTCCAAGGATGACAGGCTTTTCTGTAAAGTCTGTGGTGCAGCAGAGAGGTGCTGGGTGACATGCAACCAGTTTAAACTTTTCAGATCACATGAATGTAAGGCAGAGTGCAGGAAGAGGAGAAGAGAGAAGGACAAAAATGCTTCTAGAAACAAAGAAACAAGAACAAGTTCCCAAGGGCAGTGTGTCCTTCTCTAGTTTATTCAAACCAATCTAACCAACCACTGAACCCGAAGGAAATGAACAATAAAATCTTAATAAAGGACAAAACAGAGAATAATCTGATTTGATTTATTAATAACTTTGAAATTTCTTTGAAATGCGTTGTTTGCTTTGTTTAGCTAAGCCAGAGGATGAAGTCAGCCGCATGCCATCAAGTCATACAGTTTCAAGAGAGACTGCTGAAGCAGCAGAGTGTAGTGCGTGAGAGGCCCTATGAGTGCAAGTATAATTTTAATTACTTCTAATACTTTTTTAAGAACTCCTAAAAAGGGATATATATATATATATATAATTTCAGTGGTGTCTGCCAGGGCTGGAATTTCACTGCGGGCATTTCCCCTTGCATTGGCCTTGATGCCCTTTTAAAAATAGGAAGTTCACAGGCCACTGTGGCCTTGGTGCCCTGACCAGAGACTTTCTAATGAGGAGACACAGCACTCAAAAAATCCTCCATAGAAATGCATGGGGTTAGTTTGTAGTGCCAATATGGCAGTTGTCTACATATATCCCAACCTTTCCGTTGCAAAAAAAGTCGACATGTGAATACATTGTGCCAATCATGTGGTGTGTTGTGAAGACATCGTGCCAATCATGTGTTGTGATCTCGCCGCTGGAGCAAGTTTGGTGTCGGGAAACCTTGCGCACGCGCATTTCTGCCGAAATAGATGCCCGATAAGTGCCCAAAAAGCATTACAATATGGCAGAGTGGAAGGACTTGCCTAAAAGGAGTTTGCCCTGACTGCTTCCCACTTATTTCCATATTCTGCTTAGTATCTGACAGATGCAGCTATTTTAATTTGTAGCCTACTGTATGTCCTATTAAAATAATCATCAGAACTATGCAATGATTCTCGAGTGTGTCACAGCGCACATTAATTATGTGGTGGAGAAAGTGACATTGTACGACAAGAAAAAATATTCAGCAGCCAGAACACAAGGCAAGAAAATTTACTGTATATATTAAGAAGCCTTGGATAGCAGTAGAATAATGTCAGCTGTCATTGATATATAGTGCATTGATATTGCGCTTAAGCACTTTATTGTGAAGCACTTTGGTGCGGCTCAGCCATCTGTAAATGTGCTATAGAAATAAAAATTGACTTGACTTGATTGATACATTCCCTTAGTGAAGTAATGTTTTCCGTGATTTTATGACTAATGTGTTGATAACGTACATTAATTTATCCGATTCTCTCACATTAATCCAAGGAGGAATTTGTTGAACACAACCCTGGCTTGGCCTAAAGTGCAATACGTTTGCAAACAGTTTCTGTTTGTCTTGAGTTTTTGGCGAATGTTTGCAATGTTACACTCGCAAACAGTCTGGGGAGGTTCTCCGTGAACATACAGTGGAGCTGGACAAAGTGTTACGTTACAATGGAATGTTTACACCGAATTGTTCAAATTTAACTGTTCAGAGAAAATATGTTCGCCACTGTTTGCTGAATTTGAATGCACCGTCATTGTTTTAGACCAAACTTGTTTGGAACTGCCTAGTAGGCGGGTTAATGTTTGAAAAAAAAAAAAACTTACCTCAACTGTTTTTTTCAACTGATTATGATACCTTTAGATACAACATATTAAAAATCTAGTAAAATCTGACCCCAGTAAAGGGGTCATTTTCAAGATGGCCACCAGAAGCTAATTTTGGCTATATCTGAATCATTATTTAGCCTAGGAAAGTGTTTTTGGTGTTTAATCTGATTTAGAGCTCACTGAATCTGAGACTACGTTTACACGAAGCAGGGTATTTTCCTAAACGAATATCTGGCTATCTACGTTTGCAAATAAAACTGCATGTACACGTGACCGTTTTTTTTTTTTAAATGTGTTTACACGAACCCGTGTACATACATGCTGTCATGAGCACGCCAAACCACAGTGGCAGTCTAACGATAGCCTCAAGCTCACATTAACCAATCAGAACCCTGAAAAGTCGCACGTGAGAACATGTAAATGTAAACATTGGTCGCACATTTGGTGTAATTCTGTCGCATACTGTGACGTTGGCTGCCCAAAACTCCGTTTACCACAGTTTAGAACCAAACACATAAACGGAGTTTAAAAAAAAAAACACTTTGGCCTGAGTTTTTTTGGATAACCGTTTTACGGGGCGAATTCTCCGTTTGCGTCTAAATGAAAGGCTCAAACATAGGGAAATGTCTTCGTTTATAAAAATACACATGCTCGTGTAAACGGGGTCTGACTGATTGCCTGTCTGTCCAGTCAGAGGGGCCCGTATGATGCCCCATTACTTTGCACAATTTTGGCTAAAACAGTAATCAGACAGCACAATATGTTAATGTAAGTGAATGCAGGAAAATTGTGAAGGCAATGTGGACTATATGTGATATTACAAATATATTCTTGTACGCAAGATAGTTAGCTTGCTAGCTAATTTCTGACAAACTGGGATTTTCAATCTTGAATGAAGGAAGTACATCATTCTTTAAATAATGCCACCCTAAAAAGATGGTTTTGGCGTAACAGGAGGTCATGAAATTATTTATAATATGTTGGAATTGTAATCAGGTTATCCTTTTCCACAACTTCCCGACCATGCTGCCAATTCAGTCTACTCAAAGCGTATGGAGCATAATGGACATAATTTCATTCTACTAGTTTTCAACCTATCCTTTTTCCTTCACAACTTTCTAACGCATAGGATATACCATGCTTTTTCATAATTTGACTGAGTGGCAACATGTACAGTGAGAATAAAATACAACTAAGCACTGATCCCTGTGGAACACCATAAGATAAGGGGGCAGATAAATCATTGAAAGAAACTGAAAAGGTTCTTCCCTCTAAGAAGGAGGCAAACCATTTCAGTGCAGTACCTGAAATTCCAACCCAGTGCTCAAGGCGCTCTAAAAGAATGTGTCAAAGGCGGCGCTAAGATCTAGCAGCATAAGTAATGCACAGTTCTTTGCATCCACAGATAGTAACAAGTCGTTAGTGACTTTAATTAAAGCAGATTCCGTGTTGTGTTTAGGTCGGAATCCAGACTGGAAGATGTCTAACATCTCATTCTCTTTCTCATTCTCTGATAATATACTATCTGTTGAATTGTTATCACTCCATTATTTCCATTAAATATCCAACCATGCTGCGTTTTCAATCAGCTACTCAAAGGAGAGAGAGATATTTTCTCTCTTCTAATTTTCACTCTTTACAGTAAGTCCATTCTTTCCCACACCTTCCCAATTGAAAGAGCTCATTCAAGAATGAATGTGTCCTTTAGTGACAATATCTGTCAGGGCAAAGTCGAAGATGGATGGACATGATAATGTCCAAATTCGAAAGGGTAAATACATAAATGCAGCTAGCCTCCAAAGAGATGACTCTATTGTTGTGACATCTGGCTCAAAGGTGCATGCTATACTGATAAATATATAAAGATTAATAATTAACTATGGATGCCTATGTATGGGTCATGGTTTTACCAAAATCATAGAACAGCCAAAACTATACATATTATAAAAGCATACCCTGTACATGAAATATAGCTAATATAATCATTCAACTTATGTCCCATATTCATCCATACCATACATAATACTCCTCTATTCTGTATACTGTAGGCAAATCAAGTGAACAGCTGATACATTTTGGCCTGCAACCCTTTCCCCTTAACCCTTTCGTGCCCGTGCCGAACATTCAATTTTTGGTGCTGGATGACGTCCTCACCCAAAAAAACTTTACATACCATTGTAATCCGAAGGATTTGTTCTATGAAATTATGTAAAATAAATATGGTAATGTTGATATAGTAATGAACAGTCTTTGAAAATCCTGTCCAAATGTATCCAACATTTCTCAAAATTTAATTTCCTTCACATAATGAATTTTATGAATTTTCACAATATGAATTTTCATCATATTTCTCTACAAGAAAAGAAAATAGAGTGTATGACATGTTCAGCAACTTGTGGATTATTTAACAAAACAACTGAATTGGAATATCTTTCAAAAGGTTTGATACATTTAGTGATCAGTGTAAAAAAGTGTAAAAAAGGAAACAGGATTTAGAATGTTTTTAGAATTTACATTCTCTTTCTCACCAACAACACAAACGTATGCATAAAAACTAATAATGAAGTCTGGTCTGGAGATATACCCACAAAGAGTGCTGTGCTGCAGCTCACACAATGGTTTAGATTTATTTGGTCTATAAGAATAAACCATTTATTTGTATATAAGCAAATTATACAGTCAATAAGAATGACATTATTGGTTGTGTAGGGGTGGGTGGTTGTGAACATGATTGTGAGAGAGTCAATGTGCATAGGTGTGTGTGTGTGTGTGTGTGCGCGCGCGTGTGTGCACGTGTGTGTGCACGTGTGTGTGCGTGTGTGTGCGCATGCGGGTGGACGGTGAGCAACAAAATGTAAAACTCATGAGGACAACATAACTAGTATCAAGCCTGAGAAACTGCCTCCGACTACAGGAGCTGCAGCACAGCACTCTTTGTGGGTATATCTCCAGACCAGAGATTGGCTACTGCTACAAAGTCCATCACTGGATGTCCTTGAGTATGGATAGAAACAAGAAGAACAAAGTTATGCACTAGTCCCTACAACAGATCCCAGTGAGATGCAGGGAAGTTGGATGAGGGTTGTTAAATTTTAAACTGATTAAGGAAGTTTTGTTTTATGGATTTTGTATGGAATTGTAGTCATTTTTACTTACAACTAATGACTGGGATAGATTCAGCACCCCTAAAAAGCCCTAGTTAGACATCTTAAAAGCTATTGGTAAAAAGAAATCATTCTTTTCCCCCATACCCTCTGGTCACCCCAAACTTGACTGGCTCTCCAGGTGTTTCCCTGAGGATTTAAGGATAAGAAAAATGCCTAACTTTCCCTAGCTACACCGGGCATCGCTTTCAAATGACCACTTCATTCGCGCATTACAAGGCGTGAAGCTTTAGTACCACCCACTGTACATCGCTCTGCCTGCCGCCCCTTCTGAAAAAGCAGGATCTACCATTAAACATAATTGTTGCCGAGAGTAATCCCAGCCTACGAATTCAATAACAAAATAAATCATGCATAATTAAACATTACCTCGATTTAGGCTACTTGGGTATGGCTTAAGGCTTGACTACACGGTGGTAACGAAAATCGAAACTGAAATTTGCTGTCTACATTATTGTCAGTGTTGGGGTAACGCAACTACGCAAATGAGATAATTGAGCCAGTAGAGAAATAACTGTTCAGAATTAATCTGTAGCCTTGGGTAGGCTTCTGCAGAAAACAATGTTGTTGCCGATTTAATACTATCTGGCGACGTTTTTAACAGGCTACGCAATAGAGGCTTAGACAACTATGACCCACATTTTGGTTTCGTAAATTAATTTGCCCTACTTCTTGACTGCAATGTAGTCAATTGACTGTTTGACATGTCATTTTTATTTTTCTGTGCAATAAACAAATACATCTGCTTTATGCTGCAGAATTACATTCGGCTAACTTCTGCAGATGCACAAAAAAACACTGCCAGGCCATCCTTAAACATATTTTCGTTTGCTGTAACCCGACCGACCCTGTCAATTTAGAACCGACCTAAATTTTTCTTTTTTTCCCCTTGGACCAACTTGCCGGTTGTAAACTTGCGACTACCGATTTTTTTTTACTCTAAACAACCAATACTACGGAGCCCGGGAGAGCTCACTTTAAGCAGGCATGTGCAGAGAAGGGGGGCTACAAGGGCTCTAGCACCTGCCCTTTTGCCCCTTTTATGTCCAAGTGCCCTTTTGACAAGACCCGTTTTTTACTTTTTAAAATTTTGTAATACTTCCGCTAGTTCCAACGTCAATATTTGCTAAAATGTCTCATTAATAGTTTGTGAAATTAGACATTTACAAAAATAAAAATTTTCTGTGTTAGGGTGATTCTCCAACTATGGTACTTTTCTGTCCTTGACATATAAAAAAAAATAAAAAACATTTCCACTTTTTTATTTTTTTCACACTTACTACATATTTAGGGGAACCTATATATAAAAAATCATTGTTCAATTATGTTTTTTTTTATAAAATAGAAGACATTTTATATGCGTTTTTTACCATTTTGCCTCTGTCCCTAGGCCAGACTTTGGGTCTTCGACCTTATCTCACTTAAAATCTATTACTGATATAATTTTAAATTCAAACAGAAAGTATGCATTATAACCAAATTCATTCTAATCTATTTGTTTTTATATTTCTTTTCAATTTGGCCTATTTTGAACATGTTAAACACTTGTCCCTTGGGTTCACCGTCATTTCCACACCTCTGCATAAAATGCAATCCCAGGCTCAGCATTCTAGATTTGTATACTCAGTAACCATAGCAACTGACACTCCAGAGGGATCCACATGACTGAATAAAAGAATGATCCCAGCAGAGGTTAATACATAGGAGATATATCAAGGTAAATATGAGAAATACTGCGAGTATGTTTATTGTACGTCATTTCTGAACCGCTCATAATTCATTCCGATGGGAAAAATTCTGGATTTTTACAATTTCATTAGGTGTAATTTGAGATTATTTAATGCTAACTCTAAAACTAACACAGGCTAGTGAAACATGAGATATTAGAGGGAAAGTGGGAAAATGTCATTTCCACGACCGTCTTTTCCACATCTGTCTCCATGGTAGTGATAAAGACAGGTTGGCTTGTTTTTGTTCGGTTGTGGAAATGACCATTGCTTTTGCAATGTCTGGAAAAATGTCAAAAAATACATATTATTCCATAAAAATCAGCACAGCCAACTTCAGGGCAGGTATCTAAGCATACTGGGGAAACAAATTATGCCAGTAATATTTTAATTAAAAATGTTTCATTTTCTGAAAATGTCCAGGTCCAAAAAGTACCATAGTTGGAGAATCACCCGTTAATTAAAATTGCGGCCACCAATCCGTGACGTCATACATTCAGTGAACTCTCAGAAGGTGCACGCAGGCACAGTGCTGCAGGAGACGTTTGGGAGCATGGTAAGGTCACTTGGCAGTTAGCCTATCTGAACATGCAATAGTATTCAGCTTAGAGATAGAGAATAAAATGTTTAAAGTTGTTTCATGTTTAATGAAGTAGGCTATCAAACCCGTTTTAACCATGTCATGGTCCATCCATTTCAATAACCTGGCAGCTTCGAAAATCTAAGGCTGAACGTTCATAACATATTCTGTTTAGGTTACTATGTTATAGTAGCTTAGGTTAGTAGACCTAGGGGATATTCCATCAACCTCGCTAATGAAGACGGCGCTTAACATAAATAGCCTGGCTTGAACTAGCGTAGACTTCCACTTGGGGCTGAAGCCGTTCCATTTACTCAAGTTAGCGGCATCTTGGTCTCGTTTATTCAAGCGAGGTTAAAGTCAGCTTCATCTCTGCTCGTGCACGAGGTAGAACAGTAGACCAAAACAGTAGATTGACGAAAAGAGGATATATGTCGTAAAATTAAGACAATACTAGACGATTTCTGTTCGATTTGGCAAGCGCCATCTACAGGATTTTCATCGAAAGTCATCAAATTTTAACATTGAGAGAAAAAAATAGATTGCCTACAGAAATGGGAGAATAATGAAAGCATACATTTAAAACAACAATGCTAATGGTTTTGAAATCAATTGCAAGTTTGATTGGCTTCACTCTTGAACACATAGGTCTACAGTCTATGCTTGAACAAAACGAGTGCATGAATAAATAGTATAAACTCAAAAACAACTTATGGATATGCATATAGATATTCAAAACTATCTATAGCCTAGCTTACGTTCTTAGATTAAAAGAGTTAATTCACTCCAAATTATTGTCTAGGTGTAGGTGGTCATAAAATAAATTATGGTTATGGTTATGGTTATGGTTATGGATTTAGCAGACGCCTTTGTCCAAAGCGACATATAAATACAAAACAACATAATAATATTTAAAAATGAACAGGGAACAGATTAAAATCTAGGTCAAATATAGTAAGGAGAATAGTTGTAGTACACAATAATATCAATTCAATCAATAGCCTAATAAAAAAAGCAATGTAAAAAAAGGGGAAAGGCAATAATAAAACAATAATGTCAATTCAATCAATAATATAAAAACAATAACATGCTAAGACTACATTAAGGAGAATATCAATAATAAACAATAATGTCAAATTAATTAACAGCCCAATTAAAATAAAAACAACATTATATAAACCATAACACATAAGCGCTTAAACAACTAAGTATATGTTGAATAGGAATGTCTTTAGACCCCTCTTAAACGACCCAAAACTACCACAGGAACGGAGAGCACTGGGCAGTTCATTCCACCAACATGGAACCACTGAAGAAAAGAGTCTGGAATTAGACCCAGTTTTTATGACTGGTCGACACAACATACGCTCACCAGAAGACCGCAGTGGGCGGTTGGGCATGTAAGGCTTGATTATTGAATTAAAATAACTAGGAGCAGATCTAGTTAGTGTCCTATAGGCCAAAGTGAGAGATTTAAATTTAATTCTGGCTACTATAGGGAGCCAATGGAGAGTAACTAGGAGAGGAGTTACATGTGTCCTCTTTGGCTGATTGAAGACCAGGCGTGCTCCAGCATTTTGAATCAGCTGTAATGATCTTGTTACACAAGCGGGTAAGCCAGCTAATAGTGAATTACAATAGTCCAGCTTAGAGATGACCATGGTCTGAACAAGAAGTTGTGTGGAATCTTGTGTCAGATAAGGTCTGATCTTCCTAATGTTGTAAAGCATAAACCGGCATGATTTTGCAATAGAAGCTATATGCTCAGAGAAGTTAAGTCGGTCATCAATTACAACGCCCAAGTTTCGTGCCGATCTAGTTGGGGTCAGTGAAGTTGAGTCAAGCTGGATGTTAATCTGTTGGGGAATAGCTGTTTTAGCTGGAAACACCAAAAACTCTGTTTTTGAGAGATTAAGCTGAAGGTGCCGATCTTTCATCCAGGCTGAAATATCCTTAAGGCATGCAGAAATCCGGTGGGAAACACTAGAGTCATCAGGTGGGAAAGACAGGTAAAGTTGAGTGTCGTCTGCATAACAGTGATAGTCAAATCCATGGGAGCGAATGGTATCACCTAAGGAAGTGGTGTAAATAGAGAAAAGCAAGGGTCCTAATACTGATCCCTGAGGCACACCTGTGGTGAGGGCATGAGACTTAGATACCTGTCCCTGCCAAGACACGTTGAAAGAACGCGCTTTAAGGTAAGATTCAAACCAGTCAAGAGCTTTTCCAGAAATTCCCAGTTCAGATAGTATAGATAGGAGAATGTCATGGTTAACAGTATCAAAGGCTGCAGATAAATCTAGTAGAATTAATACTGATGACTGAGCAGAGGACTTAGCTACTCTCAATGCTTCAGTCACAGACAGAAGAGCAGTTTCAGTAGAATGACCACTCTTGAAACCAGACTGCATAGGGTCTAGTAGATTATTCTGATGAAGAAAGTCACAAACTTGCTTGAAGACCACTTTCTCCAAAACCTTTGACAAGAAAGGAAGAAGGGAGACAGGTCTGTAGTTCTTCACCTCAGTTGGATTAAGTGTACTTTTCTTTAGCAGAGGTGTAACCCTAGCCTGTTTAAAAGAATAAGGAACTATTCCAGAACTGAGAGAAGCATTAAATACATGTGTGACTGCTGGTAGAACAGCGGGTGAGATAGACTGTAGAAGAGTGGACGGGACAGGATCTAATGGGCATGTTGTTGGACGACATCGCTGAAGCAATTGAGAGACTGCTTCCTCATCAAGAGGAGAGAAAGAGTCAAATGATGGGGTCG
Organism: Alosa pseudoharengus; assembly: GCF_046254945.1. Taxonomy (NCBI): domain Eukaryota; kingdom Metazoa; phylum Chordata; class Actinopteri; order Clupeiformes; family Clupeidae; genus Alosa; species Alosa pseudoharengus. The sequence continues at coordinate 38,116,507 of NW_027468718.1, forward strand.
TACTAACACAAGGCAAAATTAGTGTCAACATAATAGGCTATTGTCCCAAAGTGTTTTGAAATAAAATTATCTGAAATGCAATGGCTTTCAATTCAATTCATGCCTAATATCTGTGTAGCACACAGTTGATTTGACATTCATGAACAATCGTCGACACATGAAGAAGTTTTAATTATTAGCTGCCTAGGCTACAGAATAATTATCCTTTGGCTTGCATCAGATATAATAGGCTATAGCCCACTGGCAAAGCTGTCACTGAACAGCCTACCAAATGTGCATGACCCTTTATCAGCAGTAGACATATGACATATGTCTTTCAAAGATTATAACTAAAAAAAGCCATTATCAAGGTGATAAACAATGTAGCCTTAATACTTCGTATGGGAAGCGAACACGCAAGAATGTAAATCCTATCCTATGCCGTCTCGCTGCACGTTACACCACCACCGAACGTAAATGACGCAGAGTAGCACGATTCCTAGAACCACACGCATGTTAAGTTAAAACATTTTTAATCGTATAATCTTCATACATTCTTTGGAGCTAGTGAATGTGTAAATCCATGCTTGGTGCACTGTCGGAAAAAACATTTCTATAGGCCTACTTCTATTTTTGAAGTAGTATGCTACAGGTGACGAGAGCACAGGTTGACGGAACCATCTTTTTGGACTCGTTTTCCGACTGATTGTTTTTTTTTTGCAACACAGCTTAATTTAGCTTGAAAGTTAACCTGCTACGGAGCAGGTTAGTTCTGTAGCATAAATTCCCATGGTTACCAAGCTGGGATTCACGTTAACCTCATTAATGGAACGGAATTCTCACTAAAATTAGCGAGACTTATCGAAATAAGCCAGGTTTGGCCTTTAGCGAGGTTGATGGAATACCCCCCTAGTTCATAAAACCGAGTAGGCAAACCTTTTCTAAATCGGTATAAGCCGACGACATAGGCTACTGTAGGCTAGTTGTTCAACTCCATACGTCGTTCTTGTCATTTCACTCAGTGGCCACACGCACAGCACGTGAATCTGCAAGACACCAGCTTGCTAATGGTGGTAGTTCACTGTGATAAACATTAAAATTATAGCCTGACAAGCCAGACTAGGCAATAACATATTTGCTGCCGCTAGGGTGCGTAGATTTCTAGGCTATTAAAATTAGCTTTGAATTTAATCAAAAAGATGTAGCCTTATAGCCTATGATCTCTGACAAGAAAATTTGGTTCCATGTGCCCTTTTTAAAAAAAATTTGAGCCCCTGCCCCTTCAAAGGTCTCTGCACGCCCCTGACTTTAAGTGATATTTTTTCTGGTCGTGATAATTTGTCCTCGAAATAATAAAACGTGAGCACGTTTTCCTTTAATTGAGCCCTCGAATTAATAAAACGTGACCCCGTTGTAGGCCTAAATTGAGCTCTCGAAATATGTATGATCACATTTTCTCACCGCTCGCTGTGCTGTGGTGGCAACTTCGTGTTACCTTGGCATGGACTAGGCCTACAGCTGTCTGTGACAGTTCATATTGGTAATGTGATGATAACCGTAGGCAGCTAACTAAAGCCTTTAGGTGGTCAGGATGGTTTATAGCGGAATTCTACTCTTTGTAGCAGGGGCACCTGTGGTGTCAACCGCCAGCTATGGAGACCCATAATGGGGAAATTCTACTGGGCTGCATAGGCTACTCGGGCTCTGTTGTAATGACCGGTTTCCACTACCTCCTGGATTGTTGACTAAAGCCTACGTCAGCGGTTCCCAAACTTTTTTCCCCGCGGACCACCTTCTACATCCTGACTCAGCTCGCGTACCCCCACCATCCAACACATAAAAAAGTAACACATTCTATTGACGCATTCCAGGCATCGTGTTTAATTAGCCGTCCTACATAATAACAAAATCAAAATGTGCAACTGGTGTATGAGCTCTCACGCTAAAATGAAAAACCAACACTAGAATGGTTAGATAGCATCTCACTGCAGACCAGGCACTGTGGCTTCTTCACTCAGTCTTTTCTGTCTCGTTCTCTTTTATCCTCCTGCGCTTCACCTCCACCTTCATTAGTCTGCTCCCCATCCCATCGTTACCTGTGTCCTGCTCTGTTTCTCTCGCTTCTTCTCTTCGATCGCTTTAATTAGGCCTTTTGGACAGTGTCCCTGTTTTTAGCCAGTTTTAGCTACCTAGCCTATACTTCAACAAAACTAACGCGCCAGATATTCTGGCTGCCCGCAGGAAATCACGTGTATTGTGTGTAGCTTATATTTTAATGAATACATAGCCTATTATAGAGTTTACAAATGATTTCCTTTAATTTCACATTTCCATATTATTATAACCCGATTTAAAAGTATGTATTATTTATGAATTAATTAGATTATTAATTCATTAATCATTTTTAACTCCTTTCCGCCATTGCCCTTTTCAGCTCGCGTACCACTGGGGGTACGCGTACCACAGTTTGGGAATCCCTGGCCTACGTTAACTGTGAGGTCTAGAAGGCAATCGAAGCACACACAGCGACAAGCTCCCAAACAATTACAACACGTAGACCTACTGCTGTTGGTACAAAGGCTACTGCATATTAGTAGTAGCCTAATACCCACCCAATACAATAAGGTTCACTCTAGCGCCCGATGGGCCTCCCATATAACCCACCCGCACACCGATATGATGCACACAACGAGGTAAGCTTTGATACGGACTATGAAACGGGAGACATATAACAGTGGCGTAAACGATGCTCAGCTTCTCACTCGCTATAGCTCACACCGTTCGCGATAAACACCACAGCTCTGCATAAACTTGGACCTCAACAAACACTCAAAACTTCGGCAAACATTCAGCTGGACGAAGATGGCAAGGGGCTTGTGCAAACACACACAATTATCTGCTCTCCCACCTATAGCCTACCTAACAGGGCTATATCCAGGTGCACTGCAATCAATGAGATTCCCCCTACGTCACTACAAGCGACACACCTCCCGACGTCATTCCCGGAGATACCCCTTGACACCACACTACATTTTTGTGCACACAATTTAATTTCTTCGAGCCCACGTTTTAATTATTCGTGGGTGCGTTTTAGTAGATCGAGATCTCGAATATACTATAACGTGCTCATGTTTACATGTGTCAAGACAATATTGAGTGCACGTTTTACAAATTGTGGCCACGTTTAAGTAGATCGTGCACACAATGTTCTATAACCATGTTCACAAATTGTGCTCTCGTTTTAATAAATCGTGCCCTCGTTTAAGTAAATCGTGCCCTCATTTTAGTAAGTGGTGCCCTCGTTTAATAAATTGTGCCCTCGTTTTACTATGCTTAAAACGAGAGCTCAATTTATATACACTATAGTAAAACGAGAGCACAATATAATAAATTGCGCACACGATTTAGCAAACCGAGCGCACAATTTAGTAAAACGAGCATACGATTTAGTAAAACGAGTGCACAACGTGAGCACAATTTAGTAAAACAAGGATACAAGGATACAAGGAAGTTTATTGTCACATGCATATAGTTACTGGAAGTAAGAAATGCAGTCAAATTATGTCTGGTGTCAGCCTATTTGTGCATTAATGGGGGGGGGGTAAAAAGTGCAGTAGAAGAGGGGTTTAGTAGATTAAGTGGCAAGGGCTGCATAAAAAAGGTGGTGGAGGATTGGGATTGGGTGGGGGGCACCAACAAGGAGCACCCAAGAGCAACAGGGGCAAGGAAAAACTCCCTTACCAAGGAAGAAACCTTGGGCAGATCCACGGCTCAAGGGGCTAACCCAACTGCCAGGGGTCTTGGTGTGTGTGTTGGGGGGATGACAGGGGAGATGGGATAGTGTGCTGTGTATGTGGGGAGAGGGCAGTGTGCAATATGTGTGTTGGAGAAGCTTCCTCATGAGACAATGTGCTGTGTATTGGGGGGGGGGGGGGTGGCAGTGTGCTGTAAGTATGTTGATGATGTGTGTTGGAGAAGCTTCCTGATGAAATAATGTGCTGTGTATGTAAGGGGGGGGGGCAGGGACTTACTATTGCAAGCAGAGTACTGTATGTATGATGTATGTGAGTGATGACAGTGAAGATGTGTGTGTGGGCGGGAGGGGAGTGGAGCAGTGACTCTGTGTGGGCAGTGTGCTGTAAGTATGTTGGGGATGTGTGTTGGAGAAGCTTCCTGATGAAATAATGTGCTGTGTATGTAGGGGGGGGGCAGGGACTTACTATTGCAAGCAGAATACTGTATGTATGATGTATGTGAGTGATGACAGTGAAGATGTGTGTGTGGGCGGGAGGGGAGTGGAGCAGTGACTGTGTGTGTGTGTGTGTAGTGTGTGTGTGGGTAGGGGCAGTGTGCTGTAAGTATGTAGAGGATGTGTGTTGGAGAAGATCCATCCTCTACATACTTACAGCACACTGCCCCTACCCACACACACACTACACACACACACACACAGTCACTGCTCCACTCCCTACACAGCGCACAATGTAGTAAAACGAGCGCACATTCTCTCAACATGCAAAACATTTTGCGATGACACCTCTAGGGCTCCGTACAATACAAATAAAATACTATTTATTTTAGTAGGCCTAAGTATTGTGAATATAAATTGCCTACATACAAATGTAGGCTCTCTTAAATAAAACCCTGTGGCGTCATCTCTACACCATGTCACACTATGGACTATAACAGCCGTGACGTGATCCTATCCGGACCCAGACCATAATAGCCTAATTTAGATTTTCACGTAAGATTTCAAAGCTGCGCTAAATGTTTCGGTTAGGATAACAGCATTTACTTCAGGAGCTTCAGGAACCATCATTTCGCTTGCTGCTACTCAGTGAAATCTGTGAATTCTGTTAAAGTCGAGTCAGTGAGTAAAGTAGCCTACTATGGAGAAGAGACTGATAGCCTGAAACGAGCGAGGAGAGGAGACGGGATGAGAAACAATTAGATGGATATCTAAGTTAACGATAAGTAAGTTATTTTCAAATCATCGATTGCTCAAAGAGGAGAAAGCTAGACAGCGAGAACAGAGCTTTATATAACGATACGGGGGCAATACCACGCAAAACTGCCACGTCCGTAACGCCAACTAAATATGGATGTGACAGTTTTGCGCGGAATTGCCCTGGACCTCTTCTATATATTCTGAGACAGGCGATTTTAAACGCCAATTTGAAGCAACTCTACTAGACAAAGCATATATTTTGAGCAAGCATAGGGTAGGCTAGGCCCATTCAACAGTGAACTGAGACCACAGAATATTTTACGATTTAAGAAGGCAATATGATTGATCCACCACAATCTAGTTAAGCCTACATGCATTCACTGCCCAACAACGTGCTATTCCAGGGTTTCCAGGATTTCGGGTCAACATAAAAACAACTAAAACAATTAAATTAAACTTGCTGATTAATGGGTTCAAGGAACCAGCTGTGGAATATCCATCCTTGTCTCAGCTCAAATTTGATTTTAAGTGCACTTTAAGATCTTAAAAATAGCCAAGGCTACTCAGTTTTTCTCCCCAATTAGGCTAGGCTACTCTTCTTGCCTTATTTCTCCTCATTTCGAATGTTGCCTTTTAGGCTACTTATTTTATTTCACATTAAACATTAGGCCTATACCTACAATCTTCTATTTCTTGAATTTCCCCTTGGGGATCAATAAAGTATCTATCTATCTATCTATATATCTATCTAGGCTCCATCCATCCATCCTAATATTATACATACATACATATACATAGCCTAAACACACGTTAAACATTATGATGCTCCGGACCTTTGCTTGAGGAAATTTTCTGTAACTGGACCTCGCTGAAGATTAATTGAATACCCCTGGCCTATAAGCTTCGTTTCATTCACACAAACATCTCGACAACGCTTATTACTTGGCACGAAGCTCTGGAAGAACTGTGCCCAGATCTTTTCCCATTCTTTCTCCCCTCTAGTCTAACGGTGACCGTGTTGAAGAATTGGAATTGGTTGTGGTCTATTCAGCATTTCTCAAAATATGGGCTTAACCCAGATTTGAACTGTTGGACAGGGGACTGATAACTGCTGCGTGCAGGTACAGTACACCTGTTATCTGAGCAGTCTGTATGTCCTCATTTTGCGAATGCGAGGACGATATGAGTCTGTTGCATTTCACACTGTGGTATCGGGGGCAGGAGGATTACTGTTAGCGCAGGCTTTATATAAAATTCTTCAACAGAAGGCCTGCCTCAAATGCAGGCTTGCACAAAATAAAGGCCTGTGGTTTGCGCAGCCTACAGTAAGTAGGTTAAATAACAGACCCGCCACAATGTGCGGTATGATGATTTTTGAGCAAGATGTTTTTGGTGCCCTACGTGCACTGCATGTTCTTAAATAACAATGATCATCAGTAGCCTAATATTCGACCATTATTCTGTGTAAATGGGCTATGCATTGGGTAGACACCTGTGGCAGCCGTGGCCTACTGGTTAGCACTTCGGACCTGTAACCGGAGGGTTGCCGGTTCGAACCCCGACCAGTAGGCACGGCTGAAGTGCCCTTGAGCAAGGCACCTAACCCCTCACTGCTCCCCGAGCGCCGCTGTTGATGCAGGCAGCTCACTGCGCCGGGATTAGTGTGTGCTTCACCTCACTGTGTGTACACTGTGTGCTGTGTGTGTTTCACTAATTCACGGATTGGGATAAAAGCAGAGACCAAATTTCCCTCACGGGATCAAAACAGTATATATACTTATACTTATACAAAGTCTTTTATCTTACCACTAGGAGTAGGCTACTCCTAAATAGCAATAAAAGATTTTAGCTAGGAGTTTCTCTTATTAAGTTATTCACAAAGCCTTTCAGACCTACTCTTAGTAAGGACAAATGACAACTCCTGAACAGATTCTGGAGCTGAGCGCTCTAGAATCTTTGACTAAGAGTGAGTGCGTCTTCGTTGCTATGGATGACGTTATTACTCATGCACAAGCTTGACTGAAGTGACCACCTTGATTCGCTGATGATTGTAATGCGGGAATGATTCCAAACACCTCCTTTACGATGAGTGGCAGGTGACAGGTCTGAGAATGCGTGCGCTACACAAGGACGGAAGATGATGAATAACTGAATAAAAAGGCCTAGCCTAAATGAATCAAGAGTAAGGCAAAACAAATAGCCTAGTAGCCTAATGAAACATATGGATTGATGTAGTATCTTTGTAACATTATTAACTTAATCTGTTACTATGCCTATGCCTACGTTTGCAAAAGAGAACATTTTAATTTGATTCACAATAATGTTACATTTAATTTACATGTTGACAATGAGTAGCCTATAGTATTGGTTGTTGTTGGTGGCGTTATTGCATGTTAGTTATGCCTACAATGCAAAATTGCTTCCTCACGATTGGAAGCTCCTGTAGCCGCATAGGATTTCAAAACAGGCGAAATGCCACAAAACCGGTTTGTGAATAGGTCTGTGAGTTAGGAGTCCTCTTGACTTCTTTTAAGCTGTCACAGCTGGTGGGAAGGTGTGATTTGTTGGGGGCAGGGCCGGATTAACTGGGCACAAATGTCTGATGGCCCCCCCTGCCCCCCAGCCAACGTGAATCGGCTGGTCAGTGGCCTATATCGTGAAAATTTTTCTTGCCATCTAAGGCACGAGCGCATCTGTGAGGCCAAGCCTCACCAAGTAGCCCGTTTGTTTACAACTAACATTACATTTAATTAAACTGCTTATAGGCTATGCCGAAATAGTTTTCAACATTTAGAATATTAGTGTTGGGTGAATTAGGAAATGTTCTCAAAGTAGCCTTATGGCTGAAAGCTGCTTGGGATCCCCCCCTGTCAAGCAATATAACCATACAAAACGCGCGGCACTCATTGTTTCAAAAGGAGTAATTTCGGCTTTGTCGGAACTGAAGAGCTGTGGATGGTACGGCAAATAAACGCAACGCAACACAACACAGACCCCGCTTCTCTCGCGTCAGTCACTGAAATGAACGAAACACAGAACCTGCTTCTCTCGCGGCAGTCACTGACAGTAGCCTATAATAAATGCATGGGGGAAAACACTTCCCCATGACAAAGACATCGTAAAACACTGAAAGTTAATATTTTGTCACTAGCAACATACATCTGTCCTTTGTCAAATGTCTTACGTTCCAAGTAGCCTAGTGCATAATTCTGCTTCAGTTAAACAAATACATTTGCTTATTTCACAGAAAAATATAAATAGCCAGTTTAGGGTCTACAGTGCAGAGTTGGTAAGTTATGGTAGTCCAACTTGGAGTGAACATACAAACATGGGAAATTCTTTCTCTAGTAGCTGAGTAGCCTGATGGTAGGCAGGTGCGCTTGTAGACATACGGCCGAACATGCAAGCGCCAATGAATCATGTTCTCACGACAATCACGCCGTTAAACTTAAATAGGTTAACATCACTCTTAAATTCGCCTTCAGGCAAGTAAAACGATGATTTGAAGACATCTGTTTCGCTGGCCTCAAAAGACTATTTTGAAAACATGAAAGTTTTAAATGTGCAAAAACAATAATTACAATAACAGCGGGGCTGTTGAGCTCTATACTCGCAAGATACATTTGGATGGCGACCCATCTTTAATGTTGCATAGCCTATCTCTAAATTTGATCCAAGGTGTTTCTGAAAATACATGAATCTTTTACAGTAGCTCTATAATTTTGAACAATCTGTTTTAGAGCTTAATTAGTCCTGACCTATGAAAACAGTTGTGTTGATGGGGACTGATGTGGATATGTTGTCCATTTTCTTATATCTATTCAATCATGTCAGGTCTATTATTAGGCCTACCTCTTTTCAATCCATTATTATTAGATATTTCTTTTGTAAAGAAATAGGCCTACATATATCCCTCATGTTATGCCAACATATTTAATTCACCTGAATATAGGCTGCAGTAGATGGAGGATTATTGACATCTGCTGTTGTCAGTGCGCAGGCTATCCCTTAAAGGCAGTTTAAAGGTTCAGCTAAATAAATAGCTCAGACAATGGCAGAAATGTTATATTTACAGTCTATGGTTATGAGGTTATGTGCCATCAACATGATTTTGGAGACGTAATGTTAAGGTCGAAAAACTCTGTCACTTTAGCTGATGAGCTCTCACACCTCGCTGCCGTTCGATGCTTTGCTGAACATTGTGTAGCCTACCTGTAGGTCGTTGGCACCTTTATTTGCGACCGACGCGTAAGTGCCTGCTTTGCAGGTCCGGCACTCAGCTTCATGTTGATATCGACCGAGACAAAAACATGGACATTTACGTCAGTGAACTTACACTAAACAAGGAAGTTTGCGTTATTGAGGTGACCATTTAAATGTTTGAGATTACTATCGACCAATGACGGTAGCTAAGGTCAGGCTCTACACCCTACACTTTCCACTCAATGCAAAGCGAACTGTAGGGGGAGGCCGTGACTAGTATGTGAACGAAAGACATAGATATATCCATGAATGAAAGAGAGAGCAATGCAAATTCGCTGTAAACATGTTTGAGGCTAGAATAACAAAATCCCGGACGACTTTGAAATTCCGCCCGGACACATTTTTTGGTCATGTCCGGGCAAAAGAGGACGTCTGGTCACCCTAAGCATGCAAGCTCCCAGGAAAGATTGATTTAAGAACGTTATCACAGTGTGTCTTCGTGGCGCAAAGCAGCGCGGGCGGAAGACAGCGACAATTGGCAGGGGAGAGTCATGTCTTTTTTGACAATTCTGTCGGAGGGTCATTGAACAATTTCTAGCAGGCAAGGGAGGGTCATGCAACTTTTGACTGAAGCACTCAAAATTCCTCCGGTTAGTAATATTGACAGTAATATTGCAGCGGCTATTACAAAATACAGGAGTTGCAAAAATGTTTAAATGAAAATGTAATATTGTGTAATATGATGCATTATGTGATAAACCAAATTCGATGTCTTAATTGATAAAAACTGACAGCAGTATAACAATGTGTATTTTACTCAAAATTAATTTTAAGAGGACACTACGTAAAACTACTGCTCAGCTTGCATCATACCAATGTGCAATGGTGCAAACTCAATCATCTTCAACTCAACACTTCAAAGACCAAGGAGATGGTGGTGGATTTCCGCAGGTCTAAGCCCACTCTGCTACCAGTCTCCATTGATGGGGTCAATGGAGGTGGTAAGCACCTACAAGTATCTGGGTCTCCACCTGGACAATAAACTGGACTGGTCAACCAACACTGACGCACTCTACAAGAAAGGGCAGAGCAGGCTGTACTTCCTGAGGAGGCTGCGGTCCTTCAATGTGTGCAGCAAGCTCCTCCTCCTGTTCTACCAGTCCGTTGTTGCCAGCGTCCTCTTCTATGCAGTGGTATGTTGGGGAGGAAGCACAAAGAAGAAGGATGCGGGTGACTTGACAGGCTGGTAAGGAAAGCTGGCTCTGTAGTGGGAGCTGAACTGGAGTGCATCACTTCAATATCTGACAAAAGGACCAAAGGACAAAAACTGATCAACATCTTGGACAATGAGTGCCATCCACTCATTGACTTCGCTCACTGCCTTGCACAACAGACAGACTGAGGAAGTCATTTGTCCCCAGGGCCATTGAACTGTTCAATGCTTCACTTAAGGGAAGAGGAGAAATAGACTTATCCGCATAGTTTGTCTGCCTCTTCACCCCCTCCATGTTTTGAACTGTCTGTCCACTAGCCAATTTTTTACCACTGTCTTCTGCCTCACTGTTTGTGTGCTATATGCACATATGCATAACCCCTCCCTCCATGCCACAGCCAAACTGTGGCCACACTTATACCTTTTCTTAATATAGTTATATATATAGATATATAGACTTTATTCTTGCACTGTTGCACTGTTTGACTTACTCATTTGCACCATCACCATGACACTCATTCACACAGAGCACCTTACCTTACCTAATCACAGGCTCAGTCCCTGCCTCAGTCATTGCAAGCGCCTCTTGATTGATTAATCACCCACTATGTGGATACTGTTTTTTAGAATTGATTTAGATGAAGTGTTATTTAGTATAATTTGTATTTTAGTATATTCTTTATCTTCTATTGTCCTTATTGCTTAGTTGTGTTTTTTTTTATATTATATACTTTTAATTACTTTTTCTGCTTTTAGTGAATGTGTGTGTTGTCTGCTACTGAGACCTTGAATTTCCGCTGGGGATCAATAAAGTATCTATCTATCTATCTATCTATCTATCTATCTATCAACTGTTATACTAACACAACAAAAAACTGAGGATATATATACATGCAGTGGGTTATACATATTCTCTTTTGGTACTTACTACTAATTACTAGAGATCAAGGCTTACTAGGTCATTATAAAGATTTTATCAAGAATAAAGGCCTAATTCGTCATGAACAAGAAATTTGTGAATACACGCCAAACAAATGATTAATGTTGCTTAACACATGCCTTACATGTCACTAATACAGGCATTAATTAGGTATGTATTAGTGGCTATATATATAATATATTATGCACATGTATACACACACAAACACATAATCAAAACACAGACTAAGAGACATAAATGGCTGCACAACAAAAGAATGGTGTGGAACAGTGAATTCTTTCAAAATCAACAGGACTGATTTCCCTCCTAATATCTGATACTTTTTTCTCAGCCTAAAATGTCAACCACCCATTTATGGGTAACCTATGGTGATGCCCATGTCCTATGTCTGTAAATGTTTTCACACAGGCAGTGTGTGTGTGTTGGGTAATGCTCATCCTCTCAAGAGTCAGAGGATGCCTGCTTTAGGATTACATTTTCTGTCTCACACTGCATTAAAATGGTGTATTTATCAGTCCGAATTTTAAAAATGTCCCTGGCAAAATTCTCGGATCCCCGAAGGATTCCAAGTCTGCCATAAGTTCTTATAATGATCTCAATCTCAGCATGTAAGGACTAAAATCACACAGATGCTTGTTATGTGATATTATGCAAGTCTAACCAATAACATTTAAATTTTAGCCATATTTATGTGTTGAGATGGTTTATCTATACACTATACTTATAGATTACAAGATAGGAATACTGTTTGCGGACATCCACATCAAACTTGAACACTGAAGCATGTAGCTGTACACTTTCTTCTTACTTAGGAGCATGCAAGAATATGCCCCATGGTTCCTTCGTGGTTCTCTCTCAGGATTTCCTCATTATCTTAACAAAAAAAGTGGACAACACCAGAAGTTTTCCTCTTTTTATTGATGCAGTCAAATGATAAACACATTTCCCATGTAAGAAAGAAAAATCAAAATCGAACATCTTTGATTATAACCATTTCCCATCTCCCAAAGTTTGTCTGCTGTTTGACAGAGTGTAAATGAAAGTAAAATAAAGCTAATACGGCTCCCACACTGGTTGCTGGAGACGCATCCCATTCACTTTACATGGGCTCACGTGATCCGTTGCCGAACTGAATTGTGGGTCCGTCGCGTCGCGTTTCTCCCGCCGCTCGCGTTGAGGAGTTCAGCTGTTGCTGCACCGACAGACGGCACCGGCCAATCAAGCCAATCTACGGACGGCACCAACCAATCACATTACGGTTTTACTTCAAGTCATTTGCATAGCTACCGTCGGGAACACCCACTGGCATGCATTGACGGAACGCAGCTGTGTGTGGGAGCCGATAGTCAGGGGGCCTATGTGGTTTCTGTGGGATTAAAATGTTAATTTTTGGAGAGTGGTTGGACTGTCTTTAGAGGTCATTGAACATGGAGAAAAATGATGTCTCCATTTTTTTTTTACCTGTTTTAACCCTATTTTGGTGAAATTGTATATTTCACTATAATTAACACCATACATTTCGCCTAAATCACTGGCTATGTTGAATAAAGTTCACAAAACTTATTTTCTTATTTTCAACTGTATGATTGTATGTCAGTATTATGATTGTATGTCAAACAATTAGAGATAAGATCAATAACCAATCAGTTTCACCCAATACACATACTCCATTGCTGAAAGATAGCAAAATCACAGAATCACAGATGAGACTTCAAACAATTTTAATTCATTTACATATACACAACATATTAGATCTCACCTCCACAATTTCCTCATCATAATCTACAACTAGTCTACTAAACCCTATTTGTATTCACCTTCTTAAGACTGGTCTCCCCTTCCTGGATAATGTTTTGCTCTAGATTATAAATAATTCTATCAGGGCATGTACCGCAGTCATTTAAGACATCTGTTATTAAGCTCTTCCCCCATCCTAGCATCTTTACACTGGCTACCTGTTAAAAGTCATTGACTTCAAAATATTACTTAGAGTTCTTGGTTGGTTGCCTGCATTGAAAGAGGACACCTCATGAAGACACTCTTTTGTCTGCTTCTAACAGAAGAAGCACTTCTATGCTGCCAGCAGCTGCTACTGAACAAGTGCAAAGTCCCTCTAGATGGACTTGATGCAGTTGCAGGTGTTGCTGCAGGTTCAGAAGATGGTCTACCACGTCTTTTCTGAAGACACTGAGTCCTGCCTGCTTCACATGATTTCTAGTAGGGAATCTTGCATGCTGCAGATGCTCACTGTTACAGGTGGATTTGTAGCAGTTCCTGTGCCAAACTGCTTTGTTCTGTTGTAAAATAACTGCACTGTAACAATGTAATCGTTGGCTGATCCGTGATCCCCATCTCCATACTCTCTCATGGACAAAAACAAGAAATTTGGCATATGTCTCTAATGATGGGTCATTCACCAGTCCACACATATCTGCCACTGGATACATAGCCCAAAATCTGTTTCTTTTAGAATATGTGTGCCATCACCTGACTAACAGAAAGACTCAGAATATAACCTAACTAGACTGTGCCACCATGAACTATGAAAATGTGCTTGCTCAAATGTAGAAGGCTAGAAGGTCACTAATATCACCAACCATGAAGAACAGAGCACTATGTGCTTCAGGTTATTCGATATTCTAAATTCTATCACTGCCTATCATCAGCCAACTGTCACTGGTAGTCAGGGATGGATTACTGCACGGGCCTACCGGGCCTAAGCCCAGGGGCCCAAGGAGTCAGGGGGCCCAAGCCATTGCATGGAATCATTGCCTCAATAACAACACATCATATCAACACATAGGCTATGAATCTGATTGAATTAAAGTATTGGCCATCCCCAAAATGCACCAGAATACAGGAAATCACATCAAATAAATAAAAAAAAAATGTCCCCCGCAACAATTAGTGGGGGGCCCTTAATACATCTGGGCCCAGGGGCCTGAAAGTTCATAATCCATCCAGGCTGGTAGTGTCTCTCTTTCTCTTTCTCTCTCTTACACACACACACACACACCTGTCTGTTTGTCTATCTGATCCTTTACCCTTTCTTTTCTACACACTTACATAGGCTACGGAAGGCTTTTTTAGACTTCAGCTGGTACTATGTAAAAGTCTGTTAACCTTGATTTAACAGAGATCTCTGCACTTTGTGCTCTGAATGGGTGTAGACAAGAACTGACAAAGCAGGCTATGACTACACTCAAGCACATTAATAGGCATGAATTGATAGTATTGATATTGAAGTATTATTTTTTAAGCGGACAATTTTGAGAATTTTAGGCACAATTTCTTGTTAAAGAGATCAATCATCAGCCTAAAAATGATTTATAATGTTATATTGTTTATGTGGCCCACTTTTGCACACTACCTTGTAGAATATCTTTGCTTTTTGGCACCAAACCCTATGCTATAATACCAGCAATGTGAGGTTTATGGACAAAACACCAAATCTGACCTTTTCTGAATTTGACCTTTGATGTGGGTCCTTCAAAACCTTCAAAAAAAATGGAGACATGTTTTTTTTAACTCTTAAGAACCTCTAGAACAAAGATATACTACTCTCCAAAAATTAACATGCGAATCCCACAAGCCCCCAAATAGGCCCCCCTACTATAATGGCTCTGAAATAAAAACAATGGTCAATGTCATAAATATCACTGGTTCCCAAAATAGTTTTAAAGGGTCTAGAGAGAAACCTGATTAGTTTAGTAAAAATAAGTTAAATGATTTCATACTCCTCTCCCTCTGTAGGAGTATACAAAAAAGATATATTGGCTAACATTGCCATTTCCATGGACATCAATTTCTATTTACATTGACTTAGAGGGCCAACAGACCCATGTAAGACTTAATTTAAGCTTACTCAGGGTTAAGTGCCTTGCTCAAAGTTCAACCGTGGAAGCTGGGAATTGAACCCTTAACTTTTCAAATAACTGCAAGCTAGCCCAGCTCATTAGCCACTATCCTACCACTGCCCCACTTGTTGATACTAACTACAGGGTAGCCCTGCTTACTTTGGTCTATTTGTAAATTCAATCTGGCACAATGAAAATGGACAAATCTGTACTTTAAAAACTGGAGATGGTCCTCACTGCAGAACACAAGATCCAGGAAGCAGAGCTGGATCTAGATCTAACTGTTTCCACTTTATGTACTCTGCTCCACCACATGGACTAGCATATTGGAATTTGCAAGATGAAAGAGAAGACTGTGGTCGAAGTGCTTTTCTACTGTTTTGGTCATGCAAAATGACCAACATGAATGGAGGATCAACTTGCTTTTGAAGACCAAATCAGTCACAAACAAAACAGTAATTAAACCTCATATTCATCCCATATTAAAGCAAATATTATGGACCCTCTTATTTCTGGGGTAATGCAGTTTCATAAGTCAAGACATAAATAATGAATTTGTGTGATAACAACAGTGCAATACAACTTGCAGACATTGTGCTGCATATTATACTTAAAACAATATCTGCAGGTGCATGCACCCGTCCAATATTATGTACAAGCAATTTTAACACTTTCATATAAACACCTCATTCTCATTCAGAAGGGGTACATTGCACAAGTAAGACAACATAAATCAAATTATCAAAATAATCCTGTCCATTGAAATCTTCTACTTTGACACTACCTAGTTACAATTGAACTCCTGACTGGAAACATTTTAAATTAGCTTAAAATGTGAATGTCCTACTTATTGATCCAACAGCTGTTCAGAATTGTACCCTTAATTATGAAATATCCATTTTTAATTAGCCTTTTGTAGCCAAATTGTATGTAAAAATGAATGTGCTTAAGAATGAGTTGGATGGAAACCCAACTAACGACAAATCCCTTGAAGGCTAATTCAATTGTATTATATTGCCTAAAGCTGATCAACGTTCAACTGCAGTATTTTATAAGCATCACATTGTTGTTGTACCACCATCTGGTCCAATGACCATTATCAACTATGAAAAAAATCAATATTCAATATACTAAACAGGAGTTGAAGCCAGGGTTCATACGTTTTTCTTCTTGAAGTGGTTCCTCCTCAAACAGCATTCCGTGAAGAACATCACATGACAGTGGGATGACCAGCTGCAGGGGATCCAGAGTGACCATTGTAAAAGAATAATGCAGACACTCTCATCAGTTAACAGGAAACAATGATGGCATTTTATTACATTTCAAACATGGGACTTATTAGGGGTGTGCATACAAATAATTTCAAATATTTGAATAACCGAGTGTTATTCGCGCTGCTAACACTGATCCTTTGAGAGTGCATTATCAAGAACATAAGGTGGATAGCGCCTGGTCTTTGTGGTAGGGTGCAACGATGAGTTTCTAGCAATGCAATGGAAAGTCTTTACTTCATTAGACTGAATTCAGTGGTCTCCCTTTTATTTTCTTCTAATTTCTCTGCATTGTGTAGACCAGTGGTTCCCAAACTTTTAACAGGCATGTACCCCCTGAGACATTATGATCTTCCGGAGTACCCCCAACACCACCAATTGTTAACAAGTTTTTTTTAATTGTTTTTATTAATATTTATTTTTATCCATTTTGTCGAGAATAGTGAATAGGATCATAGACATATACAAATCTCATCAATAGTCAACATATGATAGGCCTACAAATGTGCTGAATATAATGATTTTAAATAGATCTGCACGTAATCTCACACACAATCGTCTTGTTGAATGCAGTGATCTTATCTGCTAGGTGCTTGTCTTTGCCTTGTAACTGGAGATTTAACTCATTGAGCTTTCCAAATATATCGCTAAGATAGGCCAGCTTCGTCAAGAAATGTTCATTAGTGAACGTGCTTGCAGATTCAAACATGCGCTCTTCCTCCAAAAAGAAGGAGAAAAAGCCTCGGGAAAGCCACCTTGCCTCGCTGTGAAACAGTACAGCCTTTTGGTCAGCTCCCATCTCCTCTCAAAGTGCGGAGAATAGACACGCTTTTAAGGGCCGGGTCTTGATGAAATTCACCAATCTCACAACCTCGTTCAAAATCTCATTCAGGTCGGGACTATAAGCTGCCTTGACACGAGCGCTTCCCTATGAATAACACAGTGCGTCCATTGCGCATCGGGTGCTACCTGGGCCTAGGCTACAGATAAAAAAATAAATTAAAAAAACTCCTGTTTTTCACGTCAGTCACCTGGCATGTCTCCTCGCGACCCACAGTTTGAGAAACGCTGGTGTAGACTATCAAATACATTAACACAGCAAAATGGGAAATGTCTCAGATCCATTGTTTATTGTGTCTGCAAAATTCTAACTTAATTGACAGTGAGGAGCTAGCAGAACTTCAATAATAGCAAGACTTCTATGCTATGTTATGCCATGTCATGCTATGGAAGCACATTCTGTGCATTTTAGAATATCCAAATAGAGATAGTCATATTCGAATAGTATATCTTGAACGGCTAACCGATTATCTTAACGTCAATACACATACAGTAAGCCTAAAACTAAAGGGATCAGTGGGATTAATTGCCTAAAGAATACAGGCTTAGCATCCACGTTTTACTTTAGCCTTCTACTTGACATGAAGCATATTCAATTTAGCCTACGCACGTTTTTCTTTGTTTCCACGAAATGTGTCTTAGATTCCAAAATGAATCTTTAGTCACTGGAACAAGGTCACCACATGGTTGTTCTTGCTCTACTTTGTTAGTATCTAGTTGTTTTGTAGGAATAGTACGCTTGTATGACTTGTATGATCAGTTTCCTTTCTAAAATATTTAGTGAACTCCATCCTCATCAACGAACTTACTATGGCCAATATCTTTGAAATTTAACGGTCTCTGTTTTATTAGGAAGACATGAATTCTGGGTGGATTTGGGCATGCCTCAGACTCGTGGTGTGAGCGGTATCTGAGCGAAATTGGAGCGGAACAGAGCAGCATCTCCGGCCTCTAAATTAAAAAGCGCTCCGCAATCCAACAAAATTCCATCCGCTCCGCTCCTCGCTCGTTCGCGCTCCGCTCACTAGCTCTGATAGCTGCAAGCAGCCATGAGGGGCCCAAGCACACTGGAGTTGCATGGCAACATCAAACACATGGTTGTGTAACCAAGGAAAGCTTGAAAGCGTTGCTGATATATGAGCCTACTTCCTGTGATTATAGCGCCCCCTAGTGGTCAAAAGATACCAAATGTATTACAGTGGGCAGTGCTTCGACTTGGCTAGCTTCCCTCGCGGTCCGCACTCGGGATCACGCGGTATCACGCGACTTTAATTTGTATTTTTCCAGTGATGCTGCAACAACGCTGCAACAACCCAAACAACTGGCAGATGTCTCAAGTGAGCAGGGTGTCTCGTAAAAAGAAATGGAGCCTGGAAAACCCTACCCAGACTTCACTACAGACTTTAGCAGACTAGTTTAGAAATAATTTAATAGCCAGAAATATGCCTGCCCTGCCCTAATAAAGAAATATTTGGTTAACTGCGAGTGAATCCCGTTTGCAGCCGTAGAAGAAACACAGGACAAATTAAACATTCTGGTTTTCTCCGAGTGCAATGATGATGGACAGACATCATTTGGACAAAATATAGAGCATATTAACCTCCGTTGCTCAGCCAAATGCCTTCCTGTTACGTCCTGTTATCACAGAGTTACAGGCGATAAACGATTTTTGATGGTCACAAGTTTACTTCATTAGCGTTTATTTTTTTGATTATTAAAGAGTGTTTTTCATTTAAAGGCTTGACTTCGTGCTTATTAAGTAGAGCATTTAGTGCTCTCCCCGATCCCAGACGTTCACATTGCATGTTTGTTTGTAATGGATGCAACCGCGAGATACGCTTGTCATAGGCGCCAATACCGTGGTCCGTCGCTCGAGCACCCACGGAAAACATCGAGCACCCACGTGTGCCAGCTTACAGTCCCGGCTAAATTTCCATTAATTTAAAATCAAACAGTTACAAATTAAAGTCAATCCCCTACTCCATATACTAACCACCAATGAGAGCATCTCTCGTATGAAAATTCCTGACACTTCCCACCTGAAGAATTAACGCAAGGCTTTGTCGGGTCTTCAGCCCCGAATGTTTAAAATGTATATAGCCCTGAATATCATTTTAAAAGTAGTCTGACAAAGCTTATTGTTTTGTGACACAGCTAAACACTGGTACCTCATAGAACGTCTATAACATAGCCTAGGTGGTCGCAACTCACAAAAGTAAAGCAGATAGAAAGAACTCTGCTTTATGATTGTTGGCTTCTGATGGTATCTTGCTAATTCACTGAACTGCATTAGGTGACACAAATGGTACTGCCTTTATCTTATAACTCCTTGTCTGAGCGACTACCAGGCCTATGCTTTTGAAAAGTCAGATGTTCGCTGACAAAGACATTCGACAATTAAGAATGTTTATTGACTTGAAAAATACGCTAATTTTTGCAAACTCCCTTCATTCAACCCTTGAAGACATTGCGGTCTGGTGCGCTATGTAGATCGTTTCTCGTACCATTTAATTTCTCAGAATTTAGGTCTACTAGGCCTACAATAACGTCATCACCAAATACATCTTTTATTTTTAATTGATCAACCACAAAGAGTAGCATAGGCCTACTGTGCACAGTGCACTGACGACTGTAGCAGCCCAAGGTAACCAGTTGTTGTAGATGAAGGGCAACCACTTGTTTCAGATAGCCTGGACAACATGTTACCTGTGTTGCCTACGTTATTAATTGATGGTAGCCTACAATAGTTAATTGTATCGCGTAACATATTACTTGGCTCAAAGAGTAGGGAATCAGGCTGGAGAGAGTCACGCGTGTGTTGCTTTTGCGAGATCGAATCCAGTTTAATGCTAGTTTTCAAAACATATATTTTTTTACATGTCTTTTGTCCGAGTGGCTGTAATGTAGCCGAGCGCTCATGGCGTATGAAAAGCCACTTCAAACCGCCTACAACAACTTGTTTGTGAATGTCTGACAACTGCTGCAGCGCATGCACGCGCAAGGAAACCAGTAGGTGGAGAAACCAGAAGGCACACAACACCGGAACGATTTTAAGGCTATTTCGCATAGGCTACTCAATGGTGCTATTTCACACGCGTTATAGCGACCCCCACTCACCGGGGTTAGGTGGAAGGTGTTAATAGACGATTGGCGGCGTAGCCTTCAGTGGACTAGGGCTGTCAAAATTGCTCAAAAATTACGTTCGAATATCCCCTCTAAAATGTATTCGAATATATTGGAATATCTAGGCTATATTATTTGCGCATTATGTCAGTGACGCGCATCATGTTATCTGTTTTAAATTTTTTGTATGGTTATTGCTTGACAGGGGGGATCCCAAGCAGCTTTCAGCCATAAGGCTACTTTGAGAACATTTCCTAATTCACCCAATACTGATATTCAAAACGTTGAAACTATTTCGGCATAGCCTATTAGCAGTTTAATTAAATGTAATGTTAGTTGTAAACAAACGGGCTACTTGGTGAGGCTTGGCCTCACAGATGCGCTCGTGCCTTAAATGGCAATAAAAATCTTCACGATATAGGCCTATTAACTGACCGCCCGATTCACGTTGGCTGGGGGGCAGGGGGGGCCATCAGACATTTGTTCCCAAGGGTCTATGAATTGTTAATCCGGTCCTGCCCCCAACGAACGCAACTTTCCACCTTTAAGACAGCTTAAAAGAAGTTGAGAGGACTGCTAACTCACCTACTTACTGTAGGCTGCGCAAACCACAGGCCTTTTTGTTGGGCAATCCTGCATTCGAGGCAGGCCTTCTGTTGAAGAATTTTATATAAATCCTGCGCTAACAGTAATCCTCCTACCCCCCGCTACCACAGCTGTGGATAGTGTGGCATGCTTACGCTTTATGTCTCCTTCTTGCAAACTAGGCCTATAGCCCAACCATTTACGTCTTCAAAAAATAACGACTTGCCAGATATGCCTTCATATCTTTGGGCTTCATTCAACATTTTGTTCTTCCACTGGAAATTACTCTTCTACATTTGCTGCCTGCTGCATACTTTCTGTTTGTATTGTTTAGAAAACGTTTGACGTCTTGAGTTAACGCATTAAACATTGTTTGCTGGTAACCAGCCACAAATAGCCTACAGATTCTTGCGTGCGTACATTCTCTATTCTCTCCAAAATGTGCCCGTTCTATAGGCTGGCCAAGTGCGTAATTCTGCGGCATAAAGCAGATGTATTTGTTTATTGTACAGAAAAATAAAAATAACCTGTCAAGCAGTCAATTGACTACATTGCAGTCAATAAGTAGGGCAAATTAATATACGAAACCAAAACGTGGGTCATAGTTGTCTAAGCCTCTGCTGTGAGGCCAAACCCATGAACAAAGACGCATTGATATCTGCAATAGAGTTTTTTTTGGCTAAACAAACTCACAGCCGAACGTTGCAATAAATACATAGACCATCTGGACAACGTCCTCAACAGAGTCATAGCACTGAAGGGAGAGACAACTGGCATGTGATCTCCCCACGGGCCAATGGATGTACAAGTTTTCTCCTGTGCCTACGATATTTAATCCAGTGTTTTTTTCAAGTTTTATTCGTTTTAACGAATTTTTATGATAGTATGAAGTACTTTTTGTATAGGCTACTATCTTAATTGCTTTATACTCAATACTTGACCAATGGCTATTGCATCTGTCTATTGAAAGTGAGAATGTGGCAAGTGATCTACTGTATAGGCTTCATAAAATAAAATAAACAGATTGCTAATGGCCTACAAGCCAACAGGATGCATCGTTCAACTAACCAACATGTAAGTTACGACTGTTTCCCAAAACTGTCGTACTTACATAGTACTTTGTAAGTTTGGACCATTATTTCCAAACTTCAGTAGTCTGAACTAAGGTGGTTAATGACGTTTAGTAGCACGTGAACGGGCACCTGCACATAATTCTGTGCCGCATTGCGTTAAGGCTGGCAGATGACAGCCGCCGTTGTGCAGCAGTTATCAGTCCCCTGTCCAAGAGTTCGAATATGGGTTAAGATTTTGACAACAATATTTGGTAACGCTTTAGAATAACATGTGCTTATTAGGTATTAACAGTGCATAATAAGCAGTTAACAATTCATTACTAACAGTTAGTTAACTGTTGTTATCCTTTAATAACATTAACTAACTGTTAGCATGCAGCTTGTAAGTGTTAATAAGCAGCCTTTTAAGTTACTTACAAGCATATTTGTTAACAGTTGTAAGTGTTAACAAGCAGCTTGTTAATGCTTGTTAATGGTGTATAAGACAAAGAGGTGGATAACTAATACGCTTATAAGACCTTTCTTACCTATTTGTAGTAAATTTTGCAGCCCCCCAATCTAAAGCGAGGACCATGTAGCCTATAGTTCCACAAGCCCAACCTTCTATCTCTCCATCTAACTTGGTTTAGCTGTGAGAAATGCACCTTCAAAATAGATGCAGTGAGCAGGAATCGAACCCCGGTCTCCCACGTGAAAGACTGCATCGCTACTTGTTAAGCTATACTACTGTTCATAATTCACTGATGAAAATGGTCATTTTGATTCTATATTTCGATGTTCTATATCATACTAGCTATGCTTTTTACAAATATGTTTCTGATGGAAAAGTGGTGTTTAATTTCCATAATCTTTGTTCAGTGAACGCATAAAACAGTTTGTCAGCAGTCTAAAGATATGCCAGCTTTGTATATAGTTTGGTTACCTAGCAACCGAGGCGATAAGTGGGTGCGTTCAAAGCTCTGGTTCAAAGTTGCAAACATAGGCGAACGTTCGTGATCGATTTGAAACATGTTTCAGTTTGCTTTGAACAGAGGCGAACATTCGTGGTCTGTTTCTGCATTAATTAAACACCACTTTTCCATCAGAAACATATTTGTAAAAAGCATAGCTAGTGTGATATAGCACATCGGAATATAGAATTAACATAAACAACTTCATCAGCAGTATAAGGAAAGTAGTGTAGCTCAATAGGTAGTGATGCACTCTCTGATGCAGGAGACCGGGGTTTGATTCCTGCTCACTGCAACAATTTTGAAGGTGCATTTCTCACAGCTAAACCAAGCTAGATAGAGAGATAGAAGGTTGGGCTTGTGGCACTATAGGCTACATGGTCCTCGCTTTAGATTGGGGGGCTGCAAAATGTACTACAAATAGGTAAGAAAGGTCTTATAAGCGTATTAGTTATCCACCTCTTTGTCTTATACACCATTAACAAGCATTAACAAGCTGCTTGTTAACACTTACAACTGTTAACAAATATGCTTGTAAGTAACTTAAAAGGCTGCTTATTAACACTTACAAGCTGCATGTTAACAGTTAGTTAATGTTATTAAAGGATAACAACAGTTAACTAACTGTTAGTAATGAATTGTTAACTGCTTATTATGCACTGTTAATACCTAATAAGCACATGTTATTCTAAAGCGTTACCCAATATTCACATCGTTGGTTACCTAAGTTTATCTTTTGTGCAGATCATATTATCAAAATCAGAATCAGCCTTCTTGGCCTGGTTTGCGTAAACTAACGAACCCCCCCCCCCCCCCCTCCATGAAAATCAAAGGCTACAAATTCTCAACTGACTCGTCAAATTATCTGCAGGTGTGTGACTTTTACTTACGTGCACATGGCAGCAAATTGACTTTTAATTTATGTATTTTCTGCCTTGGGCATACATCCATAAAATATGGATGTATGGTGGTTAGAAGTGTAAATATCAATTAGAAACATAAATATATTTATAATTATTAATTTGCAAACAAATAACTGGCGTCAGTGACGTCTTTGACATGAAGATCCCCGTAACTATTCTTCTACTAGCATTCTACCACAGATCGAGAGGTGTAGTTGTAACTACACAACTTTACGATAGTGGTTGCGAATGTTCGTTGCTACTATGGTTTTGGGAAACACTAACGTAGTGTAACGATGCATTGGACTATGGAAGTTCCAAATATGAATGTAATTCTGCGGCATAAAGCAGATGTATTTGTTTATTGTACAGAAAAATAAAAATGACATGTCAAGCAGTCAATTGACTACATTGCAGTCAAGAAGTAGGGCAAATTAATTTACGAAACCAAAACATGGGTCATAGTTGTCTAAGCCTCTATTGCGTAGCATGTTAAAAACGTCGCCAGATAGTATTAAATCGGCAACAACATTGTTTTCTGCAGAAGCCTACCCAAGGCTACAGATTAATTCTGAGCAGTTATTTCTCTACTGGCTCAATTATCACAGCACTGTTTTGATTTGCGTAGTTGCGTTACCCCCAACACTGACAATAATGTAGACAGCAAATTTCGATTTCGATTTTCGTTACCACCGTGTAGTCAAGCCTTAAGCCATACCCAAGTAGCCTAAATCGAGGTAATGTTTAATTATGCATGATTTATTTTGTTATTGAATTCGTAGGCTGGGATTACTCTCGGCAACAATTATGTTTAATGGTAGCCTCCTGCTTTTTCAGAAGGGGCGGCAGGCAGAGCGATGTACAGTGGCAGAGCGACGCACAGTGGCTGAAAGTGGTACTAAAGCTTCACGCAGCTTCACGCCTCGTAATGCGCGACTTGAAGTGGTCATTTGAAAGCGATGCCCACTATATGCGTCCTCAGGATAGGGTCCAAATATAAGATATAAATTCAGTTCCTGTTTTGCGTCTTGGCCGATTTCGAATTCCTGTGATGGGCGAATGCTTTTATATGGCTTCAAAAAGCAAGATATTTGTGATGCTTGGGCTGAGTCAAATTTGGCGAGGACTGGAATTTGTGACCAGTGAAAATATTTTTGTTTTTCCGAGAAAATCCGTAATGGCAAAACACCTTTTTGCTAGTTGCAGCGACCCCTAGGTCAAAGGGCACCAAATTATATGTGTGCCCTCACAATGGGGTCCCGAATCCATATACCAAGTTTGGTTTCTATACATGTGTAATCTGTGATTATAGCCCCCCCCCCAGTGGTCAAAAGACACCAAATGTATTGTGCGTCCTCGGAATGGGGTCCTGAGTCCATGTACCAAGTTTGATTTCTATACATGAAAGCGTTGCTGATATATGAGCCTACTTCCTGTGATTATAGCGCACCCTAGTGGTCAAAAGATACCAAATGTATTGTGCGTCCTCAGGAGAGGGTCCCGAGTCCATGTACCAAGGTTGGACATCATACATCAAAGCCTTGCTGAGATATTAATTCACTTCCTGTTTGGCGGCTTCGTGACTGATTTCGATTGGCTGTGATGGGTGAACACTTTCGAAAATCAAAAATCCTTTCTGTAACTTTCGTGAGGCATGGTCTGAAAATCATGTACGTCAAGTTTCATGAAGATCGGACAAAATTTGTGACGTGAAACTTTCCTGAAAGGTCCTAATGTTTAAAAAATCATGAAAAAATGTATTGTGTGCATGCACTGAGTGTGTTTGTGCAAAGACAGAGAGTTGGCTTATTTCATGTGATAAGCATAATTGTAAAATGGTAATCTTATTCAGCTCTCTGTCTAAGAATTCAGCTATATAGTAGTAAGCAATTTGTAGAAAGTGCATCATATCAATAAATGGTGGTTTGCTACAGTGGGTACTAGTTAAAAATGGACACTTCATTCACGAAAAACGTGACTCACGCAGCTGCGTGAAATGTAAGTACATTGGGGGCAGCATAAGTCCACTGTGGCGTTCCGCGGTCAAACCGGACGGAGCGTTCGACAGCAAGGGCTGTGATTGGCCGAGTTTTCAGTGTGTTGTTTGTCAGTGTGTTTTTAGCAGCCCCTGCAACATGCTAGTCCACTGTAGCCTATAAGTTTTGTACATAATGTCAGACATAGTATTAGATTCAGTGGCAGGATTTCTTGATTGTACAGTGCCTGTCTCTCAGTAATGTTTTAAAATGAGAGCTTCGTCAGCTGGCAGTAGTCTACTTTGTCGGCAGTCATGAGAAGTTCGCTTGCTAACAGAACATAATGCTGCCCAGAAACCTTGTGAATAGTTCTGAATTTTTTTACTACACTAACGAGGTTGAAATATAGCCTTTGCCTACAGCATCTCCTTAACAGTAATGTTAACAAAATGACAGCATTCATATGACAAAGGAAAATGAATTCGGTCACTCAAGGCTGTAGAGCAACCAGTGTACAGTCCTACCCAATAAGCCTACTCAAAGCAGCTAGCGTTGTCTGACGTTCAAGTGGGTTAATGCACATATTTCAAGAGCAGGTCTGCAACTTTCAGGCAGTCCTGAGTTCGAATCCAGGCAGGAGTAATGATGCAATGTTTTTCTTTAGAAATCTTTTTATTGAATCGAAGTTGTAGCCTACTACAGACAGTCGATGAGGTGTTCTGAAGTAGCCTAGGCTTAGGCTGGGTGTAGGCTACTTTGAAACTTCTGCGGGGTAACGGGAGCATTTGTTTTTAAAACATAACTTGCATCTTTCCATTCCAACCATTATTAGGCCTAGGCCTATTTTTATCATTTTTTTTTTTTGCAAGGTGTTGCTCCTGGCAAGACTTGTTTATAAGACGTTTGGTGATTAATAGCTGTTTTTGGGACACGTTAAACTTTCTTTATAATGAGCGCATACGGGGAGTAGAACGACTTGTTGCCATTTTGGGACATTAGGCCTAAGCTACGTTAAGCTTTTTCATGTTAAGAATTTTATGCCCTTAATTTATTTATATATTTAGGCTACTTGCGCAAACCCTGGATACTTTTATTGCCACACAACAATATTGGTGGTATTTGTTGTTACATTAGCTTCAGAAAGCACCGCTTCAGAAAGCTGCACTGCTTGTGAAAGAAGGGGGTGGGGTAGGGGAGCTTGCAGCCAAGTGTCGGAAAAATGCATGCGAGCACAAACCGAGAGAACAGTGAAGGAGTGGCCAATCCTGGAGCTCCGTACTCCGCTGTGTCATAGGCTATTTGCTACGATATTTAGGCTACCTCTGTTACAACAAGTCTGCATTCAACTTTTAACTTAGGCTATAGCCTACAGCAGTCTAATTTCGCATGTCAATTGAAAGACCTGTTATTTCCATTTTTGGATTAGACTAGCCAGTCATGCTGTGTGGCAGGGCACACCCATGGCACACGCAATGAAAATAAATTAACGCAACGCAACACAACACAGACCCGGCTTCTCTCGCGTCAGTCACTTAAATGAACGGAACACAGAACCCGATTCTCGCATCAGTCACTGACAGTAGGCTAGAATAGACCTATATGCATCGGGAAAAACACTTTGAGGATAAGCGCAGCGCAGCAGCAGTTTGTGATGTTGTTTATTAGTGTAACCTCATGTATGAAAACTAGTATTTGTCAGGCAATACTACTTTGAAAAGTAGTATTGCCGTGGCAATACTGGTGACGGCGGCCATGAGACAGTAGAATGTAGAATGTTCATTATTTCAATAAACACGTTTTCTCTGAAGCACTTTCCCGACTTCGTCTTTCTATACATATTATGGAGATGGGGTATTAAACTAGATTTAACTAAACAAATGTAACTAAGTAAACTGATTGTTTACTCTACAGTAGGCTATGTTCTCCCTCTCAGGCTGTACAGTAGGCCTATTGAAAGTAGGCTAATGAGCTTAATAGACACATTAACGCTTCCAGCCTAATGACTTTCACACATGATTTGAATGATTTACAGTAGATACATTAGCGCTCCACGTGTAGAGACTGCAGAATACAATGTGTGAATGGTGTTCAATGATTTGCCAATATAATAGTCTTCTGCTGGGTTGCATGTAGCCTACATGTTTTCAGCCTTTATTGGTTAAATTACCATTTTTATTCTGAAAATATTTCTAAAACTTAAAAAACTCAGTGTCTAAAACTCAGTGTCGTTCAGACTCAACCCTCTTGTTGCTTGCTTGGTGCTTTGATATCTTTTTCGTTGTCGTTTGAACGTCTGCAAGCAGGTGTGCTGTTGTTTGGGTTAAACAAAATGAAAAGGCATTTTTTTCAGAATCTTCGCTGCGCCAGTTCCATTGATTATAGCAGAAAATAGGGTACGTCTTTGACTTAACGTGTCCGTCTCTCTGGTGTCCAGTCTCCAAGTGTCTCATGCGCTATCGTTACACTATCAAATCTATAAGTAACCGTGACAAATAGGGTATAAGATATATAAACTCACGCTATTGTATTATCATATATGTTTGGTAATGGCTCAACTGTCTCTGATTGTTCTACGGACTTGGACTGACTTGGAAACTGCGTCATGGAAGCAGTAAGTCAAGTTGCATCAAAAATAGTAGTGGCAGAACTCCCAAGTGCCACCTTGAGGTTGTTTGTGTCAACTGCAGTTTGTGCCATTTCTGCCGAGAATATGGTGCGCGATTCATGCGTGATTCGTGCGCGATTCATGCAGGAAACAGTCCAAACTTAACTGATACCCATACCATTGGTTTGGCAGTCCTGGGTAACATTACAGTCTTTTTTGCCATGATGTAATTGTGATTCCGTATTTGAGTAACACCTGAAGAAAATAAGCCAGATCACAGCATTCTGTTAAGCAGCATATTTGTATATTTGTAAAGTAGGTCTATTGAAAAATGATTGGGCTGAACTACCTAGCTCCACTTTAGTCTCCTACCACCTACTATTGTTATACATTCAGACAGAAAAAAACAATGAAAAAAGTAGGACTACAGTTGTTTACCGGTAGTGAACACCAGAAACCAATATTGGTTTAAATGTGAAAGGTACCCAGCCCTAAGCTGGACACATAATTTTGTTCATCACACCTACATTTGCTTATATGGGTACAGGTACATTTGCTATATAAACAATGTGTGCGCCAGTCGGAAAATTATATCTCCATTGGTCACAAAGTCGCAAAAACACTTAAAACATAAGAACAGTAAGAAAGGGATACAAGCAGAGGTTCTCAAATAATCAACAAGAGGCTTACTTTTTAGTTGCACATAGCATGAGCTACAGTAGAGCTGTCCATTTTTTATTCTGACCTCAGTCCCAGCTTCTGATCCACCAAGTTCAGACTGGCAATTGTTGCACTATGATGAAAGAGGGGAGTGTGAAAGTCAGTGGGGCATCAGTGGTGAATGGCAATACATCTCTGAGAAATATGTATGTGAAAATGTGTTCAAAGCAGTCTGACCTCTCACCTTGAAACAAGTCAAATGATAACACAGCACCAGTGACTCTATGATCATGGCTGCTCCTTTGCCAAGGGGTTTGTGACAGGATGAACAGATTTTCTTGCCACTGACTGACCTGTGTCACAAATATTAAGAAATAAGAAGAGTGTTGATGAGGGAAAAAACATTAAGCTTAAGTCCATGGCTGATGACCAGTATTTACCTATTAATATCTGGTAAGGTGCAGACACTACCCTTGAAAAAAATTACTCTTACAGACAGTTGAATCATGTCTGAAACTTTTGTAGCATGAACTCATGTATAACAATTAAAAGACACTTCTTAACATACAAGTCGGTTGTTCTCGTAATGTGTACATAAGTAACAAATCCGGTTGAAGTTTGAAATTATTGTAAATCTCATAATCTTAACCCTGCCATTATGTCTGACAAAATAAATGTAAATAGCCCAGTTTGTGATAGCCCACAATTATTCCTGCAGGTGTTGTTTGATAAATGATTTAGATCTTAGAAATATGCGCTAGTATCTCCCTGCAATGCTGAAACTGAGCCATTTGGAGCACAATTTTAGAAATGGCAGAGGTTTGTTAGTGGAAAGTGATAATCTGACCTTCCTCTTACTTTTCGCTTTTAGTTCAATTTAATTTAATTAAGTTAAGTTACTGTGTTTGTCCTGAAGGAGATTTGTCCTCCGCATTTAACCCATCCGGGGGTACTGTACACAATCACACACACACACACACACACACACACACAGGGGTGTAGTGGTAAAAAAAGAGGTGGGTAAACTATGAATTCTGTGATCAGGCGGACCACGACCCAGTCACCGGTAAGGCGGACCACGGTATATCAGTGTGTATCCTGACCACATTGCTATAGGCTACCATTTAATGGTACCAAGGGTATCGCTGGGTGTTTCCTCATAAGCCACACAATCGCTATTCAATTCCTACATTAATCTAAGTTCATTGTTAACTCGAGAAGGAATAAATATGATTGAAGTCTAAAGTTTATTAAATCACAATAAAGAGAAAACAAAAATGTCAGGATGTAGTCAGTATGTCAGAATGGCCAAATCGCCAAGAATAACAAAAAAAAAAGTAATTATATAATTCAATAATATATAACAATTTATTTAGCACGCATTAGGTTTGTAGGAGTCTAGTATGAATGCTATATAGTATAGCCTACCTAAACCTTTAAGTTAATTGACCTAATACTGTACTGGTCTCTGTGCCAGTAGCATTTTGAAAAGGTTAAAGGGGATGGGGGAATCCTCTGTCACAGTTGTTTCTCTAAGATAGATAGATAGATAGATAGATAGATAGATACTTTATTAATCCCCAGGGGAAATTCAAGGTCTCAGCAGCATACATACAACACAAACACATTCTTTAACAGCAGAAAGAGTAATTAAAGTATATAATATAAAAACACAACTAAGCAGTAAGGACAGTAGAAGATAAAGAATATGCTAAATATACTAAAATACAATTTATACTAACACTTAATACAATATATACAAATATACTAAAATACAAATTATACTTACACTTAATCTAAATCAATTCTAAAAACAGTATCCACATAGTGGTGATTAATAAATCAGAGGCGCTTGCAATGACTGAGGCAGGGACTGAGCCTGTGATTCTCTGTGCATAGTAAGGTATGGTAAGGTGCTCTAAGGTGCTCTGTGTGAATGAGTGTGAATGAGTGTCATGGTGGTAGTGCAATGGTGATGGTGGTCATGGTGATAGTGCAAATGAGTAAGTCAACAGTGCAACAATGCAGAAATAAAGTAAAGTAAAGTCTATATATCTATATATTTAAATATTTAAGAAAATGTGGCCACAGTTCGACTGGGAGGGGGGGGGGTTGTGCATATGTGCTAATGTGCTAATATAGCACGCAAACAGTGAGGCATAAAGACAGTGGTACAAGTGGCTAGTGGACAGACAGTACCAAACATGGAGGGGGTGAAGAGGCAGACAGACTATGCAGAGAAGGACTTTAATATCTGGGATGTGAAGCCATGTAGCAACTTCAACAATAAGTTGTGATGACTTTGAACCCAAGATTGTATATTTCATTGGTGAGCTAACTTTATTTCAGGCTATATCGCAAGCATGGTTTCCCGTGGTTGGTTAATATTATTATAGCCTAACATTAACTAGCTGACTAAGGGAGCTTGTCACTAGCTTTCAGTGGCTTAAAGAATGTGTGACATAACAACCAGTTATCTA
Source organism: Alosa pseudoharengus (assembly GCF_046254945.1). Taxonomy (NCBI): domain Eukaryota; kingdom Metazoa; phylum Chordata; class Actinopteri; order Clupeiformes; family Clupeidae; genus Alosa; species Alosa pseudoharengus. The sequence goes on from NW_027468718.1 coordinate 38,148,112, forward strand.
TCTGACTTTACATCCTGAATTTTACTTGTAACATATGCTAATGGGAATAGGTAGAGGTGACTTTCAACTTCGTGTCTGAAGTAACCTAATAATGTCAACGCTGTGCCTTGTTGACTTGTTGAATCTACCGCGCACCTAATTACGGTGAGACACTACAGGTGAATAGGGTAAAACATGTTTTTATAGCTATCATCATGAAACTTTCTCAGTTGATTACTTATGTTAAGATGAGAAAAAAATGCTTCACGCTTCAATAAAATCAATCCTTTTCTTCATATGGGCACGATGAAGGCCGGAATGGTATAATAGGTCAACACTGCCTCTTGACCAGGTTCCTTAAAGGTTTTCGCCAACTCAGACCCCCAAGTATACGTGTTTTCCCTTGGAAAAATAATTTTGAGCCTGGCTTTATCACACGATCTGATTTTGTTTGTTAGCAAATGAGCACATATTATCATGTTTAAACTAATTAATGAGATAGTTTAAACATTAAAATAGTAAAAACATGCAATACATTTTTTCTCATCTTAACATAAGTAATCAACTGAGCAAGTTTCATGGTGATAGCTATAAAAAATGTTTTTTACCCTATTCACCAGTAGTGTCTCCCCTTAATGATCTTATTATGCTACTTATGCAAATTGCCCAAAGTGCAACTTTTAGCAACCAAGTTGAATTCCATCCTTGTAGATGACATTTTTGCAATAAAACTTTAGGGTACTCAACATTTCTGGATTTACTATTGGCCCTATGGGGGATGTAACTAGACTATTTGCAACATTGGATGAATGGTTGCTGATAATGGGCAATGTAGATATTGCATTAAAGATCAGCCATTTCTTTCTACAACAGTCGAGAACTCTTTTGCAATTATGTAGACACATAATGTAATGTGTGTCTGAAAACTGCTGACCTGATTAAAAAACAATGCAAATGATCTCTGGTATTCGGTCTATAATGGAGTGGAATGGAAATGTCTAAGTGTCTCCAAACTTTTGACTGGTAGTGTAGCTGACCATGTCATGATGGGCAGTACTGACATGGTGAATTTAAGGATCATGTTTCACAATTACTACCATTCTACAGTAGTGTTATTGCAGAGTCATTGAGAATTGAAGCTGTACTGTAAACATGTAAATCTGGCTCTGATACTGTCTGGTGTCTCACCTACCTTTGACCTCATTGCATGTCACTGCTGCAATGCCAACACAAATAAAAACCTGATATATTTTTTCTTAATTAAAGGGACACCAGGCAAACTTGATGCTTTTTCTCTATGAAACTCCCCCTCGCTTGGTCTGAAGCTCTTTTCCTTTTCTTTGCATCTTCCATCAAGGGTTTTCGCTGCTTCTTCGCTGGCTCTGCCATTATACACGTTTGCAACAATCGCTAGCGTTTCGTTAGCCTGCCTCTGTGCTGTATGCAGGATGTAAACTGATCCTGCTTCGGTCGGCGGGTACGATACACTGAACTTGCAAGCGGGATATTCTTCCTACAGGCAGTAGGGGCGGGCAAGAGAGTCTTCATTCGCCCTGTAATGAGTCATTTAACCATATACTGACTTACGAAGATGAGTAATTAACACAAAAACGTTGCCTGGTGTCCCTTTAAAAACTCCAAGTTGCATCGGCCCATTTACTAAGCATTCCAAATGTAACTTATGATCGGGGTGCAAGTGAGCAGGGGCAAAAAACCAAAACCCCAATACAATAATACATTTAAAAATACAGATCAGAACAAACTAACCTCCTATTTTGGTCCACAGCTTCCTTGCTGGCACTGCTGGCTTGTTGCTGCATCCAGCTGTCCTGCAAGGTGCCCGATGAAAATTCATTTGTTGGATCGTTATTCCAAGAGTTTCTGCCACTGTTCACCACTGGAATTTAAAAGAGTGAAAGTGAGAAGAAATTACCAAAAATGACATGGAAACTTATTACCATGCCACATTACAGAAACATCCACTAAAATCCTACATCATTATCTTAAATATGGAGATTTTAGTTGTGCTCTGATTTCAGCCAATAACAATTAGATAGAAAAATGATATTATAGAAAAGAACACAAATTGTAATTTAAAAAGAAAAATCAAATGGGATTATGAATTGCAGGTTTATTTTGTATGTGCCCCTCAAAGTCATTAAATTGGATTGCTGAACTGGATGGTAACTGCACCAGCTAAAGTACAGGTTCACACTTCACTCATGAAACAACCAACCTTGAAACAAAGGTAATAAGGCTGTTGTCAAATAAGCTTACATCATGTGGTTCGATGTCCCATGCTTCTAAATACTTCCTGCTACAAACAAGACTTGGACAGTTTGAAATTAAAATCTCTTTTAGTGTTTTTTTCTTTTCTTCATGTAACAATTTTGATGTTTTCATTGTTAGTAATTTTTTATTTATTATTTTTGATTTCTCCTCCATCTATCTACCCATGTCCTTGATTGCCTAGCCTTTCTGCCCCCCCCCCCATCCCCATCCTCAACACACACACAAAAAACACACACACTTACATCATCACTGTCATCACCTCACATACATACAGCACACTGCTTGCTACAGCAAGCCCCCTCTACATACTTGCTGCACACTGCCCCCCACCCCCCCCTACATACACAGCACATTGTCTTCAGGATCTTCTCCAACACACATCCTCTACATACTTACAACACACTGCCCCCACCTACCCACACACACACTACACACACAGTCACTGATCCACTCCCCTTCCGCCCACACACACATCTTCACTGTCATCATTAACATACATCATACATACAGTACTCTGCTTGCAATAGTCCCTTCACCATACTTGCAGTACACTGCCCCCCCCTCTCCCCTATATACACAGCACATTGTCTCATGAGGAAGCTTCTCCAACACACATATTGCACACTGCCCTCTTCCCACATACACAGCACACTATCCCATCTCCCTTGTCATCCCCCCAACACACACACCAAGACCCCTGGCAGTTGGGTTAGCCCCTTGAGCCGTGGATCTGCCCAAAGTTTCTTGCTTAGTAAGGGGTTTTTCCCTTGCCCCTGTTGCTCTTGGGTGCTCCTTGTTGGTGCCTTGTTTTGATGAAATCCAATATGGCTGCTGTTTCTTTGTGTCTTTCATGGGCGGACTGGCCATATCTGGCATACCGGGCATTTTTCCGGTGGGCCGACGCACCTTTTGGGCCGATAGAATAGGCTATAATTTAATAATTTTGGCCAACGATCGGCCCAAAGGAAGGACAATCAGCGGCCCATTGGTTACATTTCCATATTGACACTCGACTGATCCAATAACAGCTCACGTCAGGCCCCACGCCTCGCATTTTGGCCCAGAGCCAGGATTTTGTGAGCCATCAGAAGTTAATCGAAGTTGCACGAAATTATGGCGGGTGCCGGTAGTGACAATAGTGCAAAAGTAACACCAATGCAGAAGCTTCAAAAATACAATATTGCAAGTAGGCTAGCATATGTCAGCAACATGTTGAAGTTCGTTGAGTTTGAACAAGGATGTACTGTAAGCAAGCATAGCTACAGAGGGACAGTGAGCAGGTGGTGGAGCCTAGTTGAGGCTACATGATAAGAACTCAGTGGTTGAGCAGGTAGACTGTGTGTGACATGCCATGCTGATGATTATGATGACTTATTAATTGCGATAATGTAATGACGTGGTTATGATAACGTAAGGCCGTGCTGTGATTATAATAACAAATAGTGCAAATTAAATGTTCTAAATGAATGATTTGCAACCCCGGACAGCAAAAGAGTGTCAAATCGATGTTAATTGTTGGTCAGATTGATCAGTTTCCGTCAGACGCCCGAAATTCAACATCGATGGCATGAGTGGTGGTTGGTCTCTCAAAGTAGAGCGTCGAAAGGGTTCTATCTTGGAAGGGTTAATTATCATGGTAAAGATGGGCTAAAAGACTGTAGACTGACGGAAATGTAGGCTACAAAACATCAAGTCATATTCATGCACAAGCCAACTAATATACAGTAACCTATACGATAGGCTACTGGAAGACATTAAAGATAATTAGTTAATGTAGCTATAATGTTCCAAAATGTACCAGTATAAGCCTGGTGTAGTATAGCCTACAGGAATAAAATATTTCCAGCAACAGCCCTGTTTATTTTGTGTTGTTTCAGTTGTCCTACAGTGATTAACGTCTACGACAATCTACTGTAGGTAATTTAGCTCTTTACACAAAGGCTTCAGTAACTGACAACAGCGGCGCTCAGGGAGCAGTGAGGGGTTAGGTGCCTTGACTTCAGCCATGGATGTGGGCATGGGAGAGCAGTGCTCAACCACTTCCCCCGCCCACATTTTTCCAACTGGGTTGGGGATCGAACCGGCAACCCTTTGGTTACAAGCCCGAAGCCTTAACCAGTAGGCCACGGCTGCCCCTCATTCCTTGTGCTATTTACACAGGCAGAATGACTACACCACATTAGGTTCATCAGGTTCTTCCACATTCACCTTTCATGAATGTGGAAGACAGAACGACAACAACTTGTCAAAATAAAAGTCCAAAAATCGCAAAGCAGCATTGCCGTTTTCATGAATATCTTATGAAATCTACATCGAATGTCACTTTACTATACAAGTTGTGAAGTATTTGTAATCACTGAGTTTAACACTGGGAGGTAAACTAGCCTACATTCAGCTGACTCGTATTTGTGTAACCTGGAATGGTTGGACATTCCCAGTGGCAAAAGATGAGAAATCATCTGCAAAGGTTAAAACAAATACATTTTTATGAAACAAAAATGATTTGCTTGACCCTGTTCTGTCTTTTTGGCACTGGATTAGCCCATTGACTCAGATGTGACGTGATCAGGTAAGAGGTTTGGAACAAAAACGGCAATGCTGCTTTGCGATTGTTGGACTTTTATTTTGACAAGTTGTCATCGTTCTGTCTTCCACATTCATGAAAGGTTTGGTATGAATGTGAAGTCATGTCTCATGAAACAGTCATGAATGCTTTATGTGCAGTTTATGACAGCTGCTATGAATGTGTTATGAACTCACCCGTCAAGTAAAGTGTTACCGAAATTCTTATACTCACTTCAGATTAATGAGAAATGTAATAACAAATAAATCACAACTCAAAAAATGGAAACTCAGAGAAGCGGTAAATATGTAGAGAACAATTATTTGATTGGAAGGGCTGCACCGAATCCAAGGTTCGGTTTTGAATTCGGCCGAAGGCTTTTGATGGGGTTCATATTCTACCAAACCTAGCCAAATCCTATGCAGTGTTTCTGCCGCTGCTACAGTATGTGATCAGTAATAAGAGAAAAAAATCCATGAGAGTTACTTTAACTCTCTTTCTTCCCCCTTACTGTACCTCACTTGTGAGGTATATCATCACCAGTCATCAACCATCCGTGTGTTGGCCCTCCTCTCACCCATCTCACCTGAAGTCCCATCCTCGACTGCCCTATTACTGCCCCCTATCTGGACTCCTGGCCCGTACAGCCTAGCGACCCACCACCAGCCTATGACAACTCTGCCCGGATTACTGGCCCATCCGCCAACCCACCACATGCCCCTCGAAAACTCCCTTCCCCTGGACAATCCCAACGCTGGACTATTGAACTTTCTGTCACTAAATCAGGAATAACGAATTACCATAACGGATACGTAATCATCCCACCTCTTGTAACTTTCAGCTCAAGTGCTTAACACCATGTCTTATTCTCTACACCCGACTATCATATGCATTTGTCATGTATACAGACCTTACTGTCATGTACTGACCCTAGGCAGATTGGTCAGGCCCTTGAGTCGTGGATCTGCTCGAGGTTTCTTCCTATATATATCTCCAATTCTAGGGAGTTTTTCCTCGCCCCTGTTACCCATGGGCCTCTCTCTTGCTTTCCTTTTCTTCCTTTCTTTCCTTCTTTCTCTGATTGCCTACATTCTGTAAAGCGCCATGATACATGTGTTATGTTTTGGCGCTCTATAAGCACAATAAATTGAAATTGAATTGAAATTGAATTGAACTGCAGGAACAGATGTCAACACATAGTAGGCTAATGTTGATTTACTGGCTTGCATCTCTCAAGCCTATGTTGCTAACCTTCCTAGGCTGTAAAATTAATGCCTACTGTTGGGTTAATTACATTTGATTAATGGGCTATGCAACCATTTACATTTGGAGATAGTTCTTTCTAGCTAACTATCCAACTCACATCATGTCCTTTTTTGTGTTTTTTTCATATTCATTTCTACCAATAATGTAAATGAAAAAGGTTCAAATTAAAAACAGAAAAAAACATGAATAATCTTGTCTATAATGTGACCAGTTCAAGTGCTGAAATAATCATGCTTTGTAAATGTCATCCTTTTCCCACAATTTCACAGTTTTTGGTGATGCATTTCATGCATGCATCACAGGAATTATTGGGAATTGTTCGGTTTTGGATTCGGCCAAATCTTAAATATAATGGATTTGGTATTCGGCAGAATCTTAATCAGGATTTGGTGCATTCCTATTGATTGATTCAAGTACATAGACAACTTAGATTTGAGTTCAAGTTGATCGTTATATTTAGATTTGAGTTCAAGTCAACTGATTTCTTTGCATTGTAGGCATGGTCAGTGGCACACCTCTCTCTGGTTCTCTAAATCTCATAGCGTTAACAATGTTTCTCCTTTCAGCCTCCAGTTCTGCAGCAGCCTGCTGTCTGCGGACCTCAGTATTCCTCTTTCTCTTCATTTCCTCTCCAAGAAGCCATTCAGTCATTCCCCTATTTTTAACCTGAGCTAAGTACCAGCAAAAACAGAAGTCATATTACAGCCACACACAAAGTACAAATCATTAAGTGTGATAATCAAATGATTATCAGACTCTAAAATGTTAGTCATCTCATGTTACTTTGTTGAGTTCTCATTGGCATATTAGAACAGAAGAAATCAGACAGATATGAAATAAACCAACCTTTGGGTTTTTCAACTTCATCGATTGCCAGCATGGATTCGGACTTTGCCCTAAAATAAAATCAAACTTTAGATTTCATAATGCTTAGCTTGGTCAGTTATAAGAGCCCCTCTCACAGCCTTACCAGGTATGGATCACATATGCATGCAGTGACGGACTGGTAATCTGGAATTTGGCCAGATGCCAGAGGCGGTGCGGGCCCTCGTGGGCCAGCAGGCCAATCAGAGAGCGGCATGCGACCCCTTGATTGTAAACGGCGGACCCAAGATCATTTCTCTCGGCCCCACCTTTCAGGCGTCAATTTAAGCCAACTGATAGCCAAATTTCTCTGTTGGCGACAGAGAAAGAGGTCCTAATGAACTTGGATTCAGATGACGCAATAGACAGGGTTGCAGAGAAAAGCAAACTCCTCCGTACTTTGTTTAACTGCATGACGGTAAAACATGTTTTTATTATCGAGCGGCTGGCTCTGATGGTTTATTATTTTTTTATGAATTGGGGTTGTGCATTGATATGTCCATGTTTTGGTGCTGTTTTTTATGGCATGGAAGTTTATGTTCACCATCACTGGGGCTATCAAAAGTGTGTGTTCTTTCCGTGCGTAAAAAGTTCTATCTGTGAGTTGCGCTGGTGGGTGGAAATGCCAGGGCCGTTTTTTGTTCCCAGTCCGTCACTGTATGAATGGCATACTGCCTGGCCTTCAATGACATCAATTTGTGTGGGTTGCTGTTTAAATAACTGAATTTTAAAATCAGTAGTGCATACATACCATACACACATAAGAACGTACGCATAAACACATAGAAAGCATTAAGACAATAATGGAATGACACATTTTTGATAGCCCAGGAATACATAATACAGCTGTCTAACCACTGCGGCTGCGGTTGTAGCATTTCTTTCCTATCTTGATGTGTTGTAGCCTCATCTTCCTTTTCCAGCCAACATTTCTCCATCTCGTCCACATGCTTCCTCTCTGTAGTGCTCTCATCTTCCTTGTTCGTTTGAATCAAATCATCTTTATTCTTCGAGCTCAACTGTTCTGCAAGATACTTCTTCTGCTCTGTCCTTTGCCTTTCCTGGTCTCCTGTTAGACACGGGTTACACTCCTCTTGTGTCATCCTCCTATCCATCTCCTCCTGGTATTTCCCATCACTTGGAACTATGGGTTGGTTCAATTGGGGGACATGAGTGATACCAAAGCTGTCCTGCTTGATACCAAAGCTGTTCTGGTCCAGTGTTTTCACCTCCTGGTGAACATAAAATCAGAAAATCTCTTTCACCTGGCTTGCAGTAAATTCTACAGGCATTATTTTCATATTTACTTATCACCATTTTAAAACAAGTGTTTTCTCCTTATTACTAGTTGTGCATACCATTTTGTATTGCAATAATAATGTATTTAGTATTGCAATAATAATGTCTTCACATGCGAAGAAGACAATGGGCCTCATTCACCAATATCTTCCTAAGAATTTTGTTAACTGTTCTTAAGAAGGTCCTACAAAAACTCTTAGGCAGATTCATGAAGGTGTTCTTAAACTTCAGAATCGTTCACAGTTTTGTTCTTATCATGCTGAATCCCATTTCTTCTTAAGTTGACAAGGCTTCTTAAGTTGATTGCTCTTAATTAGCATAGGCCAAGGCACAATAATTGAGGCCAAGGCACCAGCTTTCATCTGACCATATGTTGTACACTACGAGCAAGACAATTTGATTACCGCATATGACACATGCTTTAAAATAAAAGCACTGCTGCAGGAATTGAACAGTAAATAGTCGTTATATTTAGTAGTTAGTATAAAAAGTGAAAAAGTGTTATTTGTTGTGTTTATTTATGTTAAAATACCTTAATGCTTTGTAAAATAGTGGAATTTGGAAAGTGGTCGAGGAATGTTTGGGGCCTGTATTGACTGCTGAAATTTAATTGTAATGTATAAGTGTAGCAAATTTCACATTTTCAGATTTCACATTTGCAGTTGTAGCGTCAAATTTCACAAAATTTGGCATTCCTCCAAGTGATTGTATAAGTTTAGTTATGATTCGACTTTTACATCACAAGATGTGAATAATCAAATAATTACGAACCATGCCTTACATTTTATAACAGAGCAATGAATCAAAAATTTGTAAAAACACATTATGTCAGAACGGTCTGTAGATACAATTTCATGAGAATCAAAAGAAAGACCTCAGACTAGTTCAGTTTACTTTCAACTTAGTTTGTTCGAAAATGGTGGGAATATTTCAGATGGAAATGGCTGGGTGCTTTGGATTTGGGAGCTGTCACAGAATCAGGGGGAAAATAATTTTCCAAAATTCCAAATGGGGGACATGAGTAACCAGTAACATGTTAAAGAATTCCAAAGAACAAATAAGGCTACCAGTACTTACAGTAAATTTCCTAGGTAAGGAAGTGAGTCTTGTAGACTGAGTTCCATATGGGCGGGGAGTAACCACGGATGTTAGTCGTGCACTGTTGGATCTTTGAGCATTTGTGGGAAGAGAGGTTGACACCGCAGTCTTGTTGAAATAGGCTAAACTGGGATCTTGTGCTGCTCTCCCAAAAAGATAAGTGGGCTGTTCTGGCAAAATGGTGCTATCAGAACTTTTGTTCGACCCTGGATCTTCCCGAACACTTTGGACTGCCACACTTTTGAAGTGGCTAGGAATAGATGTGATACTAGATTTGGGTCTGTTACTGCTGAAATCGAAGTGGTCTTGTGCTTTGGGACTGTTGTTACTTGGTAGGCTTGACAGTGTCTGGGATCTAATTAACCTTTGAGAGGGCAGGGAAAAGCTGTCCTGGGTAGGTGGTTCTGATTCTGATTCTGATTCTGAAGAGCTGGATAAATCCGTTGTTATGGCTGGATCAGAATGGGAGACTGGTGTGTCCTGGGCAAATACATCATTGACTGTCTCTTTGTAGACTGATACAGGTCTGCCCTTTGACACTGGCTTTGTTTCCTCTGATGACTGAGTGGCCGAGCGTCTGAGTCCTTTGTTGAAAGGGCCCTTCAGTTCCTTCTCTCTGTAACAAAACAATGGAGGAAATGACTGTGCCATGTGATTGTGTTATTCGCTACAGCTGAGCCGCAACCCCCCCCCCAAAAAAAAACAAAAACAATAAAGGGCCGGGAACGATAACTATAAAGATAACTATAACTGTAACGAAGAAAGCGTCCACATTGACCAACGATAAGGAAAGTCTCTCCTCGTGTTGATGAATGTGATGGCTAAAATTTGATAGATTCTGATTGGCTGTTTCTTTGGATCTTTGGATGCCGGAACTCTGAGGGAACTAAAGGGAAAAATGTATTTCAAACAAAATTCCATTCAATTCCAGAGATATGGTGAATATTTGGTGTCTGGACCTACAGTATTACAGTTTGGGCTGTGGATTCAATTTTGCTGCAGAGCACCAATCAGAGCAAACACAATAGGATTCCCGCAGCTTCTCTGCTTGGACCCCTAATAATGCTGATACAATTACACATGCCATAATTAAATGTTTATTAAATGCATACACACAGAGGTACAGACATGCAGCCCTACCTCTTCTCCTGCATCTCAAATGTTGTGGATGTCTCGGTTCCTCTGCCACTGGTGATCAGCTCAATCTTCTCTCTTTCCTCTTTCTTCCTCACAATGTCAGAATTCACACTTTTCCGCCGATTCTTCCACTTGGTGAGATCCTGTTTATGGATACAAAACAAAACTGTCAAAGAGTTCAACAAAGAATGAAAGCAGAGAGAAAACATGTGTTTAGTGAAGCTTTTATCTGTTATCATATTCATAGCTATAGGGGAGACAGTTGAAACACTTTTTAATTAAACATAATATACAAAGTGAGCTTTGAACAAAACCATTCAGGAATTATTACAGCAAAAGTGGGACGTGCGTAATGTTTCATTCGTCCCTCCTGGTCCGGACGGTTGAAACACCATAAGGGGACGAATGAAACATACAGTTTAAGCCATATAAACTTCCCACAACTTCAAATTGTTACTACATCATAAAATTGTACACTACATCATGAATGGTACTCCCAAAAGGTGTTACTTTAGATAGATTGTTGCTGGACTATACGTCTTTGTGAATGTCTGTTAACAACTCATCATCGTGAAGCGTGTATGAAGCAGTTATTGAAAAATCATGCACTGTGGATGATTCTGCCATTTTTATAGCAAGAACAGTAACATATCCCATTTATATCATGTTTCTATCATGAAAAATGTTGTTTCACTAGGTTTTTACGTGGGTTAGGCCACTGCACATCCAAATAAGTGCCCTTAACGACCCACAGCCCATGGGGAAACTCAACCGCCTACCTGGTGGGCCCAAATATATTTTCATCTTTCTAAAAAAATTTTTTTCCATGTGTCACCTCCATAAATTATTGTATAAACACATAAGTATATTTGTATATTTGTGCATTTTACATGGAGGTACAGCCTGGTCGGGACGATTGAAACAAGTATTTCAATCGTCCCGACCAGGCTGTACCTCCACAAAGACATATGCCACTATAGCCTGTTTTGCTTTCCATGTAAACAAGCACGCAATATGAAAATCTGGGATTGTGGAGAACACAAAATATTCTACTGAATAAGCATGAAGTTGAACCTTTACATGAAAAACATTCATTAATAATCGAAAAAAATTTAACTTTAAATTTAATTAAGTTTACTTTCGACCATCAAAACTCGTTTATCGCCTGTAACTCCATGATTAAAAGACATAGCAGGAAGATATTTGGCTGATAGAAGGAGGTTAACATGCTCTATGTTTTGACAAAAGGACGTCTGTCTATCATCATTGCACTCGGAGAAAACTGGAATGTTTCATTCGTCCCGCGTTTCATTCATCCCGGCTCTCCCCTAGCTATTATCCCAAAGGGGCAGATGTACAAAGGAAGCGTAATTAGCACCTTCGTCACTCTGTAGAACAGGGGTCCCCAAATAGTTAGGCCCAAGGGCCAAATTATGTCAATCAAACCAAACCAAGGGCCAAAGCATTCAGGACTAAACACGCATACACCCTCAAACATTTAAAAATGGAAAACCATCGCATATTTCTATATCTGACTCTGACCAAAAACATTTGAATTAACTGCACCTCTGAAAACAAATTAGCAAAATTTGTAGTAAATGATTTACATTACATTACATTACATTTGGCTGACACATTTTTAACCAAAGCGACTTACAACATGGTAAACAGTTTAAGCTTTTTAAAGCAATTCTCTTAACAATTTTAGGACAATTTAAAAAAAGTAAAGAGTACAATAAGAAATATAGCTGCAAGCAGCAATGCGGGGGCCTAGCAGTGCGCTATAGCAGGAATGGCGTTGCCATGGCATGAGCAAGCACTCACAGCAAGAGGCCAAATTGCACCAATGTCCTTGTGTGTTCTCACAATCAGCTACCATGTCCCTCTACCAAGTTTGGACTTCATACACCAAAGTGTTGCTGAGATGTGAGCTCACTTTCTTTATTACAGCACCCCTAGAGGCCAAATGAGACCACTTTCCTTGCATGTCCTCACAATCAGCTAATATGTCCATGTATCAAGTTTGGACTTCATACAATGAAGCGTTGCTGAGATATGAGCCCACTTCCTGTATTACAGCGCCCCCTATAGAGGCCAAATGATGCCAATTTCCTACTGTGTCCTCACAATCAGGTTCCAAGTCCCTGTACCAAGTTTGGACTTCATACATCAAAGCGCTGCTAAGATAGGAGCTCACTTCCTGTATTGCAGCGCCCCCTATAGAGGCCAAATGATTCCAATTTCCTAGTGCGTCATCATAATAAGGTAACAGGTCATTATACCAAGTTTGGACTTTGTACACCAAAGCGTTGCTGAGATACAAGCTCACTTCCTGTATTACAGCGCCCCCTATAGAGGCCACATGATGCCAATTTCCTAGTGCGTCCTCACAATCAGATACCAAGTCCCTGTACCAAGTTTGGACTTCATACATTAAAGCATAGCCGAGATGTTAGCCCACTTCCTGTTTGGTGGCTTCATCGCCATATTTGATTGGCTGTCACGGGCAAACTCAAATTAAAAGATCTGATAAGTATCGTTTGTGCGGCTCGGTCTGAAGATCATCTCCGACAAGTTCTGTGAAAATTGGATGAAATTTGTAACCGCTGAAACTTTTCGTAGAGTTTGTATTAAATCCAATATGGCGGAGATCCAATATGGCGGAAAGTGACGGGATAGGGGTCGATGAACTCGGGATGGTCCAAGGATTCAGACGCTACCTCAATTGTGAAAAACAGACAAAAGAGTCAAGGATCATGCGCATGAATGCATGTGCAGCATTGAACTGGTGGTGGCGCTAGTGTATTCAATGTATATCCATGAAAATTGCTGTGAGTGATTGGGACAGTGTCCTGACTAATGGTATCAAGATTTACTATGTTAACTCAAAGTGTCACCGAGATGTTAGCCCACTTCCTGTTTTGTGGCTTCATCACCATATTTGTTTGGCTGTCATGGGCCAATAATGTGGAATTTGAAATATCTGACAAGTATCGTTTGTGCGGCTCGGTCTGAAGATCATCTCCGCCAAGTTCCGTGAAAATCGGATGAAATTTGTAACTGCTGAAACTTTTCGTAGAGTTTGGACTAAATTCAATATGGCGGAAGTCCAATATGGGGGAAAGTGACGGGATAGGAGTCGGTGAACTCGGGATAGTCCAAGGATTCAGACGCTACCTCAATTGTGAAAATCAGACAAAAGAGTCAAGAATCACGCGCATGAACGCATGTCCAACATTGAACTGGTGGTGGCGCTAGAGTGTTCAATGTATATGCATAAAAATTGCTGTGAGTGATTGGGACAGTATCCTGACTAATGGTATCAAGTTTTGTTATGTTAATTCAAAGTACCACAGAGATGTTAGTCCACTTCCTGTTTGGCGGCTTCATCGCCATATTTGATTGGCTGTCACGGGCAAACAAAAATTAAATTGAAAAATCTGACAAGTATCTTTTGTGCGGCTCGGGCAGAAGATCATCTCCGCCAAGTTCTGTGAAAATCGGATGAAATTTCTGACCGCTGAAACTTTTCGTAGAGTTTGGACTAAATCCAATATGGCGGAGGTCCAATATGGCGGAAAGTGACATAATAGGGGTCATTGAACTGAGGTTGGTCCAGGGATTCCAGCGGTTCCTGATATGTAAAAATCGGACGCACCGTTCAATGGTCACATGCGTGAATGCAATCCAGGTTCGACCCATTGGTGGCGCTAGAGTGTTGGGCATAGAGTTCTGGAAATTGGTGAGAGTGATCATGGGACAGTGCTGAATCAGTGTGCCAAAAATGCCAAAATTTTCGGTCAGATTTTGACCTGTTGGTGGCGCTAGATGGCTGGGTTTAGAGGTCCGTAAATGAGATTGAGTGGTCAGTGGAGTGTCCCGAAACTTTCTGCCAAAAAATCTGCACTTTTTAGCCAGGCGTTCTATGGGCTGCCATAGACTCCAATGGCAGAATAATAATAGGAAAAGCTATTAACTCAATGGGGTCCTGCAGCTTTTCTGCTTGGCCCCCAATAATAGGAAAAACTAGTAAAACAATGGGTGCCTTCGCAGCTTCGCTGCTAGGCCCCCAATAAGTGCCAAGCCAAGCCGCCGCTGGATTTTCAGTGCCACTGCAAAATTTTCACATAATCAGCAATGTCACAACATTAAGGCCTACACTGTAAAAGCACAACAGCCAACGTCATCGTTGAAATTGTTTTGACAGTCATGACTAAGAAAAACAATGATTAAAAGGTTTTAATCATCTGGAAATGTGACAAACATGCTTGGACAAATACCCATGGTTATCTTGCCCCCATGGAGGATGATAAGATAGGCAAACAATTCCATAAGAACCACTGTTGGAGAGTTACAGACCCCAGGTATCATCTTGGGGTCACCAAGTCCCCCAAACAATCTTCAAAAGTGACCTCACTGCTAATAGATTATTTAGAGGGCATGCCAGGTAAAAGCCTGTCCAGTCATTTAATTACCAATGTTAACAGCAGGAGTTACTGAATGGTACAGTGACTTTGTCTGGAAGTGTGGTCTATTGTCAAATCAAATGAAAATTGCGCTCTTTGACTCGTAACACTTTAGGTGTGTTTGGCGTACATAGAAGAATGACTACACTGAAAAGAACCCCATGCCTAATGAGAATCATGGTGGAGGGGCTGTGCTATTGTGGGGCTGTTTTTATTCCCAAAGGCCTTGGGAACCTAATTAAGGTTCATGGTATCATGAACACCAAGAAAAACCTTTTCAAAGGAAATCTCTGCCAAGACACTAAAACTTAGTCATGATTGGATCATTCATCAGGTCAATGAACCAAAACAAATGTCCAGATCAAAGAAAATATGGTTTGCTGAACACAAAATCAAGCTTCGGACATTGCCATCTCAGTCCCCTGATGTAAACTCCATAGAAAAACAGTGGGGTGAGTCAAAGAGGAGAATGCACAAGTGTGGACCTAGAAATCTGGACGATCTGGGGAGATTTTGTGAAGACGAACAGTCTTAAATCCCTTGCTTTGTATTCTCCAACTTTATGGGGTGTCACAGGAGAATATTACAAGCTGTTTTATTGGCAAAGGGAGGCTTAAGAAGGCATTACAAGCAGGGGTGCCAATAATTGTGAGCAACGTGTTTTTGTTAAAAATAAATTTACTTTGTTTCAAGGTTGGGGTTTTCCTATTTTTTTCCATTCCATTGTGAGATTACAATAAATCACCAACAGATTATTTTTTATACTGGTTTTTAGTCAACTTTAGCAGAGGTGCCAATAATTCTGGAGGGTACTGTATAATCCCTTCATGTTCGGTTTTTATCAAAAAACCCTTAGGGGTCAATATATTATTTTGGTCTACTTGTATTTGTCACTGATGAGGACATACTTACGTCTTGCCAGTGATTCTCACTTTCCTTCATTTTTTGCCGGATACTCTGTAGCTCCTCATACCTTGTTGCTGTTGTTGCATTCTGGTTCACTGGGATGTCAGTCATTGATTTACTCCTATACCATGAATATAGGAAGAAATATTTTTAGTGGTACAAACCAAATGTTTTATAGTTTGAATGATATTTTAATTTTCACAGCTCAGTGCAGTCAATATCACAGTGCAATGCAATCACAGAAAGAAAGATAACAACTGTATTTCAACCTGAAACTTCAAATAGGCTTACATGGTTCATTTTTCACCAAATTAAACAAGTTATACTGCTTTGTTGGCCAATTCTATCCTCAACCTAAATTAAGAAAATTACAATTTGGGGGTGTACATGGTGAACATGGTTTGACATAATTGATTTGTAACTGCTGAATTTGCTGATTGTTGTTTATGGCAAGCCGATTGAGCATTTATTCAGATATCTTGATATCAGGCATAATTGTCATGTACATGCATATGGAAAGCCGATTGAGCATTTATTCAGATATCTTGATATCAGGCATAATTGTCATGTACATGCAAGCCATTTCTGTCCACTAGTTAACTAGTGAGCCATTTCTGTGTGAACTAGTTAACTAGTGACAGCCAAAATGCTCACTAGTTAACTAGTAAGGCCCAAATTCTCTCTAGTTAACTAGTTCATATGTTTCATATCTTACTAGTTAACTAGTGGACACTGAAATGTGCACTAGTTAACTAGTTTAAAGACTTCTATATTTTACTAGTCAACTAGTAAGGTACAAAAATGTTTACTAGCTGACTACTGAATGTCAAATTCCCACTTGTTAACTTCTATGTAATTTGGCCAGCCGCTTGGGCATTCTGATATCTTGATATCAGGCCAACATGCAAGCTATTTTGCAAGCTATTTTTGTCAACTAGTTAACTAGTGAGCCATGTTTGTGCACACTAGTTAACTAGTGACAGCATAAATGCCCACTAGTTAACTAGTGAACACATATTAGCTTCACTAGTTAACTAGTGAGAGCCAGAAATGTCCACTAGTTAACTAGTAAAGGCCAAAATGCATACCAGTCAGCTAGTTGAAGGCTTTTGGGTCTCACTAGTTAACTAGTGACAGCCAAAAATGTGCACATGTTTACTAGTGAAGGCAAAACTTCTCACTAGTTAACTAGTTGGAGTAGGTCAATGTCACTAGTTAACTAGTGAACCATAAATGGCTTACTAGCTAGCTAGGTGATGGCAGCAGGCTCACTAGTTAACTAGTTGATGCATCCTTTGTCCAAACTAGTTAACTAGTGAGGTCATAAATGTATACTAGTAAACTAGTTGAAGCCTAAATTCACACTAGTCAGCTAGTGGCGCAGAATTAAAATTAGGAGGCGGAGAACTCTCGAAATTGAGGCTTTCTATTGGCTCCCTATGTCCAAATAGAAGATGACAACCAATCACAGCGCAGAATTTCACAAAATCCCACCCACAACATTTGCATGTGGCACACAAGTTAACATGCTGGCCAAAGGAACTTTAACTAGTAAACTAGTGGCTTCAGTGTGACACTTACATGTAAACTAGTGAAGGCAGAACTGCTCACTAGTTAACTAGTGAAGACACAAATGCCCACTAGTTAACTAGCGAGGTCTAAAAAGTGTCACTAGTTTACTAGTGTGCACCAAAACACCCACTAGTGAACTAGTGATGGCAATTTCCATTCAACTAGTTAACTAGTGAGGTGCAAAAAGTGTCACTAGTTTACTAGTGTGCCCCAAAATGCCCACTAGTTAACTAGTGAAGGCCATTTCAGCCCCACTAGTTAACTAGTGAGATGCCAAAATTGTCACTTGTTAACATGTAAAGGCCAAAATACCCACTAGTTTACTAGTGAGGGTGTTGTGGGCCTTACTAGTTAACTAGTGGCATGTATATTTTGTTCACTAGTTAACTAGTTACACCTAAAAAGAGAAACAAGCTGACCATTTTTGTCCACTAGTGAACTTGGAACAATTGAAGTCTCACTAGTTTGCATGTGTGGCAGTGAAGCAGCTAGTTAACTAGTGCCTGAAACGGCTATTATGCAAATTCTAATGAGAGGGTGGGTAGAAGACTCCTATTGGATATTATGTAAGAATCCCACCCAGTCTAAATGTAAATTTACTGTTCATAGCCTCGCGATCAGGTCCTGATGGTTGCCCCTAGTGGCTAAAGTGACACAATGCTCTGCAACGGTACTTCAGTATAGATAGTAAAGCAGAGCCTGCAGTATGCAGTATCTCATATTCTGTCAAAATGGTTTTTAATAATAACAGGGAAACCCCATGCTTTAACAAGTGAGCTCTTAGTGATCCACACCAAAGATTCAAGGGATCGATTTTAATATTAGGCCTATTCTTTGTTTATTGTTGCTAGGCAACCACAGACATAAATGTATCCATTCAGTCACGCTTTTCTGATTAATAACTGAAAAACAAAAGATTGTACACATTAACTGCACATAGTTTCAAAAGTAATTAAAAGCTCAAAGATCAAGAAAAAAAACTCCATGCACTTGTAAGGAATTGAACCCTGGTCTCCCACATGAGGTCCTGCTGCTTAACCACTTGAGCTAGTCTTGCCACATCAGCAATGCTATCATCAATGTTCATGTTACTTTTACAAATGCCTCCAGTTTTATCGTGATTTTCAGACTAATAACTGAAAAACTAAAGATTGTAGACATTAACTGAACGAAGATTACAGCAATACACCACAACTTTGTCACTAGACGTGTTATCAAAACATATTTTTATGCTCAAACGATCTTAGTTTATAAAAGTTTGCTCTTAGAACAGCCTGGACGAAGTCAGCCATGTTTTCTAGGTTTCTGAGTCCTAAATGGACCAATCAAAATCCTTGTTCCACCTTCTTCATTTGCATGCAAGTGCGACATTGCGCACTAGTAAACTAGTGGCCAATGTTACGTCCCACTAGTTAACTAGTTGCACAAAATGCCAGCCGTTTGTGTATTTATTCAAATTCCACTAGTTTACTAGTGTGAGGGGCATTTTTCTCCTGCTAGTTCATTATGGACAGTGTTTTGTCCTCACTAGTTAACATGTAAGGCTCAAGACTTAAATTGTTCCACTAGTTAACTAGTGGACAAAAACGGTCAGCTTGTTTGTGTTTTTAGGTGTAACTAGTTAACTAGTGAACAAAATATGCATGCCACTAGTTAACTAGTAAGGCCCACAACACCCTCACTAGTAAACTAGTGGGCCTTTTGGCCTTTACATGTTAACATGTGAGCGTTTTGGCATCTCACTAGTTAACTAGTGGGGCTGCAATGGCCTTCACTAGTTAACTAGTGGGCATTTTGGGGCACACTAGTAAACTAGTGACACTTTTTGCACCTCACTAGTTAACTAGTCGAATGGAAATTGCCATGACTAGTTCACTAGTGGGTGTTTTGGTGCACACTAGTAAACTAGTGACACTTTTTAGACCTCACTAGTTAACTAGTGGGCATTTGTGTCTTCACTAGTTAACTAGTGAGCAGTTCTGCCTTCACTAGTTTACATGTAAGTGTCACACTGAAGCCACTAGTTTACTAGCTAGAGTTCCTTTGGCCAGCATGTTAACTTGTGTGCCACATGCAAATGTTGTGGGTGGGATTTCGTGAAATTCAGCACTGTGATTGGTTGTCATGTTCTATTTGGACATAGGGAGCCAATAGAAAGCCTCAATTTCCAGAATTCTCCGCCTCCTAATTTGAATTCTGCGCCACTAGTTGACTAGTGTGAATTTTGTCTTGAACAAGTTTACTAGTATACATTTATGACCTCACTAGTTAACTAATTTGGACAAAGGATGCATCAACTAGTTAACTAGTGAGCCTGCTGCCATCACCTAGCTAGCTAGTAAGCCATGTATGGTTCACTAGTTAACTAGTGACATTGACCTACTGCAACTAGTTAACTAGTGAGGTGTTTTGCCTTCACTAGTAAACATGTGCACATTTTTGGCTGTCACTAGTTAACTAGTGAGACCCAAAAGCCTTCAACTAGCTGACTGGTATGCATTTTGGCCTTTACTAGTTAACTAGTGGACATTTCTGGCTCTCACTAGTTAACTAGTGAAGCTAATATGTGTTCACTAGTTAACTAGTGGGCATTTATGCTGTCACTAGTTAACTAGTGTGCACAAACATGGCTCACTAGTTAACTAGTTGACAAAAAGGGCTTGCATGTTGGCCTGTTATCAAGATATCAGAATAAATGCCCAAGCGGCTGGCCAAATTACATAGAAGTGGGAATTTGACATTCAGTAGTCAGCTAGTAAATATTTTTGTACCTTACTAGTTGACTAGTAAAATATAGAAGTCTTTAAACTAGTTAACTAGTGCACATTTCAGTGTCCACTAGATAACTAGTGAACATGCTGAGCATTACTAGTTAACTAGTAAGATATGAAACATATGAACTAGTTAACTAGAGAGAATTTGGGCCTTACTAGTTAACTAGTGAGCATTTTGGCTGTCACTAGTTAACTAGTTCACACAGAAATGGCTCACTAGTTAACTAGTGGACAGAAATGGCTTGCATGTACATGACAATTATGCCTGATATCAAGATATCTGAATAAATGCTCAATCGGCTTGCCATAACTGTCTGTATAAATCGTCTTGTAAGTAAACTACCAGTGCTTTTTCAAAGTTCTCAATGTCTCGTTTTAAATGTCAGGGCCTTCGGTAGTCTACCAATGAAGTGTGGAGATACATTGAGCCTCGTAAATGGTGTAAAACAGTGATTTATTTGCATGGCTAACCCGATGCCGAAGCACCACCATTGAAAAAGCTGTTGGTAGCATCGGCTAACTAGCGCCAGATTTTGGAGTGCAGGGGACAAGCCGAGATGGGCTATGAGACATACGTTCACACTCGGTATCATGTTTCAACACACTTTAGGTCAATATCACACCGGAATTCTCCTTTAACTAGTAAGGCCCACAACACCCTCACTAGTAAACTAGGGGGTATTTTGGCCTTTACATGTTAACAAGTGACCATTTTGGCACCTCACTAGTTAACTAGTGGGGCTGAAATGTCCTTCACTAGTTAACTAGTGGGCATTTTGGGGCACACTAGTAAACTAGTGACACTTTTTAGACCTCACTAGTTAACTAGTGGGCATTTGTGCGTTCACTAGTTTACATGTAAGTGTCACACTGAAGCCACTAGTTTACTAGCTAAAGTTCCTTTGGCCAGCATGTTAACTTGTGTGCGACATGCAAATGTTGTGGGTGGGATTTCGGATCTATTTGGACATAGGGAGCCAATAAAAAGCCTCAATTTCCAGAATTCACCGCCTCCTAATTTGAATTCTGCGCCACTAGTTGCCTAGTATGAATTTTGTCTTGAACTAGTTTACTAGTATACATTTATGACCTCACTAGTTAACTAGTGAGCCTGCTGCCATC
Source organism: Alosa pseudoharengus (assembly GCF_046254945.1). Classification (NCBI taxonomy): domain Eukaryota; kingdom Metazoa; phylum Chordata; class Actinopteri; order Clupeiformes; family Clupeidae; genus Alosa; species Alosa pseudoharengus. Next base: position 38,169,450 of record NW_027468718.1, read on the forward strand.
ATCTAGCTAGCTAGTAAGCCATTTATGGTTCACTAGTTAACTAGTGACATTGACCTACTCCAACTAGTTAACTAGTGAGGAGTTATGCTTTCACTAGTAAACTTGTGCACATTTTTGGCTGTCACTAGTTAACTAGTGTGGCCCAAAAGCCTTCATCTAGCTATCTAGTATGCATTTTGCCCTCACTAGTTAACTAGTGGACATTTCTGCCTCTAGTTAACTAGTGAAGCCAAAAATGTGTTCACTAGTTAACTAGTGAGCATTTTGGCTCCCACTAATTAACTAGTGTGCATATCTTGGCCCTCACTAGTTAACTAGTTGACAAAAATGGCTTACATGTACATGACAATTATGTCTGATATCAAGATATCAGAATAAATGCTCAATCGGCTTGCCATAGTTGTTGGCTGTATGTGTGTTATTTCAAGTAATTTATATTCACCTGCTAAATACAGTGCAGGTGGTTTGGAATTGAATTACAGATTTAAGATAAGTTCGCTACCTAGGTGTACCGTTAACTCCCTTCCCCTGGACAATCCCAACGCTGGACTATTGAACTTTCTGTCACTAAATCAGGAATAACGAATTACCATAACGGATACGTAATCATCCCACCTCTTGTAACTTTCAGCTCAAGTGCTTAACACCATGTCTTATTCTCTACACCCGACTATCATATGCATTTGTCATGTATACAGACCTTACTGTCATGTACTGACCCTAGGCAGATGGGTCAGGCCCTTGAGTCGTGGATCTGCTCGAGGTTTCTTCCTATATATATCTCCAATTCTAGGGAGTTTTTCCTCGCCCCTGTTACCCACGGGCCTCTCTCTTGCTTTCCTTTTCTTCCTTTCTTTCCTTCTTTCTCTGATTACCTACATTCTGTAAAGCGCCATGATACATGTGTTATGTTTTGGCGCTCTATAAGCACAATAAATTGAAATTGAAATTATATAATTTTGCTGCGGTATAGTCCTAATTATGAGGCTAACCATGCACTTAGGGGGAAAAAGCAGTACTTCCTGATAAGCTACCTAAGATGTGCCATGTCTTGCAGACCAGTGGAAGGATCTCACTGTGGAGGTATAAAACTGACGAGATGTTCCAGTCATCAAATTTATATTTGGCTGCACGATTTGGGGAAAATATATTTTTTTTCGGACAGATATTGCGATTTTTGAATGTCAATAAATGAAAAATACAGTTCAATATTCCATTTTTCTCTTATTTGTGCTACCCCTGATTGATGAGCATGCCCGGTGCACAAGAAGCACCTGACCGACTGCGAAGTTCACCAATCAGAGTTTCTGTGTCCCTCACTCATTACACATACCCACCAACCAGAAGCGGCATAGTCAATGAGAATGAAATTAATATAAAAGTAAGAAATGTGACAAAATGAACTGCACTATTATTTGTAGCTTTTGCAATTGGGTAATTGTGTTGGTTCATATTGCGACTGTGTCTACGATTGGGATAATTGTGCAGCCCTAATATATATATATATATATATATATATATATATATATATATAAATCATATATTAAAAACTCAGTAGCTGATGCTGACGTACAGTTTCAATACCTGAACTGTAAAAGAAGGGTTGCCACTAGATACCTTGTGAAATGTGAAATGCAGAGTTTCCTCAGCAGTCAGAATATCTGATAACTATAGGTGCCAGCCCTGAAATTATTTATCATCATCTTTAAGTGCCTCCTCATTTGGAACAAAAGTGAACTTAACATTTTTTCTTTGTTGCTATTCATTGGAGTTAGTATTTTGCTACCTTCCAACTTCTGTATATAATCCAGTGTGGCCCAGGAAAATACCGCATTATCTTGTTATGTTGGGAAATGGAGGCTTGGATATGCAATACATCTAATGTCTCTACCTGAACATCGTTTGCTCTTCTGTAAACCCAGGGCGGACCCAGCTTCTTCTGTTGTCTTCATTTCGCTCAGCACGCTTTTTTCGCAGAGGAGCTGGAACATACCCTGTTGTTTTGTCTTTGGAAGGCAGGAACTGATTGAACTGAGTGGTTACCCTTGGTGTGATGACCGAAGAACGATGATAACTTGTGTCTTTATTCTCCATAACTGTGAAGCCAAATTCGACCTAGGTCACTGCCAATACCTGTTGAAGACAAAGTAGCAGGTAGAAGTAAGCTGGACATCATGACACCGGGATAACTGAAAGTGACTTGTCACACACACACACAGGGGAACTGTCATGATTAATTTCTGATCGTGGAGATGATAAAATGAACAGTAATCCTTCCTGCTCTAAAGTTATAGGCCTAAATAAGACATTGTCTAAAAATTGAAAGGATAGTGCGTGGGTGAAGCCTATCTGTCTGTGTGAGTGCATAAATAACATGTAGTGAAACTGCAGGCCTCTTATGAATATTATGAATGGAATGTGCTTTATGGAGGCAATTCGTTGTCTGATAGACTTTAGCCCACTGATGGGCTACACACACACACACACACACAAACACGCACACACATAAAAATAGATCCATGCAGGCACACACACACACACACACCCCATTACCCCCACACACACACTCACAAGCAAACATTCACACACACACGCACAGACATATAAAACACACACATGCAGGCAAGCAGACACATGCGCACACAGACACACACACACAAAGTTACAAGAGTAGGGGATGGAGTAAGAGATGCAGACAAATTGAAAAGTGTGATTTATTTTTGCGGAGAGAATGGGCAGGACTGAGCGGTGGTCTTTGTGGTACATCTAGTTTGATTTCATGTCATAGCTATGCAGATGACATCCACATTTACTTAGCTCTGTCACCAAATGACTATGGTCCCCTTGAATCTCTTTGTCAGTGTATTGACCAAATGAACAACTGGATGTCTCAAAATCTTCTTCAGATGAACAAAGAAAAAACTGAGGTAATTATATTTGGGGAAAAAGAAGGAAAGACTTAGGGTTGTCACTCTCCTTGACACAAAAGGGTTCAAAGAAAAGGATACTGTTAAAAATCTTGGTGTATTATGTAGTATTTTTTACTGTACGGGAATGATAGTATCAGTACTAGAGTAAATAAGGTAATGGTCGCCTTGAGCATATCTGTATCAAAACTGAACTTCGAAGTAAACAGCACTTGCTTTGGCTCTGTGTCTCTGTGTGCTATTATTCATGCACAAATACTAATTGTCATTGATCTAAATTTCAACAGCCACATGAAAGCGATAACTAAATCAGCTTTTTACCACCTCAAAAACATTGCCAAACTTAGAGGGCTAATGATAAAACATGATTTTTATCTCATTCATGCCTTTATCTCCAGCAGGGTTGATTACTGCAATGGACTTTTCACAGGCCTTCCTAAAAAGACTATCATACAGCTTCAGGTGATACAAAACGCAGCAGCTAGGGTTCTCATGAAAAATAAAATAACTGCCCACATTACTCCAATTCCCTGCACTAGCTTCCAGTAAGTCACAGAATTAACTTTGCTTGTTTATATATCAGTAAATGGAGCAGGACCTAAATATATATTAAACATGCTTCAGCAGTACTGAATAGCTTACAATATTATAAGGCTAACATGCTATGCATATGAGACACTTTTCAAGCAGTGGCGAAACTAAATGTGAAGAAATATGTTGCATCAGCAGGTAAGACTTGATGGGAGTGCCACTTGCCTAGACTCACTAAACCCTACCCCAAAGCACAACCAACTCGCTTTGAAACCCAGCGATGACCCCGTGGTAAAATATAATATAGATGAGTTGTTTGCAATATTGAACCAACTTGTATGTAAATCCAAACAGTTCTGCAACACTATGTAAGCCTATGCCAGTTTAAAACATATGAATCCTCTGACACAATAAGCAAGGTGCAAAGACAATAAGCAAGGTGGTTCAGTGAGTAGGCCTATTGTGTAATATATTTGTGATATTGTGTTGAAGTAGGTCTACTCTTTTTTTAGCTAGGTGGTCTGTGAGTTTTTTTCTATTGGTTAAGTGGTCCTTGGTCTGAAAAAGTTTGAGAAACACTGGTTTAACAAAACCTATGGACAGTAATTCAAGTAAAAAAAGTGTGCCCATTTTAAGCATGCTCCTAGATATGCCTCTTCCGCCCACAACGCATCATGGAGAAGGTAAACGTCTTGGCGCTTTAGCTTTGCTGTCATTGTGGGTGTAGATACTAGCCTGAGCAGTGGTAAGAGATAGAGTTTGTCAGTTTTTTGGAAAGTCATAATAGTTAATCATTGTGTTTGTGCTGATTGCACTAATCCCAGCCTGTCAGGACTACACGGTCCTTCTACTAAGCTAAGGTGCTGTTCTCAGCCCTTCAGAGTAGAATCATCAAGCTGCCCGCCTGTCAAACAGACAGAACTCAAAATACGAAAATACTGTGCGCCTATACTGAATGAAGCAACTGCAGCACCTCGGATCGGGACTCCAACATGCTAGCAATTAAGCTAAAAGCCCAGGCTGCTAACTGTCTTACTAGCACATCTGTTAAGGCACCTGGAAGGATGTTTACACAATACTGCACTGCTACATATCAGCTGGCTACCATTACAGCAGTAATATAACCAAGCCTGGAATTTCATCATTTTAGGGGCAAGGCCACCCTCCCACCATGTAATTTTTATCAGAGGGAGAGTAATGCCTGACTTTAGAATATGGAACCAATTCATGACTAGTAAGTACATACTGCATAGGTACTGATGATAATGTCCTTGCTGCTAAGGAACCAGTTTCCACTTTACAATGGGAGCCAATCTCCCAGTTGTTAAGTGCTGTTTGACACAGCAACCTGGGAAGTGAAATACAGCAATGAGGTTGAGCCATATACTTACTTATTCTCCCACTATTCGGGATTTATTCAGACAGTATACTTATGCATATTCTCTTTTGGTACTTACTACTAATTAGTAAGTAGAGATCAAGGCTTACTAGGTCATTATTAAGATTATGTCAAGAATAAAGGCCTAATTCGTCATGAACAAGAAATTTGTGAATACACGCCTAATGATTAATGTTGCCAAACACATGCCTTACAAGTCACTAATACAGGCATTAATTAGGTATGTATTAGTGGCTAACATATGAACCTTAAAATAAAGTGTTACCTTAATTATATATAGATGTCAGCAAGGCACTTTGTTAAATAATTGAAAAAAAAATTGCAATACCTTCGTCAGAGGACTGAAAACTGAAGTTTTCTGTGGATGACGGCATATTTGTCAAAGACTTTAAAGGTGCTCAGAAGGTTTAAAGTGATGTTACACGGTTTCTAAGCCACATGTCACAAACAGCAAAGATCACCTCACCATCTGCTGGCTGCCTGTGCCCTAAATACACTGTAAAAAAACGCGGCATCTGTGGACAGCCCAGGCTCCAAAAACGGCAACAAAAACAACTTGGTCCAACCTGGACAATAAAAACATAACGAACTGTTCCAGCAAATTAGGAGAGTTTCAATTGCACGGGAGGGAGAGGGAGGGAGTAGCAAGCAAACTCTCTTTTTAGTTTGAACGTCAACAGAAGTGACATAATCTAATCCAGGGGTCTCCAACCTTTTTGGGAATGAGGGCTACCTGAAGACCCGAAATCATATGGAGGGCTACTCATTTAAAACAAACATACCCTCACCCCTTTTTTGCGAGGGTAGTCCTCCTAAATAATAGGCCTATGTGATTTTTACTTTTAAATGATCATTATTTGTGCAGGCCTATACGTCTTTATATATTAAGCAACTGTATTTTCAAATTTAATATCAATAACCTATGCAACACTACCAACATTTTTGTTCAGTTTGTTCATTTCAAAGTTTGCATGGGGAATCTAATCTATTTTTTTTTTTTTTTTTACAAAAAAACTTTCTTTTTGTGCAATTAATAATTTGGGTTACAATTTGTACCCAATTTATACCAACCCACCATTATGAATTCAGGGGATGTTTAAGTTCTGATTTCAGTGGACAATTCGGTTTTAACATTTCAATAGTAATCGCCCACACCACCCTAACATATGAAAACTCCTTTTAAAGTTATTGCACACCTGACATGATCCATGATCTGACAAAAAAGGGTAATGCACAGTCCTGCTCAGTCATGCATGCTATAACATTTTTAGCGCTATTATACGGCAGTTGCCTACGGAGGAGAAAAGGCCTGTGAGCTAAAGCAATTGTTTTTCAGTCCTTGAACAATCATGCAAGAACCGTATTTGACGAACATGGAATGGCCACAGAACTTTTGCAAAGATATGCTTTCATTGGCTACAACAGACAAGCAAGTTTTTTCCCCCTTTACTGTCTATGCGTGCGAGCAGCGTGTGCGCTCCGCTTCCGTTGTTGTTTAAAGATTGAATGGGAAACGGATTTGAAGCCAAAGGCTACATTTTAACGCAGCTACAATTTATAAGGTATCACCAATATCAATTTATTGTTACAGATGTATGGCTACATACATTCTTAAAATGGTTCTGGTCTAGACTTAAATATCTATTGAAAACTTCACAATGGAGCGTGTTTTTAGAGCGTGATCTGCAGGTGACCTGTTGGCTATTTTTTAGAAAGTGCGCTGGGGGCGCCTCATAGCCGTCCCGCGGGCTACCTGGTGCCCGCGGGCACCGTGTTGGAGACCACTGATCTAATCACTTAGAGCGCCTTTAACTAGATAGACTATTGCAGCAGCAAAACAGTAAACAGTCCATTGTAACGTAATACTTTGTCCAGCTCCACTCACTGTATGTTGGCAGAGAATCTCCCCAGACTGTTTGTGAGTGTTTTCAAACGTTCGTCAACAACTCAAGACAAACAGAAACTGTTTGCGAATTTGAACACACCTATGGAGGTTCAGCACCTAACATTGTGGTGCACCGACAACAACCTGGCTCTCAACATCAAGAAGACCAAAGAGCTCATTGTGGACTTCAGGGAGTCAAAAGCTACCACACACACCCCCATTCTCATCAACGGGACTGAGGTGGAGCGTGTCACCAGCTTCGAATTGTGAAACTATAGCCCTGTGTACATAATGTTATGAATGAAATGTGCTTTTTTGGAGGCAATTCATAGTGTGACTAATTTACTAATTGCGTTAGTTGTGCATTATTCCCCGCTCCCCTGCTCCAGTAGGGAGATATGGTCCAAAGGGGAATCCCCCGGCCACCCCTTCCTCCTTATCTTTCTCAACTTCAGTGTGTGAGACCTTCACAGCAGCAAGCACATGCGCCTGCAAAGAATATAGGGTGCCCACTCCCCACTCGGTGATGGTATATTGACTCGATGTGCAAATTAGCAATAAAAACGCATAAAATGATTTTGCTAGCATTTGTGCCGCCCTCAGCAAGATGCTGCCCTTGCCTATGGTAGGCAATTGTTACCCCGTCTTGTAGCCTATATGGGAACCTGCCTTTATTTGTCCTGCTATAAATAGAATCAATCCCGGGCATAATTTGAGGATTTATGGTAGCCTAGTGCTCAACTCCTCCTGCTCAACATGACGTTAGCTGTTATGTTTATGATAACAAACTCAACTAGCCTACTTATCAACTCGTTTTACCTAGCCTAACTATAAAATAATAAGTCTATCAACGTTTTTGTTCTAAGACATTTATTTCAAACATAATTTCAAAACGCATAAAATGATTTTGCTAGCATTTGTGCCGCCCTCCGCAAGATGCTGCCCTTGGCAGGGGTCCCACTCTAAGTCAAATATAAAATTCCATGACTTTTCCCTGACAAAAAAGTAAATAAATCAAATGCAAATTTCCATGACTTACTATATAATGAATGGTACAATAATCAAATTTCAGAGCTGCCACATCATGTTCAAGAATCTTTTACTTCTTTAGAGCGGGATATGAATAAATGGGCATTGAATAAACAAAGTTGGGCTACTCAAGCAAGCAGTAAAGCTAATAACCAGATATACACCAATTCTGCATGGAAATATATTTGTATTAATATATTTTGGTAAGTACGTTTTAAACTGCTACAACAAAGTTCTTTGATATTCCATTTACTTTGCTAGCCTGACGAGCCAGACCCACATCAAGATGAAAGGCCTGTGAACTCACCGTTGGCAGTGCTCAATCCGAGGGGCGGGATAAACGGTTGTCTTTCAAATTCCCTCTGCACGCAATAGGATAGCACTACAACTCATGAGTCCCATGCGTTTTTCCACCAGCGGAGCTAGTTGGCTAGTAGATCAAACTTTTGCCAATTTAAAAAAAGCTTAACTTGAGTCGCGCTGTTCGCCAGCAGCAGCATCCACCTTCGTTGTTTTCAAGTAGAAGGGGATTCTCGCAGAACCGTCGTAACTCTACTGTCATTATGTTAAGCCCGTCCACCGACTCTATACACAATGTGATTGGCCTGATCGAAATTTTATTTTTCCAGCTCGCAAGCCAACGAAGAGTTGCTAGCAGGGGCGCAGGAGGCATGGAGGATGTGGGGGATATGTCCCCCGGAGTGCTGAAGAGACAGCCGTCGTCCCCCTCACTTTTGATAAGGAAAAAAAGCCTTATAGGTACGCTAAATAAATAATAACATAGGATTTGCGCTAACTGTAAAACTCCCCATTAACAGCATCACATCACTAACCACAGCCATCTAAAGTACTGTAAGACTGCACAATCTCATATTCACTCTGTTGGATATCTAAAGCCAGTTTGTCTACTAACAATCATAAAATAATCCAGGCTACTTGCTTAGCATACATCATTCATCATCATCTTTATTTGAGGCAGGCTGGTATTCGAGGCAGGCTTTTTAAAATATTTTTAACCTGCATTTAAACATGCGTTTCGTTTGGAGCGGCATACCGGTAGGCTATCAAAAGCATTTTCGGTTTGGTTTGGGATTTAATTGACTTTTGGACTGTTTGATTATATTGCTAAATGTTGGGACTGATGGGCACTGAAATCTGGGAGATATTTGATGGTTCACTGTTAAGTTTCATGCAGTTGAAAAAGTGTCTGGATTTCCACTGCTGTTTATTGCGAGACAAGGTAGCCCTTCATTGAATAGGGGTTGTGCTGTAATGGAAACCTTTTTGCGTAGCCAAGTAGTCTAAATTGAGTTATTGTTTAATTATGCATGATTTAGTACTTTTTTTTAAATGTAGTAGGCTTCAGCCTCTGGCAATTAGCTCGAAAGGGGCGGCAAGAGAATGAGCTTGAGAACGTGTGTTGGAGACCCATGGTAGGAAAACGACTTTTCTTTGCCAACCGTAGGCTATTAATCCAACCAACATAATACAATACAATACAACATATAATAAAATATTAAGAAGAGGTGTTATTTCATTTCATTTTTTCAATTTTATAAATGCTTTGTTTAAATGCTGTTGGAACAAATAGTTGATTATAAAGGCAACTTTCTGTTGCAATTTTCTTTGTGTTCTGGACTGGTAACTTGTTAAGCCAACACTTGTTAAATTCTAACGTTGCATAAATATTAACTGCAAACACACAGTGGAGAGTTGATTTGGTTTATTCCAGACAATTTAAGTAGGCCTAACTAGGCTATTTGATCATGTACAGTAGTCTATGTTTGGATCATAGGCATGATGATTCATTCATGGCTTCATAAAATATCAACATCCCATGTTTCTTTTTTCTACCATTGGCCCAAGTAGTGACCAGTATTCTACCATTGGCCCAAGTAGTGTGAAATAAATCTAAAAAAATAAATAAAAGTAGAATTGCACATAGCAAGAAGAAGCTGGTCTGAGGGCAGATCTGGCGTTGTGCTCATCACACAGTTTTCACCATTTTTATCAAAAAAATATTTTGAAAACAATCAATGGTGTTATCTTAATATTCTGGCAAGTTTAAAATATGATGGTCGAAAGTGGGCCAGAGGTGGCGATCCGATATCTGGAAATCTGATCTCACTATGGGTTTGTGTTCACAATTTGATCCCCCTCTTTCAAAATATCTCCTGCGCCCCTGGTTGCTAGACTATGACTTTGCACCAAAAATTATTAAATTCCTTTACTTTCCATGTCTGGAATAGACTTTCAAAAATGTCATGATATTCCAGAAATTCCATGACCCTGTGCCCTGGGCGGCTGCCCATATTGCCCATATGAGAAACTTCCCCTGGGTGTGCAGCAACACCTGCATCAACTCCCTGTCAAGCATTGACAGTGTTAACTGAATACACATTCACTGCTAATTCTTTATGTATTTGTTAAAATGTGTAGCAAACAGTTAGCAACACTAGGTTAACAGCACATGACCATCATAAAGCTAGTTTTATGAGGCAAATAAAAGGAAGGGGAAAGGTCCATGTGGGGTAATAAAATTCAGGTGTGTAAGGGACCATAGATAACAGCCCTGATTATGTAAGCCAACAGCCCTATGTAAGCCTGAGTGATGAGGTTTCTGCCCAAGGTTTACTTGGTTAGAATAAAGGCTAAGAAACTTTTCAAGAACATGCAGAGTATGGAGGCTAATAGTTTAGCCTCTTTTTTGGACATTCTACCATATAGATAGATAGATACTTTATTGATCCCTAGGGGAAATTCAAGGTTACAGTAGCATACAGACATACACACACACATTCACTAACAGCAGAAAAAGTAATTAAAAGTATATAATATAAAAAAAACACAACTAAGCAATAAGGACTATAGAAGATAAAGAATATACTAAATATACTAAAATACAAATTATACTAAATAAAATTTAATCTAAATCAATTCTAAAAAACAGTATCCACATAGTGGGTGATTAATCAATCAGGTGCGCTTGCAATGACTGAAGCAGGGACTGAGCCTGTGGTCCTCTGTGCATAAGGTAAGGTAAGGTGCTCTTTGTGAATGAGTGTCATGGTGATGGTGCAAATGAGTAAGTCAAACAGTGCAACAGTGCAAGAATAAAGTCTATATATCTATGCATAAATAACTATATTAAGAAAGGTATACGTTTGGTCACAGTTCGGCTGTGGCATGGAGGGAGGGGTTGTGCATATGTGCTAATAAAGCACGCAAACAGTGAGGCAGAAGACAATGGTAAAGTGGCTAGTGGACAGACAGTTCAAGACATGGAGGTGGTGAAGAGGCAGACAGACTATGCGGAGAAGTCTATTTCTCCTCTTCCCTTAAGTGATGCATTGAACAGTTTAATGGCCCTGGGGATGAATGACTTCTGTTGTACAAGGCAGTGAGCGAAGTCTCCAGCTGATCAGGCTCTTCTGCTTAACAATAGTGCTGTGGAGTGGATGACAATCATTGTCCAAGATGTTGATCAGTTTGTTCAGGGTCCTTTTGTCAGATATTGAAGTGATGCACTCCAGTTCAGCTCCCACTACAGAGCCAGCTTTCCTTACCAGCCTGTCAAGTTGCCCCGCATCCTTCTTCTTCTTGATTCTTCTTGAATTTCCCCATGGGGATCAATAAAGTATCTATCTATCTATCTATCTATCTTCTTTGTGCTTCCTCCCCAACATACCACTGCATAGAAGAGGACGCTGGCAAAAACAGACTGGTAGGACATCCTGAGGAGCTTGCTGCACACATTGAAGGAGCACAGCCTCCTCAGGAAGTACAGCCTGCTCTGCCCTTTCTTGTAGAGTGCGTCAGTGTTGGCTGACCAGTCCAGTGGAGACCCAGGTACTTGTAGGTGCTTACCACCTCGACATTGACCCCATCAATGGAGACTGGTAGCAGAGTGGGCTTAGACCTGTGGAAATCCACCACCATCTCCTTGGTCTTTGAAGTGTTGAGTTGGAGATGAGTGAGTTTGCACCATTGCACAAAGTCCTCCACCAGGCTCCTATACTCCTCCTCCTGCCCGTTCCTGATACACCCCACAATTGCAGTATCGTCAGAAAACTTCTGCATGTGGCATGACTCAGTGTTGTAGCAGAAGTCAGATGTGTACAAGGTGAACAGGACTGGAGAGAGCACAGTTCCCTGTGGCGCTCCGGTGCTGCTGATCACAGTGTCAGAGAGACAGTTCTTCAGTCTGACGAACTGTGGTCGCTCCGTCAGGTAATCTGTGATCCAGGTTACCAGGTGAGCGTCCACACCCATCTGCAAGAGCTTGTCTCCCAGTCTGAGGGGTTGGATGGTGTTAAAAGCACTTGAGAAATCAAAGAACATGATTCTCACAGCACTTTTCCCCTTGTCCAGGTGAGAATGTGTCCTGTGTAGAAGATAAGTGATGGCATCGTCCACGCCCACTTTCTCCTGGTATGCAAACTGTAACGGGTCTAGTGCATGGCGTACCTGGGGTCTGAGCATACCTAAGACCAGTCGCTCTACTGTCTTCATCACATGTGATGTTAGAGCCACAGGTCTGTAGTCATTAAGCTCACTAGGATGTGGCTTTTTAGGGACTGGGGTGAGACATGATGTCTTCCACAGTGTCCAAGGCGTAGACTTAGATTGAAGATGTGCTTCAGTGGCTCCCCCAGCTCAGCAGCACAGGCTAATAAGAATAATTCTATTCATAGAATTAAACTTGTATAATCCAAAAATGTCATAAACTGACTAGATAAACCAGAGACTTTCTAATGAGGAGACACAGCACTCAAAAAATCCTCCATAGAAATGCATGGGGTTAGTTTGTAACGCCAATATGGCAGTTGTCTACACATATCCCACCCCTTCCGCGGCAAAACGTCGACATGTGAATACATTCAGCCAATCATGTGCTGTGCTGTGAATACATTGAGCCAATAATGTGGTGTGTTGTGAAGACATGTGCCAATCATGTGTTGTGATCTCGCCACTGGAGCAAGATTGGTGTCGTGAAGCCTTGCGCACGCGCATTTCTGACGAAACGGATGCCTGATGAGTGCCCAAAAAGTGTTGCAATATGGCCGCCGAGTGGAGGGACTTGCCTAAAAGGACTTTGGATAAACCTACCATACACCACGACCTACCATACACCACGACATCAACATCAAATTTGACTCCCTGTCTGTTTCACCTACCAGGACTGCAAGAAATCTAGTTGTTCTCGACAACCACCTTCTCAGATCATGTTGCCTCAGTCGCCTGGTCATGCCGTTTCACACTCTACAACAGGCACGTGCAGAGAAGGGGGGCTACAGGGGCTCTAGCACCTGCCCTTTTGCCCCTTTGATGTCCAAGTGCCCTTTTGACAAGACCCGTTTTTTACTTTTTAAAATTTGTAATACTTCCGCTAGTTCCAACGTGAATATTCGCTAAAATGTCTCATTAATAGTTTGTGAAATTAGAAATGTACAAAAAATTTCTGTGTTAATTGAAATGCCTTGCGGCCACCAATCCGTGATGTCATACATTCAGTGAACTCTCAGAAGGTGCACGCCATAGACAGTAAAAGAAAGGTGCACGCAGGCACAGTGCTGCAGGAGACATTTGGCAGCACGGTAAGGTCACTTGGCAGTTAGCCTATCTGAACATGCAATAGTATTCAGCTTAGAGAGTTGTTTCATGTTTAATGAAGTAGGCTATCAACCCCGTTTTAACCATGTCATGGTCCATCCATTTCAATAACCTGGCAGCTTTGAAAATCTAAGGCTGAACGTTCATAACATATTCTGTTTAGGTTACTATGTTATAGTAGCTTAGGTTAGTAGATCTAGTTCATAAAACAGAGTAGACAAACCTTTTCTAAATCGTCATAAGCCGACGACATAGGCTACTGTAGTTGTTTGACTAACCCAACTCCACACGTCGTTGTTTACAGTAGGCTACATTACGCGTCATTTCACTCAGTGGCCACACGCACAGCACGTGAATCTGCAAGACACCAGCTTGCTAATGGTAGTAGTTCACTGTGATAAACATTAAAATTATAGCCTGACAAGCCAGACTAGGCAATAACATATTTGCTGCCGCTAGGGTGCGTCTAGATTTCTAGGCTATTAAAATTAGCTTTGAATTTAATCAATAAGATGTAGCCTTATAGCCTATGATCTCTGTGTAGACAAGAAAATTTTGTTCCACGTGCCCTTTTTTTAAATTTGAGCCCCTGCCCCTTCAAAGGTCTCTGCACACCCCTGCTCTACAACATACGGAAAATCAGGACTTACTTCACTCAAGATGCTACCCAACTTCTGGTTCAGGCAATAGTCATCTCACGACTGCAACGCCCTCCTGACAGGTCTCCCAGCCTGCGCAGTGAAACCCTTTCAGATGATACAGAACGCGGCGGTGCGCCTGGTCTACAACCAACCCAAAAGGGCACATGTTACCCCGCTGCTCATCCAGCTACACTGGCTACCTATGGCGGCCCGCATCAAATTCACGGCTCTAACGCTTGCCTACAAAGTAGTCTCCGGTTCTGCTCCCACCTACTTGAATGCCCTCATACGCTACCTCTAGACCGCTGCGCTCCTCAGATGAACGACGTCTAGCTCTACCACCGGTACGCTCAGGCAAAACCAAACTTTTCTCATCTGTTGTCCCTTGTTGGTGGAACACACTGCCAGTTCCTACAAAGGCAGGGACATCCCTCTCCATTTTCAAAAAACCCCCGAAGACCCAGCTCTTTAGAGAACATCTCCTCTCATAGCACCACTTACAACAAGTCTTGCTGATCCTAGCACTTACCAGCCGTCTTGAACTGACACTCAACTGTTTAAAAACAGCACTCACTGATGCACTTATTCTTACTGTAGGCCTACTCTACCGTTTTTAATGTAATGTAATGTAATGTAGATGATTGATCTCTACTGTAGGAGTTGTTCTGTAAAAGGATATGTAATTCATTAGGCTCTCAGATGTTTTTTTTCTTTTTCTTTTATTAAAAGCACTTACAAAACACTGATAAAGATTAGGGTAAGGCTATTTGCACCCCTGGTACAATTAGCAGTGTATGCTATTCGTACCCTGGTGCAATAAGAAGTGAATTCTATTCGTACCCCGGTGCACACAGCAATGTGTTCTATTAGTACCCCGTCTGGTACAAATATCAGTGTATGCTATTTGCACCCCTGTGCATTTATTCTGGCATATTGATCACACAATGTAATAATAATAAAAAAAATATAAACAACATGGTTTTTTGTTGTTACGTAACAGGGTGTGAATAGCTCAGCTGTGTAATAGACACTCTGAATAAGGTATGCTGTTTGCATCAATGTACAGTTAGAAGTGGATGCTATTCGTACCCTGGTGTTTATAGTACTGCATGCTATTTACACCCTGGTGCATGAACTAGCTAATTGTTGCAATCAAAACTTCCGTTTGAGAGCCGATTTCTTGTTCAAATTGCACGCCTTCTCTCCAGAGACGTTGGTACACATGCACACTCACTCTGGCAAAACACATCACACGGGAATCAAACCCAGGTCTCCCACATGCTAACCCTTGTCTGTGACCACTGCACTATCTTCTTCCACAGGGAAATGGTGTTTGCAGGTAAACTTATAGTTTATAGGCCTGAACGTCATATTCACAAAATTTCTGTTAACTAACAAACTGACGGTTGTATGTGTTCGCTGAACCAAGATTATGAAAATGAAACACAACTTTTCAATCTAAAACTTAATCTGAACAGATATTAGTGCCGAAACCTTTCAGAATTCTTCACTTTCTGCTGACGAAAAAACGAACGTCCGCCATGTTTTTTGTGCACGTGAGCAACGTCTTTTTGTTGTTATGTCACAGGGTGTGAATAGCTCAGCTGTGTGGCCAAGGCTATTCGTACCAGGGGTGTAAATAGACACTCCGTAAAGATTATGATAATCTTTATAAATTCATATATATATATTATACTATATATATATATATTCTAAAATTTGGGGTACATTTCGCATCTCCATGATAAAGATTTAGTTATAATCAGGGTTTTGAACCAGAATTTTTTGCCAATTAGTTCGTTCTGAACAGAAACAGTATTTTATCATTTCCGGTTTTGGTTGCCACCCTAAAATGGACGTTCCCGAACCGGTTAGGACAAAAAAATATTGTTCCTGTACCGGTTAATAACGTTCCAACGTCAGCTGTTGGACAAAAATATATGTATGCCTTCACGCTGGCTATTAATAGTCACAATATTGTCTTTTAGACTCTATCCTACGGCAAACATAATAAAACACTAGGCCTCTGCTTTATACAAGCTGCACCATTGTCTTCCTATAGCCTTTAGCCTGAATAATTTCATGGACAAACAAAAAATGCGGTAACACTTTACTTGACGGGTGAGTTCATAACACATTCATAGCAGCTGTCATAAACTGCACATAAAGCATTCATGACTGTTTCATGAGACATGACTCAACATTCATACCAAACCTTTCATGAATGTGGAAGACAGAACGACAAAAATGTGTCAAAATAAAAGTCCAACAATTGCAAAGCAGCATTGCCGTTTTTGTTCCAAACCTCTTACCTGATCACGTCACATCTGAGTCAATGGGCTACTCCAGTGCCAAAAAGACTGAACATGGTCAAGCAAATAATTTTTGTTTCATAAAAATGTATTTGTTTTATGATACCTTTGCAGATGATTTCTCATCTTTTGCTACTGGGAATGTCCAACCGTTCCAGGTTACAAAAATACGGGGCAGCTGAATGTAGGCTAGTTTACCTCCCAGTGTTAAATTCAGTTATTATGAATACTTCACATCTTGTATAGTAAAGTGACATTCGATGTAAACTTCATAAGATATTCATGAAATATTTACAAAGGCTGGAGAGAAAAACGGCAATGCTGCTTTGCGATTGTTGGACTTTTATTTTGACAAGTTGTCATCGTTCTGTCTTCCACATTCATAAAAGGTTTGGTATGAATGTTGAGTCATGTCTCATGAAACAGTCATGAATGCTTTATGTGCAGTTTATGACAGCTGCTATGAATGTGTTATGAACTCACCCATCAAGTAAAGTGTTACCAAAAATGCTGTCATATATACATATTTTTGGTGGGTACTGTAATATTGGATTCTTGGATGCCTTCCCTTTGTCTAAATGCCAAAATGAGGACTATTACGTTTTTCCAAATAAATTAAAGCTGTAGCCTTATATAATGCTAGTTTTTCCCAACAATGTTCGTCACGGCATAGTAAAAAGAGAAAACAGGTGAAATGAAATCATTAAGATTTAGAGACTTAATAGACCTTTTGATTGCCTGCTAGTGGCAAGCTCTGTCTCTCTGCACTCTCCATGCATTTATTGAATGACAGGAGGTGACCCTCACCATTTCATTGAAGACACAAACCTTCCCAGGAACAAAAAGAACCGGTATTAACCGCTTACCACTATTTAAAAAAAAAATTGTTTCTGTTCCGGAACATAAAAAAATCATAAAGTTTCTGGTTTCGTTTTTGTTCCTAGCAAAATGGCAAAAGTTTCTGGTTTTCGTTTTCGTTCCATGAACCGGTTCAAAGCCTTGGTTATAATAACAATGCACCAATAACAGCACCAATTAACTAAATTACTTCTCTTTGGGAAGGCATAATTTAAAAATGTATCACATTTGCTAAATATATATAATTTACCGAGTTTGTTGACATATTTTTCAGTTATTACATAATTTTTTCAAATAAAAAAATCTTACAGGTTTAAGCTCAGCAAATACTTGTCATGTTAACTTTGAAGTGTGTTCTATGACTATATAGTTGGTATGTATATAGTGGTTAAATTGGGCCGGGGCTTTCTGGGGCTCAGGGGATCAGCCTGCTCGTTTGTGTCCGGATGTGCCTGTTTGCAGTCAGTTGGCTACTATTAATATGTCGCATCAAATTTAATGAAAGTGATGCTTTTGAAAACATGATTTTTCTGACAATAAATGAAAGATTTTTGAAATGGCATGTCTATTTTGTCTCGGCCCAGCTGAGATGAGAACAATGGGAACATGGCCGTATTCTTGTTCAGCTGCTTAATCTCATTGTCAATCGACCATCGTGCACCGATCGCGCGTGATTTCCGAATGCAAGTGCACAACAGCAGACAGGCTACCACAAAAAGGCAACCAGAACGACGGAATCCTCATCCAATGAATTTATCCCCTCGAATGAATTGCGAAAATATTAAAGTGATTTTAGACTAGTTTGTACTAGCGGGCCATTTATTTTAATTAGCCTAATTTCATAGACCTGTTGCAGGGACATTTTCCTACACTTTTTTTCTATAGGGTGCATCTGCAAACAACTGCTGGCCCGAATACAATGCCATGAATTATGATCATCAGCTTCGCATAATGACAATTTGTTTTAGGCTATATTTTTTTGATGAATGTTCCTGGGAGATCCTTAGTTGCGCGTGATGTGGAAGTGTGAAAGTTCTCACAAGTTTCAGGCCGCCGCTGCTGCAAATCATCTTTGTCAAGTTCATCTGAGAGCACAACGTTGGTTGTACAAAAATTGCCCTGGCCTTAAATGACAAAGTAAGGAAAATAAGACTAAATCTCAATTAAATTTTTTTATATATATATATATTTTTTTTTACTTTAAATACAAATTTAAGTTGTTATCGAGCATATCAATATATTAAAAAAAACATGAAATTAAACATAAATTCTAGAAATGTATAGGAATTTGCCCCCAACTGTCATGCCCCGTCTCATTTACATAAAAACCATGCAGTATGCCTTCAAAATTACGACTCTGGGCTATATTTTGACAGTCTAAAACGCTTGATCACTAGCGAAAAGTTTAAACAAATTTTGTGGGTTGTCCAGTCCACATTAGGTGTGGTGTAGTTATGAAACTTTATCAAACGTCCGGTGCTTGGCGCAAGAAGGTGGGCCTTATGTTTCTTAATCAGTCATGGGTGTGTTGGGTGTAACATCATTTAAACCAATGAGAGTGAAATCTGTCATTCCCTTTAACAGCAAGCAGCGCAACTTCAAACATCAGTATTTTGATGGTCACCGGCGCATTTGAAGGAATCTGCTTGCGTGTGATAGCTGTTCCTCACAGTAAGATTGCCTCTATATGACTTGATGTTCAGATTTAAGAATAAGAATCATTTCTTAGGATTGATCAATCATTTCTTAAGCCACGTTTCTGAGCTTTGCACCAAGTCTCTATTGGCAATTTTACATCTGATGTAGTTGACTTTTTATATGGGGTACCTCAGGGATCAATTATTGGTCCTCTGCTTTTCAATCTGTATATGCTCCCACTTGGGCTTATCATTCAGCAGTACAATATTGTTTATCATTCATATGCCAAAGACACACAATTATTAAATATATTTCTGTTTCTTCAAATAATTCTAGTCCAGTGAATGACCTCATCCAACACTTCATGAAAAGTGGAATTTTCGTCAGTAAGCGGCACTGTAGATTGACGTGGAAGTTCAGGTTTACGACTGGATACGACAATTTGCAGGCAACACCGAAAACTGCCGTGAATTGTCAGAAATTGATGCAGGCCTTACTTGGCAGTCGTCCCCCCATGACCCCCCTCCTCCTAATTCTAGGGGAGCTATACAAATGCAAACCTGATGTAACCTGACTTAAAACAGTCGATAGACTCAAGTTTAGATTCAGATTTTCCCTTCACACCAACACAATGAGAATTTCAGAGGCATATATATAAATGATTGTCTTCAATTGAACTGCATATATTTTTGTTGAATGAAAATATCTATTTTTATATATATATATAAAAAAATAAATATTTCCCCGTTAGTAGACTTTCACACAGTCCAAAACATTCTCAGTCCATACGCCACAGCAGAGAGAACGTCACTTCAATAAACTAAGTCCAACCTATAGCCTACACCAGCAGGGGAGACAATAGGCGTGTTTGTCTTCATGCAGATCTGTGCAGATCTGACTTGATGTGATGCATGCTGGGTTGAACACAATGGAAAGCTCCATTGTGTTAAACCCAGCATGCATCACATCAAGTCAGATCTGCACAGATCTGCATGAAGACGAACACGCCTAATTCCTCTAGTGAGCAGTGGAAGACCCGCCCGTCACGCTTCCGCCAGTAGAACAGCTGATAGGATAAACAGTCAGTATGCGGCTTGCCCAGCACCGGTGGCAAATTCAAACAAAAAGGCTAGCCTACAGTTTGGTTAGGCTACTTCACGTTACTTGGATGTAAGAATGTGGTTCATAAACAAAGCACCAGTGATCGTCGGTGCTCATTTCCTCTAGAAGAGGGAACCTTGAAACGAGCACTTCCCTTTGCTTGGAGGAATGGTGAGCGTTGGATCATCTAGTGCCAGACGAGTGGTTACTTCCTCAGATCGCGCCAGGAGAATAGACATCAGTGGTCGGCGCTACAAACCGGAGCAATGGTAAGATTTAAAGAATATACTTTCATTCTGCTGTAGGCTATAAGGAAATAGATAGGCTACCTTAATAGATACCGAACTTAACCGTGCATTTTGTTTTCACAGACTAACCTTGCCTCATAATGAGGCTGTGACCTCTTTGCTCGGAGCTGTCTGCAAGTCATGACGCCATTGCTTGTAAGTAACTTTTACTGTTTTCTCATCCCTGCTGAAAAAAACAGCCTGGCCAGCTTAAGGTGGTTTGCTGGTTGACCAGCTTGTTAACCTGGGGCCTGTTGCACAAAAGCAGAATTAAGACATCCGGGATAAGTTACTGAGCTGCGCTCAATGAATCCAAAACAAGAGCGTACAGGCTTAATTGGTTGCACAACGAGCAAGCCAGGATGAGCAGACACGGATTCATCAAGCCAGGTGAAACCTATCCTGGATAAGTGCGCGCTCACGGCTCCCTCAAATAGACCCCGCCACCGATCACAGATTCACTGATTCACCATGGCAACTAGAGCGTCTTCATTGCTTCTTCTACGGTGTGAAGTAGGTAGATAGCCTTCTCACAACAGCAACAAACAGCAACACCTCTGTTTGGGAGAATATTGCAACTAGTTCCACGACCACCATGCGTGAAATGGTTAGGCACTCCCGTGACATCTCATTGTCGCATGACAGGTCGGGAATGGCGAGTATGTAAAAGTTAATTAATGATCACAAACGTTTCAATAATGACAGTGGGTCTAGGTATATGTGATAACAATGTGTAGTGGGCAGTGGAAAAATTATTGGTTTCCGTTTGTGGTGACTGCTGACTGAGTTAAGGGATGAGATTAAATAGATCCTGGAACTTAGCCTGGTCTGGAGCAGGCTAGCTCCACAGAATAAATCGCCATGGTAACTTATACCATAACATATCCTGCTGCCCCCTATCCCGCTTTTGTGCAACTGGATCACCGCTAAATTGAGCCAGGATAACCAAGATATCCCGGCTTAATCCCTTATCCTAGTTTTGTGCAATAGGCCCCAGCTTGTTTGACCACCCTATTATGGTTGACCTGCTAGACCAGCAAAACTCTTGCGAAAACATACCTTCAGCTGGTTTACCCAGCTTATGATGGTAATTCAGTTGGTTTTGCTTTTCGCACCACCTCAAGCTGGTAATTTTAGCTGGTGTTGCTGGTCTACACTGCTGGTTTAACTGGCCATGCCGGCTTATGTTGGTCATTCTAGCAAACCAGCATGACCATCTTACACCAGCTGTATCCAACATGGCAGGCTGGTCACACCAGCATGACCAGCTTCCTCAGTTGGTCACGCCAGCATATCCAGCTGGTGGCCTAAACAGATACACCAGCAAAGACCAGCAAGAGCTGGAAGAAAACCAGCAAAGACCAGCTAAAACCAGCTACCAGCATAAGCTGGTTTCTAGCTGTTTTTTTCAGCAGGGATTCCTTGTTTAATTTTACTGTGATATACATTTTTTATTATTCATACCACTCTCGTTTAATTGTTTTCCAGCTGCCTGTAAGGCCTACTATTACCAGAAAGTAAACAACCAGACCTTGCATCGCAGGTTTTACTGTGATTTAAATGTTTTAATTATTATTGTTTGAAGTGAATGAACTGTCAGGTCTACTGTTATTGTTGCTTTGTAATTTTCTAATGGTTGAAGGCCCTGCAATGATTTTGGGAGTAGCCTAATGCAGCTTCTCTTTATGGTTGAGAAGCCAGGGAAATCTAATTCTAAAAATCTAATCTAAGGGACCGTTCGTTATTTATAAACGGGGTCACCGGAGGAAAATAGGGGAGGGTCATGTCTTTTTATTCTTTGTTGAGGGGAGGGTCACCTAACTTTTTTTTGTCTAGGAGGGAGGGTCACCCATCTTTTGTATTAATGAAAACAGCAAAAAATCAAAGTGGCTTGTTTGATTGTTGATTTCTGTCGCCATATAACGTTCTCTTTCGTTCCATAGCTCTGTCAACATTGAACAATGAAAATAAGGGAATTTCCCGGGTTTCTCACGCAAAATACGGAAAATGTCAACATTCGTCCCCATTAACGTTGGAAGGGTTGGAGCAACAAAGTAGCCTACTTTATTCACGCCTAACAGCCTATATCCATTTGGTCAACTTTATCCAGCCCTAAAAAAGCTAAATTTAACTTTGGTTTACTTGTAGTTTACCGTGTAGCCTAACTTTAAACAGTGTGCATGCTTAACATAAAGCATACTTGTGCTTCATTCATCCACACATCCAGCTCCTAACGTTTTGACAAGCATTTCTACCAATTTACCTTGTTCCTGCCCATATCTAGCTTTGCTATGTCCATCCTTTCTTTTTTTTGTTGTTTGCAAAAAAATATATAGTATTTATTGGTAACCAGCAACAAGTGCAATTTGTTATTCGCTGTCATTCTCTCTCCTGCCAACAAAAATGTGTTACGTTCCAAGTAGCAGTGCGTAATTCTGCTTCATAAAAGTTGAACAAATACATTTGGTCATATAAATAGCCAGTTTATGGTCTACAGTGTAGTTGGTAAGTTATGGTAGGCCAACTTGGAGTGAATATACAGGGGGAATTCTTTGTCTAGCTGAGTAGCCTGGCAGGTGCGCACGTAGGCATAGCCTACGGCCGAACACTGCAAGCGCTAATGAATCATGCTCTCACGACAACCACGTCGTTAACTTAAATAGGCCTAGGTTAATGTCACTCTGAGTTCGCATTCAAGCAAGCAAAACGATGATTTGAATAGAAGGGCAAGGGGTAACAACAGGACAACACAGAGACAGGCCAGAATGCAGGACTAATGTTATGAGAGTATCACAGTAATATGGGATATTCTACGGGAAAATATTAAAACGGCAAGACAGCGGGGAAACGTTCAAATGATAAACCCGGAAAAAGTTGGCATGTTAGGTATTTTTCGGTGCCTGTGATTATTATGACCGCCGCTAGCGAAGCTAGCGAAGCGGTCATATAGGGATTGTCAAAGTTTTTTTTTTTTTTTTTTTTTCTTTTTTTTTTTTTTTTTTTCCCGTCATCTACTTCCTGAAATTTTGGTCAACGATACCCGGGGCACCGAAACACCAGGGCACATGAAATTTGGTGGGTATGTAGCCCCACTAGACTTTTACGGAAAAATTTCGTTTGGTCCCCGGGGGCCACTCCCCCTCCGCGCTGGGCCCCCCGAAACCCAAAAAATGCAGTTTTTCCTCAATAACTACCTGAACCGTGGCACCGAGGATGAAGAAATTTTTATGGTATGTTGGTCTCAAGGGCCCACATCAACTTAGCCCATAATCACTCATTTGTGATTTGCACCCCCCCGGTAAAAAATGAAAATGCAATATCATTCTGCTTTAATCGCCCCTCTCTTCAGTAAAGACGTTCAGAACTGCACCAAATTTTATGTGTATGATTAACCTGACATTCTCTGGGGGTATGCCAAGTTTCGTAGAATTTCATCCATGGGGGGGTCTAAAAAATTAAGTTATGTGTACATTTAGTGACTCTACACTCATTGGCCTGTAGATGGTGGTGCACACATATACACATGCACACACACACACAGGCACCCACATACTATCGGTATTAGAACGGCCGATACATAATTACAAATTCAGTAGGATTAAAAGAAAACCAAAATAAATATTCATCATCATCATCATGGCTGCATTTCCAGTATTGGCGATAAGTAGTCGTTTGTCCACTAGATGGCGCATCGTTGCAGTGAGACGTAATTTTGTTGGAAGTTAATCTTAAATGGGTTGGAAAGACACTATGCTTCCTACAAGGACAAGACTGTAGGCTACAGTAGTTTAACGTTACCGCAGAGAACGTCTAAGGGTAGGATGATTTCTGCATGACATGTAATTCCCATTTCCTCTTGAAGCCGAAATAAATCTGAGAATGTTTATCGGACATGCTTGTTTTTTACTGCAGGTAGGCTACGTTAATCCTATCAATAGCAGAACGTAGGTAAAATAATGTTACCGTTAGCATGGTTGAGTGATGGAGGCCAATTTGATTATTGATGTATTTGTAGAAAACCATAAATGCGTTTATAAGCTACCAAGCAAATCGATAACAGCACTAATTGTATCTTTCGACTGTCATCTCATTTGCTTATGACCATAACCTAGGCTACTAACAGGAGCTAAGTGAGTTAGCCACAACACGTTCGCTACGTGATGGTTTTTAATGGAAAATATATAGGCTACCTGAAAGATAACCTGTCTATGATCCCGTGATGATCTACAATCTCCATTTAAACCAGATGTTTTAGAGCGCACGTTGAGATGTATTCAGGGCAGGGCTGTACCTACACATATTTGTTGCACGTGCTACAAAAATCATTCTTTGCGATGAATGATTTAGTACCAACGTTACAAGGGTCAGATACAGTTTTGCCTATGGCTATTCCGTGAGACTGAGGCGCTTTTTGTTTGTTCGAAGTGCGTGTTTAGGGTGTGAGAGGGGAGTCGATGTGCTTTGATTCCAGCTTGGTAGTTGTAGTCTATGCGATTAAAAAAACACGTGTGTGTGAAGTATCCAAACAATGATAACGCTTTCATTATGGCTGCTTTAGCCACAGACCTTGAGCTACTGTACAGTGGGTTGGGTTCCGTTTAGAAGTGTCCACTTCATTCGCCCTTTCCGTGATTCACAGCTACGTGAAATGTATTACTACTGATATGCAAAACTATTAACTTTTTCGCCAAGAGGTGGCAGCTTGATACTGTAAGGTGTAAGCCATTGGTTCCAACGGAGATTTTATTTGGGTCGCCAGCATAGCCCAGCGACAATTTGTGTTGTGTAATAGGCCTAGCATAGGGCCTACCTTATATAGCTTATAGTTTGTTAACAGTCACGGTTTTGTCATAACTCCCTCTATGCCTTTTTGCATTTAGAATAGCTCTAAAACCGGGGGGCGAACACGTCGCAGGGGGGGCGCCAGTGCGTGGATATCTCAATCGCAAAATTAAACAATATTTCTATCGGGCGCCTACCATGGACTAGGCTGGGTGAAAATCAAAAGATTGCGTCAAAAGATTGAGCTTAACCATTGACCTCATGGTTGCAAAATGCAAGGGAACATGAATCAGCATATTATTTGCACAAACAATAACGGAGAGTAGCTCTTCAACTTTGCCCGTTAAAATGTGTATGAACAGTCTCGCAACGCATTTCATGAAGGCCCTTTGGACATGTCAGTTATTTGCACCACTGGGAAAAACGGCATTTTGTTTTAGACTACTGGTATTTCATTTGTGCATTGACAATAAAGCTGAATATCATTTGAACTAGATGACTAAACTTATGCATATGTAGAAGAAGAAACATTCACAAAAATCCATGACATGACCTCTCTTCTTGATAGCTGTTGAAAACTGCATGGAACTGACAGGGATTGTTTTGTTTAATAATAAATAAATAAATACATTATGCTGCTACCTTCTGCTTTTCCCAAATACAATGTAGCCTACAGGTGTACCTTTCATCAGTCCAGTGGAATGGATGGACTGTGATGAACTGCCCTACTTGTGATTGTTTAGAGATTTTAAAGGTTTTATAACAATGTTACAGATTTTTTGGCCCAGAAACAAATCTATTCACCTTTGCAGCGCCAGTAGGCTACTTTGTGTGCGGAATGTGTGCAAACACACATTTCAAACAAGCATACACAAAAGTTTCAAGAGTGGGGAATGGAGTAGAAGATGGAGACAAATTCATTAATATGATTTATTTTCGCGGAATGGATGTGCAGGACTGAGCGGCGGTCATATTTTGTACCGCTACGCGGTACATCTAGTTTGTGAAATTGTGCAAACGGCCTTTTCAAGTCATTTGAGAAGGAAGGAGTGTAGCAAGCTCCCAAATTGACGCTCGTCTGAGAAATTGAGTTTTGGATAATGTTCAGCTTCGGTAGCTTTACAATGACTGAGGAAGCCTAGAGACGAGTCCATAGCAATAAGTTCATGTGTTGAATTTGTTCCAGTGTGCTTTGTTGAATGGTCTCGCTTTATTGTTTTATTTCATGTGAATACTTACTAGAGGAGTAACTTTTCAAGTAGGCTAATGCAGTTGCAGGAAGTGTGCATTTAGTTTCCATGCTTATTGTGTTTCCACAACAATGTTAGTGAGTAAATCTACTGAAATGGCCACCATCTTGGTGAAGTGTGATGTGTAAGATCAGAAAGCAGAGGTTGGTTTTAGGGCGGTAGCATACATGTTGATGTGTTTTCATAGCGCGTAAGAGCGTCGGCACAAGACGTAGACAATTGGCTGGGGAGGGTCATATCATTTTTGAAAATGCTGTTGGAGGGTCGTTGAAAATTATATAGCAGTCAGGGGAGGGTCATGCAACTTTTGATCGAAGCACTCAAAATCCCTCCGGTGACCCCGTTTATAAATAACGAACGGTCCCTAATTGCTATTTGTTCATTTAGGCCTATACTTACAGTACCTAATCACTTTGTGCTTTATAAAGTATCACCGCACACTGGTGGGATTTCTTTGCTTTTTTATTTTTAGTGAACAATGCGTTGTTCACTAAAAATAAAAAAGCAAAGAAATCCCACCAGTGTGCGGTGATACTTTATTTTCCTTTTTATCTATTGACGACTGCACCTCACCAGCACCTGGAAGGCTGTGCACAGGAACTTTATCCTTTTGAGCACTTTGTGCTTTATGTTAACTTATTTGACCATATTACCTTAGTCTAAATACCTAAAGTGAATTTGCCAGTGTGAATGGTGGTCAACCTACAATAATCAATGATGATGCTGGCATATTTAATTTAGACTTAATACTATGTTGACCCCTCTCCATTATAGTATGGTTGTAAATATCTTATTTGCTTTACAAAGTAAATGTAATCATTAGCACAATGACTTTATGTTTCCCATTTATTGAATTTAGGCAGGCAACACCTGAATAGCCTCTAGTTTATGCTCCTGGACATATACCTGTGGTTGTGTTTGTGTGTGTGCGTGCGTGCGTGCGCGTGTGTGTGTGTGTGTGCGCGCGCGTCTGTATGTTGCTCCCTGCCTCTTCCCTCCACCTCCTATCCCTCTACTTTACTAAAACAGCTAGTTAATTATGGGTAAAGGTTTACATGTAATTCATTTAAATATTAGGAGTCTGACAAATAAAATAGACCTTCTAAGAGCCTGGCTGGTCTACAACAAGCCAGATGTTATTACTTTGTCTGAGACCTGGCTTAATAGTAATATATCAGATGATGAAATGAAGCTCGATAAATATACACTGTATAGATCTGATAGGGGTGCGCGAGGTGGTGGTGTAGCCACCTATGTCTTATCACACTTATCCTCATAGGTTGTCAAACCTAATGAAATTCCTGAGTCCTTTCAATGTCTTTTTATACAATTATGTCTCCATGAAAACAAACATTTGACTATAGGTAATATTTACAGACCACCAAGCTCCCCCTCTGAGTCTATAAAATGTATTGCCAATACCATTAGCTCCTTAAACTGTTCAAAAGAGATGATCATCCTTGGTGACTTTAATCGCAATTGGCTAGGCCTTAACTTAACTCAGTTAGTCAAAGAACCTACTCGCGTTGATAATAGATCCAAAACCCTATTAGACTGGATCTTGGTCACCCACCCTGATAGGATAATTGAATCTGGAGTACTTCCTGACTGTTTTAGTGACCACTTTATTGTGTCTTGCATATGGAAAATGAGACTACCAAGATTACCACCTAAAATTATTAAAGTAAGACAATTGAAAAACTTTAATGATGAGCATTTCATTCAAGACCTATTGAATATTAAATGGGACAGGCTTAACCTAATTCCCGCTGTTGAGGATGCTTGGAATTATTGATAAGCATGCTCCATGGAGGTCAGTAAGGGTAAAAGGAAGACAT
Organism: Alosa pseudoharengus; assembly: GCF_046254945.1. NCBI lineage: Eukaryota > Metazoa > Chordata > Actinopteri > Clupeiformes > Clupeidae > Alosa > Alosa pseudoharengus. Next base: position 38,197,541 of record NW_027468718.1, read on the forward strand.
CTACCCTGGATTGGTGGTGAACTACTTACACTATGTAAACAAAGGGATAAGGCATGGGGTAAATATCGTTCGACTAAGGACCTTGTAGATTGGGAAACATATAAACATTTAAGGAACATATGTACTACAAAAACAAGGAATGCTAAATCTGAGTATTTTAAAAGTTCACTATCAAATAACTACAATAATCCCAAGAAATTTTGGAGAAATCTTAATGAGTTATTTAACAAATCTAATCCAAGTGCTCCAGCTAAAATTAGATTAAAAAATGATACTCTTTCTGATCCACTTGCAATAGCTAATGCTTTCAATCAGCATTTTGCTTCCATCTGCAAAACCCAGTCTCCTAATTCCAACAACATCTTAAATATGGCTCAATACTCTTGTGATAGGCCTACCTCTTTTTCTTTTTCAATTATTAGTCCCGTCGATGTACAGAGAGCTATATCTGAACTAAAGACAGGCAGTGGTAGAGACTTAGATGGTCATTCAAGACATCTTTGTTCACATATTTGAAAGCAAGTAACCGTTGTAATTGTTTTCATTAATGCTTTTTTGTGTGTCTTTGATCTGTCAATATGCTCTGTTATAGATCTATAACAGAGCATATTGACAGATCAAAGACACACAAAACAGCTCCCATTCCCTAATAATACATACATATACACATATATACAACAAGCATACATCTACATATCCACATATATACATACAGAGACACATATATGCATGTGCACAGTACATACATACACATATACGAAAATATAGACACGTACTCTCACAGATATGTATGTAGAAGACTGTATGTGAGTGAATGTGTGTGTTGTATTGTACTGTACTGTAGTATCTTGTCCTTGTACCTTTGTCTTTGTCCAGTCCTATCGAGGACCCTCTCGAAAATGAGATGTCACATCTCAAGAGGCATTCCTCTTTAAATAAATAATAATAATAATAATTAATTCATACCACTTGTGTCTAATTGTTTTCCAGCTGACCTATTACCAGACAGTACACAGGAGCTTCAGGTAGCCTAAACAACCAGACCTTGCATCTCAGGCGGAAGCTGTGAAGAGTTCAGAGCTCGGGAGTCGATTGAGAAGAAAGAGGGTAAGATACGTTTTTTTGGGACTATTTTTCAGGTGCATTAGATGTGGTGTTTCCATAGACTACACAGTGCATTGTGCCGTACTGATCGTCTTTATTGATTGTTTTTACAGCTGCTGGAAACGAGACAGACTCTGAAGTAGCTACAGGGAAACGCACCACAGACATCTGCAAAACGGACCGAATGCAGACAGAATGCTGTCAGTTACCTACTGCTCCAAGGCGGCATTTGTTGTGAGGGCAGATTTCGCTTTGTATTTGTGTGTCTGCTAATAAAACTCTTTCTGTGAATAAACATGTTCCTGGCAAATTTTCCTTTTCCTTTCCTTTTGGTAATAATAGTGTAGCCTAGTAGCCTACATAGGATAATAATAGGCTACAATATAATATCATAGGAATATATATATATGGCGTTTCCATTCATTATGACCCAGGGTGACCAATGGTGACATATCTGCCAACCAATCACAAGTGATTTTTCTTGTTTAAACGTAGTGGTTTCATCCAATACTGAGTAAGGAAATTCAAGCCAGACGCAGTTTTGCTGCTATTCATATGCTAATTAGAGCCATTAGCACTCCGCCAGTTCTCCACATACGTCATAGTTCGTTTCCGACAATATGTGGCACAGACAAACGCAACGTTCGCAGGCTGTAAATTGTCATTAACTGCCGAAAATTAGGGTGATTTCTGGGCGTTTACGGGGACGAAAATCACACTATTCATGCAGTGCAATGCATTTCTAATTTCTTAAAATTTGGATGACCCAAAACTTCTAAAAACTTAATGATAATAAAACAGATTCTTTTAGTAGGTTCTAAGGTCTTGAGACATCAATTTCATTCATTGCTAACTCCCCTGTCTATAAAACCGTGTGAGAATGTCAGAAATGTAGGCATGATCTTAGATGATCTTAACTGATCTTAACTTTCAGAAGCACATATCTAACATTTCCAAGACTGTGTTTTATCGTCTCAGAAATATATCTAAGGTTAGATTCTTTTTAACTCAAGTAAACTCTGAAAAGGTGGTTCATGCTTTTATATCTAGACTATTGTAACACAATTTTTGCTGGACTAACAAAACAGACCCTAAACAAATTCTAGCTTATCCAAAATGCCGCAGCCAGAGTACTTACCAGAACATCGATCTCATCACATCCCTCCAGTATTAAAATCACTCCACTGGCTCACAGTAAAGCAAAGAATTGATTTTAAAATACTTCTGACTATTTTTAAATCATTGATGGGCGTAGCTCCCTCCTACTTTTCTGACATGCTCATTGCATATACACCAGTCAGATCCTCAGGTAAAGGGCTCCTTGCAATACCCAGAATTAACTGAAATTCAGTACATGGTGACTTTAGTCACTATGCCCCCACTCCCTGGATTTCCCTGCCTCCTGAACTAAGGACTGCTCTGACTTTTAAAATCAGCCTAAAAACATATTTATTCTCGTAAGGTTTTAATTAGGCTTTTAACACTATTTAAGTAATTGAATTGTTTATTTTTTATTATTTAGTATTGTTGATCATTTAATTATTTTTAATGATTATTTATTACTCACTTATATTCACTTGTTATTGTATGTATTTTAATTTCTATCTTTTAATGTTTATCTATTTTGTCTATTTTGTCATGTTTGTTGTGTTATTCTATTTCTTTTGGAGAACATTGGGTCTGTGCTTGTCACATGAAATGTGCTATATAAATAAAGTTGACCTGACTTGACTTGACTTGACTGGACTGTTGGGCATACACAAGATGTGTAGTGTTGGAGTGAACACGAAAGGAGCAGAATATAACAGATGCCATTGCTACGGAGCCCTAGAGGGGTCATCGCAAAATGTTTTGCATGTTGAGAGAATGTGCGCTCGTTTTACTACATTGTGCGCTCGTTTTACTAAATTGTGCTCTCGTTTAACTAAATTGTGCGCTCGGTTTACTAAATCGTGTGTACAATTTACTATATTGTGCTCTCGTTTTACTATAGTGTGAGCTCATTTTACTAAATTGAGCTCTCATTTTAAGCATAGTAAAACGAGGGCACAATTTATTAAACGAGTGCACTATTTACTAAAACGAGCGCACGATTTACTAAAATGAGGGCACGATTTATTAAAGCGAGAGCACAATTTGTGAACATGGTTATAGAACATTGTGTGCACGATCTACTTAAACGTGGCCACAATTTGTAAAACGTGCACTCAATATTGTCTTGACACATGTAAACATGAGCACGTTATAGTATATTCGAGATCTCGATCTATTAAAACGCACCCACGAATAATTAAAACGTGGGCTTGAAGAAATTAAATGGTGTGCACAAAAACGTAGTGTGGTGTCAAGGGGGTATCCCCGGGAATGACGTCGGGAGGTGTGTCGCTTGTAGTGACGTAGGGGGAATCTCATTGATTGCAGTGCACCTGGATATAGCCCCGTTAGGCTGTAGGTGGGAGAGCAGATGATTGTGTGTGTTTGCACAGGCCCCTTGCCATCATCGTCCAGCTGAATGTTTGCCGAAGTTTTGAGTGTTTTTTGAGGTCCAAGTGTGCAGAGCTGTGGTGTTTATCGCGAACGGTGTGAGCTGGCCTACATAGCCTGAGAAGCTGAGCATCGTGAACGCCACTGTTTATGTCTCCCGTTTCATAGTCCGTATCAAAGCTTACCTCGTTGTGTGCATCATTGGTGTGCGGGTGGGTTATATGGTGAGGCCCATCGGGCGCTAGAGGGAACCTTATTGTATTGGGTGGGTATTAGGCTACTACTAATACGCAGTAGCCTATTTGTACCAACAGTAGGTCTACGTGTTGTAATTGTTTGGGAGCTTGTCGCTGTGATGTGCTTCGATTCTAGACCTCACAGTTAAGTCAAAAATCCAGGAGATAGTGGAAACCGGTCATTACAACAGAGCCCGAGTAGCCTTTGTAGCCTAGTAGAATTTCCCCATTATGGGTCTCCATAGCTGGCGGTTGACACCACTGGTGCCCCTGCTACAAAGAGTAGAAGTCCGCTATAAACCATGACCACCTAAAGTCTTTAATTAGCTGCCTACTGTTATCATGACATTCCCAATATGAACTGTTACAGACAGCTGTAGGTCCATGTCAAGGTAACACGAAGTTGCCACCACAGCACAGCGAGCGGTGAGAAAATGTCGGGAATTAGCCTACTAAATGTGAGCACGAAATACATATTTCGAGAGCTCAATTTAGGCCTACAACGGGGTCACGTTGTATTAATTCGAGGGCTCAATTAAAGGAAAACATGCTCACGTTTTATTAATTCGAGGGCTCAATTAAAGGAAAACGTGCTCACAAATTATCACGACCAGAAAAAATATCACTTAAAGTGAGCTCTCCCGGGCTCCGTACATTGCTGACGCTCCACCGAAAATAAATGTGCTGGCTGAAACAACCTTTTGTGGCATATAGTCCATTGGCAAGCTTGTATGCTATTCATTTCCTACAATTTCTTTGGTTGTGCGAATTAATTTATATTATGCATGGACAACTGCTCTATATGCCAAAGTAGGTGAAGTGTCTCTTTTCCCTGTTGTCATAGAAAGACACACAGGTTGCAAATAGCCTACTGGTACAGTATGTAGGCCTAGACTATACAGTAGGCTAGCATTAAAGGGATATGCCACCATTTGGGGAAATTTTAAAACTCTTTTGTGCTATTTGGACCGATTCCGACGGCCAGGACGACAGTAAAAGAAACACTGTCATTTGATTGGCGTCAATTTTTTTATCGCGAGATTAACATTCTTTTTGGCCTAGCAAACTTTGTAGTTTTTTCACATGCTGTTGCAACAACTAGTAACGTTAGAAAAACTACAACCCCACACACATCTAGCTAGACCGGAAACAAAACAGGCACGCAGCACACACTTGTTTGGGCTTGCAAGGCTGCCAGGGCTAATTAAGGCTAACACATTAATTGGTGCCAAAGATTTTTCACTGTCACTTATTCTGTTATCAACAATCCTCTTTGGCTGCTACTATTTTGACCCTTTGATGCACCGTTTCTTGTCCTCAAACGGCAGATACTTCCAAGCAAAGATTATAAGAGCTTTGCTTCCTGGTAGGCTTCTGTCTAGTCCTCCTCCTGTAGTCATGGAGATAATAAACACCAACACAGTTCTGAACTCCCGGTCGGCTGAATGGTGCTTTAAGTAAGGGATAACGGCCGCCGAGGTGTCCTGTTATACGGAATTAATGGACGAGGGCGAGGGGCAAAGAACCCCCCGACGCGCAGCGGAGGGGAGTTGCCTCCGCCCGAGTCCATTAATTCCGTATAACTGGACACACCTCGAAGGCCGTTATCCCGCTTATCACCCGGTTGCCACTGTAAAGCAAAGGAAACACACGGTTCCGTTTAAAAAGAAGCTCACTAGTTCAGCTTGTTGTACAACTTTCATTGGCCCTATAACAGCGATAGCATGGACAGTTAGCTTGTTTACAGTTGATTCCATTGTTGCGAAGCCTGCCTCCAGGCTCAACCGTCGTCCTACTATCGTTGTTATAGTTACCATTCATAAGCATTGATATGGAACGGCGATTCACCTTTTTTTTACCAGATCTACTTCATAGGTGTCCCGTTATTCAGAATTAAAAGCCACCCCGCCAGCCAATCAGAAAAGAGTACTTCTTCTCTCCGGGTGATAAAGCGATGTGGACACCGATGCCGACATGAGTGCGGTGCACTCTACTTTCGATATTCAATAACATTAGATTCCATTCTCCTCAATACAACTCTGCACACCAGCATCACACTTTGCCGCCCTATAATCACGATTCAGTTCTATTTGGTCGGCGCCGCTCCATTAAATCCATTGTTCATCCAGTGTTTGCCAGTTAAAAACTTCGGCGCTAATGTGTGTGGCAAGTGACAGTACACCATAGACTGTAGCCTATAAAATAGCAATGCACTCATGTCGGTGTTGGTTTAGTCGACATGGAATTAAAATATCACCGAAGCACTTCAAGTTTAATCTAGCCTAGCCTACAAGCTAAACATTGGTATTACACTCACACTGTTACACGTGAACTGAACATGGAGATAATATGGACAAGGCTATTTCTGTTGTGCATTCACTTGTGCATATTTTTTTATGAAAAGTTCCTTATTTTCAACTGAACCCAAAGATAATGAATATAGGCTATATGGAGTATTTTTTGTTTGTTATGCCCTTTATAATGTGTGTACATTTTGTGCATGCACTTCTGCTGTAGCATTTATTTCAGTTTATAGGCCTATCTATGTATCTGAAGAATACATTGTGTTGCCTCAGATCTGCTGCACATCATTTAAAATTTGATTTGAAATAATCAAATAGACCTACACATAGGCCTTTCATTTGAATACCAATCAAGATACACTGGTAATAATTGCTTTATATTGTTAATATGGACTTCTGGAAAGTTCAGAAATGCAAAATAATAGAATTTTAATCATGTGATAAAATATGCAATTAATCGTGATTAACTATAGAACTGCAGCGATTAATCACAATTAAAAAACATAATCGTTTGACAGCCCTACTGTCTACCAATACAAAACCCAAAAAAGGCCAGTAGGCGTACTACATAATTATGTTTGTCTGCACACATTTCTTCTTAGAAAAAGTCAGTGTAACTTCAGTTGTCTGTGTGTGTGTGGTGGGGGGGGGGGGGCTTCCCCATCATAGCTGAGACCAAACCTTTATCCTTGAATATGACTGAAAGGACATAAACAAACAGACTCACATAAGCATACGCGTAAGCATCTTCACAAGTGCTTAGACACAAATATGAGACTAAAGGCGGGTTTGAGGGGAGTGGTGTAGCAACCACCAAACAATACAGCTTTGTTTACCGTAAACCCAATTTATTGCATTATAATCTGGCTCCTCATGTTGTAACAGTCCAATATTCCACAGAGCTAATATATCATTGTCCATGGTGGAATTAGGTAAACATAGACACCCAACTTCTCATCTAGTATGCTACTCAATGCCATTGTCTGCATGGTGATTTATGATCCACAGCACGGTAGCACATCTGGTCTTTTACAAGCCAAATAGGACACATGTAATTCCTCTACGAAATATGAATCAACATCAAATGTACACCTGCATGTTTTTATTCTATTATTCAGAACTACTCACCTTCTCAACCACTTTGTTCCTATGAATGTTGGTAGCTTTTCTACTTGACCTTAAGATCGAAGCCTCATGCTTAGATAAACTAAATTGGTCATTAATCCTAATGTTGAGGCAGCTTTAGTTGGGGTCAGTGATTAATGTTAAAATTTTGTATGATAGCCAGATTGGCCTATTTATATGCGATAACATATTATAAATATAGCTGCAAGCAGCAATGAGGGGGCCAAGCAGTCAGTTTAGCAGTCCAAATTTGCCATGTAACTCAATGCGGTTGCATCAGGTATATAGCATTAAGCAGTCACAGCAAGTTCCATGCCAAACAACCCAAGATTGGCTTAGCCACCAATTTCGATTGGCTGTTACGGGCGAATGCTTTTGTCAATCGTTCCAGAAAATTAAACACTGATAAGGCATGGTCTGAAGATGGTCTGTGCCAATTTTGGTGAAAATCAGATGAAATTTGTGACTTGTGAAAACTTTTTAGTGTTTTTGATTAAATCCAATATGGCGGCCGAATCAATTATGTTGACATCACAAGTTGGCCTGGGTCAGCCTGAGGACATCCAAAAGTACTACCAGACACCACTAGTATGTTTTAATTCCAAACACATCAACAGCTACAGGCCAAAATGCATTTTCGCTAATTACAGCGCCCCCTAGAGGTCAAAGGTCACCAGATTTTTTGAGTGCCCTACTGATGGGGTTATAAGTCCATGTACTAAGTTTGGTTATGACAGATGAAAGGGTTGCTGAGATATGAGCTCACTTCCTGTTTGGCGGCTTCGCCGCATATTTCGTTTGGCTGTTACGGGCAAACGGTTTTAGTTCCGAAGATGAAAATCGATAACTTTTGTGCGGCTTAAACTGAAGATGTTATGTGCTAAGTTTCGTGAAAATCGGACAAACTATGTGAGGCGTGAAACTTTTTAAAGGTTTTTGACAAAATCCAAAATGGCGGAAAATCCATCATGGCGGAAATTGACCTGTTGGTGGCGCTAGAGCGCTGGAGGTGCCGGCATGAAACTTGGTGCAATTAATTATTGGACTGTCCCCAATCAATGTGCCAAATTTCACAACTTTTGACCAGTCGGTTCTATAGGCTGCCATAGACTTCAGTGGCGGAAGCGTAATAATAATAGGGAAGAAAACATAGAATCACTATGGGTTGCCTCACAGCTTCGCTGCTTGGCCCCCAAATATAGCTGCAAGCAGCAATGAGGGGGCCAAGCAGTTTAGGCCGGAATAGCTACGGTGACAAGATAGAACTCAGCAGGCACCCGCGATTAACACTTTCAACAACTTTCACATCAAAACATAACTGACTTTGTAGGGTTATAACAGGGCTGAGTATTGCCGCCTCCGCCAGCCAGCTCCCCCCCACCTAATCACCCCTGTCCGTCCCACCCCGCCGTTGCACGCACGCATTAGAATTAACTGGATGGAAATGTTGTCATCAGTTTCACATCAAAAAATAAAAGATCGATAAAACACAAGCAACTACAGATCAAAATGCAATATTGCTAATTGCAGCACTCCCTACAGGTCAAAGGTCACCACATTTTTTGAGCTTCCTCCTAATGGGGTCATGAATCTATGTAGTAAGTTTGGTTATGATACATGGCAGGGTTGCTGAGATATGAGCTCACTTCCTGTTTGGCGGCTTCGCCACCAATTTCGATTGGCTGTTATGGGCGAATGCTTCTGTCAATTGTTCCAGAAAGAAATGCACTGATAAGGCATGGTCTGAAGATGGTCGCTGCCAATTTTGGTGAGGATCCGCTGACATTTGTGACCTGCGAAAACTTGTACGTGTTTTTGATTAAATCCAATATGGCGGCCGAATCAATTAGGATGACATCACAAGTTGGCTTGGGTCGGCCTAAGGACCTCCAACAGTATTACTAGACAGAACTACTGCGTTTTAGTTTTAAGCACAACAACAGCTACAGGCCAAAAGGCATGTTTCTAAATTACAGCGCCCCCTAGAGGTCAAAGGTCACCAGATTTCTTGAGCGTCCCCCTGATTGGGTCCTGAGTCCATGTACTAAGTTTGGTTATGAATGGGTTGCTGAGATATGAGCTCACTTCCTGTTTGGCAGCTTCGCCGCAAACTTCGATTGGCTGTTACGCGCGAACGGTTTTAGTTCCGAAGACAAAAAGCAATGCATTAATGAGGCATGGTCTGTAGATAATATCTGTGAAGTTTGGTGTCGATCGGACAAAATGTGTGACCTCTGATACATTTTAAGTGATTTTGATGAAATCCATCATGGCGGAAAATGACGTGCGTCATAGTTGAACTCGGCTTGGTCCAAGGATTCCAATGATACCTCAATTTTGACAATCGGGTCAACGGGTCAAAAGTTACGTGCGTGAACGCACGTCCAACTTTGGCCTGTTGGTGGCGCTAGAGCGCTCGAGGTGCCGGTATGAAACTTGGTGAAATTAATCATGGGACTGTCCTCAATCAACTTTTCACCAGACGGTTCTATGGGCTGCTATCAGAGCCGGACAGTAACCAACATAGGCGTGCATAAATAGACACTAGGTGGTGCTAAAGCACTAGGAAGTTTGCCCTTAATTAACGAAAATGCCCTTTTGAAACTTTTTTTTTTTTAAATTATTAATATTATTAAGATTTTACTGAGGTCGGTTTCGAAATTATCTTTTGAAAACCTGAGCCATTAAAAACGACTGAAACAATGCCCCGAAATGAGCCACCTCCTTGCGCACACCCGACCAGCCTATCTTTCTTCATTTGTCACGTGAACTCGCGCGATCGCGCGCAGAGCACGCCAGATGCACAGCACCATAGCAGTTCAGTTCTTCAGATAGCAGGCATGGTCGCTGACAGGCTGCTTCTCCCGTGCCCCATCAGCCAGGTAGCCTAACATACAGATCAAGCAAAATCTTACAGTTTGCCCTCTAAGCCCAACATGTAATAATTTTGTTGTACAGTAAAATGTCTCATTCAGCCAATACAAGCATTTTTGCCGACTGGTCACCTGATAAACTAGTTAGATGAAGCGGTAACGCTTTAGAATAACATGTGCTTATTAGGTATTAACAGTGCATAATAAGCAGTTAACAATTCATTACTAACAGTTAGTTAACTGTTGTTATCCTTTAATAACATTAACTAACTGTTAACATGCAGCTTGTAAGTGTTAATAAGCAGCCTTTTAGGTTACTTACAAGCATATTTGTTAACAGTTGTAAGTGTTAACAAGCAGCTTGTTAATGCTTGTTAATGGTGTATAAGACAAAAAGGTGGATAACTAATACGCTTATAAGACCTTTCTTACCTATTTGTAGTACATTTTGCAGCCCCCCAATCTAAAGCTAGGACCATGTAGCCTATAGTTCCACAAGCCCAACCTTCTATCTCTCTATACTATATCTCTATCTAGCTTGGTTTAGCTGTGAGAAATGCACCTTTAAAATTGTTGCAGTGAGCAGGAATCGAACCCTGGTCTCCTGCTTCAAAGAGTACATCGCTACGTACTGAGCTACACTACTTTTCTTGTACTGCTGATGAAATTGTTTATTTTGATTCTATATTCCGAAGTGCTATATCACACTAGCTATGCTTTTTACAAATATGTTTCTGATGGAAAAGTGGTGTTTAATTAATGCAGAAACAGACCACGAATGTTCGCCTCTGTTCAAGGCAAACTGAAACATGTTTCAAATCGATCACGAACGTTCGCCTATGTTTGCAACTTTAAACCAGAGCTTTGAACGCACCCACTTATCGTCTTTAAGCCTCGGTTGCTAGGTAACCAAACTATATACAAAGCTGGCATATCTTTAGACTGCTGACAAACTGACAAACTGTTTTATGCGTTCACTGAACAAAGATTATGGAAATTAAACACCACTTTTCCATCAGAAACATATTTGTAAAAAGCTAGTATGATATAGAACATTGGAATATTTTCCATCAGCCAATTAGGAACAGTAGTGTAGCTCAACAAGTAGCGATGCACTCTTTGACGCGGGAGACCGGGGTTCGATTCCTGCTCACTACAACAATTTTGAAGGTGTATTTCTCACAGCTAAACCAAGCTCGATAGAGAGATAGAAGGTTGGGCTTGTGGAACTTTAGTCTACATGGTCCTCGCTTTAGATTGGGGGGCTGCAAAATTTACTACAAATAGGTAAGAAAGGTCTTATAAGCGTATTAGTTATCCACCTCTTTGTCTTATACACCATTAACAAGCATTAACAAGCTGCTTGTTAACACTTACAACTGTTAACAAATATGCTTGTAAGTAACTTAAAAGACTGCTTATTATCACTTACAAGCTGCATGTTAACAGTTAGTTAATGTTATTAAAGGATAACAACAGTTAACTAACTGTTAGTAATGAATTGTTAACTGCTTATTATGCACTGTTAATACCTAATAAGCACATGTTATTCTAAAGCGTTACCGATGAAGCTAGATAAAGTTTTACGCTGTAGCCCAAATCAATGACAGATAACGTGACGACCACATACAAATAATTTCGGTAGATTTTGCAAATGTATGTGTTAAGAAGAACGTTTTCTGTTGTATATGTTTTGTTAGGCAACATGTATTAACACATTCATTTGTGACAGAAGAAACGGGAAGTTCCCCATTACCTGTGAAAAATGCCCATCTGCATTCATGTAATGACAACAGTCAGTAGCCCACTATAACTCCTTCTCGTACTGTTTGGTCTCTTTATTGTCTTACAGATCAAGTAAAATCGTACAGTTTGCCCTCTAAGCCCAACGTGTAATCATTTTGTTGTGCAGTAAAATGTCTCATACAGCATCAAACAACTAAGCATTTTTAGCCGACTGGTCACCTGATAAAGTAGCCCAAGTCAATGACAGATAACGTGAGGACGACCACATAGGCTACAAATAATTCCGGTAGAGTTTGCAATTGCAAATCTATGTGTTAAGACGAACGTTTTCTGTTGTATAGGTTTTGTTAGGCAACATAAATTAACACATTTTGGTTTCTTTATTGTCTTAATTGTATATTGATTTACTAATTGCAGCACAAGTCAAATTTCATTCAACATGTGCGTGTAATTTTTTTATAATTAAGTGTTCCACGTGCGCTAAAAAATGCCCCCCCTCCTGAGCATCTGCCCCCCAAAATGTCTGTGCACGCCACTGGTAACTAAGTACATTTACTTGAGTACAGTACTTGAGTAAAATTTTGAGGGATCTGTACTTTACTCGAGTATCATTTTTGGGGAGTACTCATGACTTTACTCAAGTACATTTGAGAGGCAAATATTGTACTATTTACTCCACTACATTTCTATCCATAACCGTGAGTACCCGTTACTTCTTCTAAAAAAAAAGGAAAAAAGAGAAATCTCGGAAACCCTCAATTTGTTGTTTCCCTCAAACGTGATTGGATTGTGCAGGCGTCACTGATTGGGACAGCCTATCAGCAATCACCTTCAGCTTTCCGCCAAAGTCAACTCCATGGTCAGATTTAGATAGGAGATGAAACCATGGATAAAATAATGGATGAAGACGCAGCAGGTCCATCCCGGGAATGTGCCAACCCGTGGCCCCACCTCGCCAGACTATTTAAATTTTCTGAACAAGTTAATGATAGTTTTCGCTTCAAGTGTTTCAATGACAAAATAGTATTTTGTATTTGAAATACGTATTTTAAATACATGCATTAGAAATACTGCCCATCCCTGGCAACATGGTAAAAAGATGAAAATAACTTGATTTTACTTTCAATTCTGAACTCCTATGCCAACGTGACATCCTCCGGCGTCCGAAGTATATCCACCGAGGATCCCGTTGTGACAAAATATACATCAAAAAGGACAACAAGGAGATTCCCTCTCTCTGGTCTGTTAACCGCTGCAAAGTGAAGCATGATCGACGAGTTGATCACCGTGTACTTGCCTCTCTGCCCAGGTCAGGTGTACACACCCACTTCAACCGAGTAAAAGTTGGACTTTACAACTTCAGATCTATCTCCAACAAAGCTCCTTTGATCAGCGACTTTATTACAGACCATACAATTGACTTTTTGTGTCTCACTGAGACTTGGCAGCAAAGCAACGACTTCTTCCATATGAATCAGGCTGTTCCGTCTGGATATGTTTTCATCTGCAAGCCACGCTCTTCCGGGAGAGGGGGCGGTCTTGCCCTGCTCTATCGCGAGAACGTCAAGTTGACACCGCTCACTTTGCCTGATCAATCCTCTTTTGAACTGCTGGCTGTCAAACTCCAAGGATCTACACCTACCATTGTTGCGGTATTGTACAGACCTCCTAAACCATCAAGTGTGCTTTTTTCTGAACTTTCAACTGTCCTCACTGAACTTAATGCAATGTCTCCTAACATTATTTTGGTGGGTGATTTTAATTTACACCTGGATAATTCTACTAAAACATGCACAAAAGACTTTATGGACATGCTTGATTGCTTTGACATCACTCAATACATTGACTTTCCAACTCACAACAAAGGCCATATTTTAGATCTGGTCTGTTGTTCTGGTATAACACCTACCAATTTCAGTTCTGCTGAATTACCCATATCAGACCACAAAGTTGTGCTATTTGACACCCATCTGTCCATCAGGAAATCCAAAGTTCAGCGTGTCATGTCATATCGTAACATAAAAAAGGTAGGGCCAGAGGAACTTACTTCACTAGTTACCTCCTATCCTTGCCCTTCTCCCAATGCTTCAGTAGTGGATCTGGTTGGCAATTACAACAACTGCATGTCTGCAGCACTCAACAGTCTTGCCCCCTTAAAGACACGGACTGTTTCGTTTGTGCACTCCGCACCTTGGTTCACTCCTGAACTACGCCAAATGAAGTCAATGGGTCGGCGCCTAGAGCGACTATCAAAAAAGACTGGTCTTGCTGTCCACCAAGGGATGTACTCGGAGCACATTCTTCAGTACAAAAAAGCACTCTCTGCTGCAAAGAGCTCATACTATGCAAGGATCATCAATGAGGGAGAAGGAAACACCAGGGCTCTCTTTTCCACTGTGAATGGCCTCCTCAAGCCACCTGATAGTACCATCTATCAGAATGCATCTGTTGAACGCTGCTCAGCCTTCTTGAACTTTTTTCACACAAAAATTGAGGCAATCCATCAGCAATTGGAGTGTTCAATTACTAAGATGAAACAACCATGCTCCTTGATTGAGTTGGGCCAGAGACTTTCTAATGTAGAGACACAGCACTCAAAAAATACTCCATAGAAATGCATGGGGCTAGTTTGTCACACCAATATGGCCGTTGTCTACACATATCCCACCCCTTCCTCGGCAAAACATTGACATGTGAATACATTGAGCCAATCATGTGGTGTGATGTGAATACATTGAGCCAATCATATGGTGTGTTGTGAAGACATCGTGCCAATCATGTGTTGTGATCTCGCCGCTGGAGCAAGATTGGAATCGTGAAGCCTTGCGCACGCGCATTTCGACCCAAAGACTGTGCCCGATGAGCAGAGATGGCAAAAGTACTCACTTTCCATACTCAAGTAGAAGTACAAATACTTGTGTTAAAAAATACTCTGGTAAAAGTAGAAGTACTGGTTTAACTTCTTTACTCAAGTAAAAGTAACAAAGTACAGGCTTGGAAATTTACTTAAAGTATAAAAGTAAAAGTAGTCTTGTGAATGACAACCATGTTTTATGCAACAGCACCTGGACCACACAAATGTTACCAGAGTGCAAGAGTGCCAGTCTCTCTTTTTAAATCTTCCCATAACCTGTTTGGCCATTCATTGGCTTTCTCCCCCAACATTGCACTGCCTACTTCAGAGGGCAGTGTGTTATTTTGGCCTACCATCAAATGCTGGACATCTTTAGAAAGCTAAGATCCTGTAGTTTCTTAGGAAGCACTGGCACAGAGTTACAGAGCCTAGAATATTGTTTTTTTTTTCTTTCTGCGAGATAACAAGCATCTCTGAACTGACTACATTTCAGCCCTCTAGGTGACTTGATATGATTTTAGAAACACAATTGAGCCCTAGCACCAGGTCTTGCGAAGCTGTGTGCAAAAGTAGATCAATATAAAAGGAAAAATCAGTATTTTAGACCATTATTTGCCAAGGTATGCTTATGCATTTTGTAATGCCTTATGGAAACTCCTCATAGGACTTTTGGTTACCCAAAATGCATACTGACAATAAAAGTCTGCATTTCTGAGGTTTCTTGTAGACGATTTGGGTGGTGTATCAGGTTCTGATATTGAATGACTACACAAAATGGAAAAATTACACAAAAGGCTCTATTTTTGCATTTTCTTTGTTGGCTTCATGTGTTTGTATAAGATGGATCTGCACAGCTAATATTGGATAAAACAACATGAATATTTAATTCCTATGGATTCCTGTGAATATTTCAAGACCAGGAATGTAGTGGTAAAATAAGAGGTGGGTAAATTATGAATTCTGTGATCACAGTAAGGTATCAGATTTTTAGAAAAGGCATTCAGAACATGTTTGATGATGGTGCAGTTATTGTCAAATGTTTATAACAATCATACCTGTCAACATTTAGCTTGTGTTTATACCGGATCTGTGTTTGCATATGTAATACGTTTCATACACGTGTTTCATCACTGCATTTCGGTCGTTGCTTTTACCTTACCATTACCTTACGCATGCCAGTTATGTATCCACCAGCTGCCTGCCTGCAGCCTACTTCTAAAACTCCAAAGCTGCTTGCTGTCAGATGTGATGTGTTAATCAATTACATTCCCAACAATTTCACAACAGCTAGTTCTGGAGTAGGCCATTCAACTAGCCCGCTTGCTTACGACGAGACTCAGGCTGCGCAGTTGGCACCCGCTTCCTTATTTGGGTTTTGGGTTGCCAGGTTTTAGCCTATGACAAAACAGTTGAAATTGAAACTAAGTGGTCGTGTATGTGTAGGGTGTATTTCATACACAACCTGGCAACCTGAATGGATCAATGATTTTAAAATGAAGTTTGATGGCCATGCAAATTACGGGAGTTTTCCGGGAGAAATAACAAAACGGGAGGGTGCTGGGAGATGACCTTGAAATACGGGAGAAACCCGGGAAAAACGGGAGTGTTGACAGGTATGATAACAATACAAGTGGCATTAAGTGGTTCATAGTGTTTATGAGTGTACATATTGTTATTGTGGATAATACAGTGTGATTTTTAAATGCTAACAGTTGTAATCGGTGAATAAACTCTTTTGAGAGGTGGATAAACTCTAATAAGAGGTGGAGAAACTATTTCTGAAATTTTAGTGGTGGGTAAACTGTGTTTAGTCTGCTTGCGTTTAGCGGCCTCCACTAGCCTACATCCCTGTTCAAGACCCAAGGCTGCATCTAGCCTACTTATTGCAAAGGATATAGGCTACACTGCAGCTAGAAGTTAAAGGCGAGGAGAGGAGGGCATTAGGCTATTGACTAAATTTAGTTGAGACATAGGCTACTGCTACGTGCTAACGTTAACGTTACTGGCATCAAGCTGCAATGATTTGCCACGAATGAATGCCGCCCAAATCGAGTCATCTTGTAGTGATGCGTCAAGTGCAACGTAGCTTATATTTCAATCCGCTATTGATAACGAGAAAAATAATAACGGTAGGCTGAAATTATTTGAAACTAAAGTAACGAGCCAGTTTTGTAAAATGTAAGGAGTAGAAACTGACAGTTGAAACAGGTGGCCTGGCCACCTGGCAGAAGATTCTAATTGCTGTGATGTCATAAAGGCCCAATGTTAAGTCAATGGGGATTTTTAAAAAGTTAATAATAATTAATAGTTTAAAAAGTATAAAAGTTACAAAGTTCAAAAAATACAAAGCCCACATGTCCTAAGTAAGACCTACGTAACATAGTTTGAATGAAGTTTCTATGTTAAACGGTTGAAGCTGCATTAGCTGCGTTAGAAGAAGAATAATAACTAGAAAAGCATTTCCTGAAGGAAATACAGTGCATGAAAATGCAAAAAATATGATGTAAAATATCATACAGAGTAAAAACAAACTATATTGGTTGCTAGGTAGATGAGGTTTAATATAGTTGGAGTGACTGAACAGTTAAATAGGTGGATAGTTTATATGGTTAAATGATTTGCTTGGTAGATAAGGTTTAATATAGTTAAAATGATTGAACGGTTAAATAGGTGGATAATACTTAACTTAGTTAACTTAGCTAATGTTTTCATTTTTAGTAGTTATGCTAACTAGCATGTTAGCAATGCTAACTATGCTAACCATGTGACTTAGCTAACTTAGCTAATCATTTTTAGTAGTTTTGCTAAAAATGCTAACTAGCATGCTAACATGCTAGCATGCTAACTATGTAAACCATGTGACTTAGCTAACTTAGCTAATCATTTTTAGCAGTTTTGCTAAAAATGCTAACTAGCATGCTAACATGCTAACTATGCTAACCATATGACTTAGCTAACTTAGCTAATCATTTTTAGCAGTTTTGCTAAAAATGCTAACTAGCATGCTAACATGCTAACCATGTGACTTAGCTAACTTAGCTAATAATTTTTAGCAGTTTTACTAAAAATGCTAACTAACATGCTAACATGCTAACTATGTTAACCATGTGACTTAGCTAACTTAGCTAATCATTTTTAGCAGTTTTATAAAAAATGTTAATTAGCATGCTAACATGCTAGCATGTTAACTATGCTAACCATGTGACTTAGCTAACTTAGCTAATCATTTTTAGCAGTTTTGCTAAAAATGTTAACTAGCATGCTAGCATGCTAACTATGCTAACCAAGTTACTTAGCTAACTTAGCTAACTAGTTACAGTGGGTAGGACTCATAGTTGATGACAAGTAACAGTTACAATGGCTGAACAGTTAAAAAGTTCAGTAGTTTAAAGGGTTAAATTGTTAAACAGTGAAATATTGTAGTGAGGACTTTTATTTTGAAACAGATTTTGGCAGAGCAAGCAGTTGAACAGGATGTGTAGTCTTAATAGGTCCAGTTTGTATGCTTAAAGCCTGAGACTGGCAGTTGATGCAGCTGGCCCGAACACCTGCCATAGGATTGTAATTCCGTATTGTGATGTCATAATCATAATGTTAAGTCAATGGGGAAATTTTGATTAGTTTTTAATTAATAGTTTAAAAAGTATAAAAGTTACAAAGTTGAAAAATACAAAGCTCACATGTCCTAAGTAAGACCTACGTAACATAGTTTGAATGAAGTTTCTACGTTAAACGGTTGAAGCTGCATTAGCTGCGTTAGAAGAAGAATAATAATAACTAGAAAAGCATTTCCTGAAGGAAATACAGTGCATGAAAATGCAAAAATATGATGAGTTCATATGGTTAAATTATTTGCTTGGTAGATAAGGTTTAATATAGTTGGAATGACTGAACAGTTAAATAGGTTGATAATTGAAATGGTTAAATTATTTAGGCAGATAGTTGACGATAACTAACAGTTGGAATGGCTCCAATTTTTGCTAGCAGTTATGTTAACTATGTTAACAAAGATAATAATGTTAACCAAGTTACTATGCTAACTAGCATGCTAACAATGTTAAAATGTTAACTATGCTAACCATATGACTTAGCTAACTTCACTAATCATTTTTAGCAGTTATGCTAACATGCTAGCATGCTAACTATGTGACTTAGCTAACTTAACTAATCATTTTTAGCAGTTATGTTAAAAATGCTAACTAGCATGCTAACATGTTAGCATGCTAACTATGCTAACCACGTGACTTAGCTAACTTAGCTGATCATTTTTAGCAGTTTTATAAAAAATGCTAACTAGCATGCTAACATGTTAGCATGCTAACTATGCTAACCATGTGACTTAGCTAACTTAGCTAATCATTTTTAGCAGTTTTGTAAAAAATGCTAACTAGCATGCTAACTAGCATGCTAGCATGCTAACTATGCTAACCAAGTTACTTAGCTAACTTAGCTAACTAGCTACAGTGGGTAGGAGTCATAGTTGATGACAAGTAACAGTTACAATGGCTGAACAGTTAAAAAGTTCAGTAGTTTAAAGGGTTGAATTGTTTAACAGTGAAATATTGTAGTGAGGACTTTTATTTTGAAACAGTTTTTGGCAGAGGAAGCAGTTGAACAGGATGTGTAGTCTTAATAGGGCCAGTTTGTATGCTTAAAGCCTGAGAATGGCAGTTGAAACAGATGGCCGAACACCTGCCACAGGATTCTATTTGCTGTGATGTCATAAAGGGCAATGTTAAGTCAATGGGGAAATTTTGATAGTTTTTAATTAATAGTTTAAAAAGTATAAAAGTTACAAAGTTGAAAAATACAAAGCCCACATGTCCTAAATAAGACCTACGCGTCAATGTTTGAATGAAGTTTCTACGTTAAACGGTTGAAGCTGCATTAACTGCGTTAGAAGAAGAGGAATAATAAGAACTAGAAAAGCATTTCCTGAAGGAAATACAGTGCATGAAAATGCAAAAAATATGATGTAAAATATCATACAGAGTAAAAACAAACTATATTGGTTGCTAGGTAGATAAGGTTTAATATAGTTAGAGTGACTGAACAGTTAAATAGGTGGATAGTTTATATGGTTAAATGATTTGCTTGGTAGATAAGGTTTAATATAGTTGGAATGATTGAACGGTTAAATAGGTCGATAATACTTAACTTTAGTAGTTATGCCAATTAGCATGTTAGCAATGCTAACATGTTAACTATGTTAGCCATGTGACTTAGCTAACTTAACTAATCGTTTTTAGCAGTTTTGCTAAAAATGCTAACTAGCATGCTAGCATGCTAACTATGCTAACCATATGACTTAGCTAACTTAGCTAATCATTTTTAGCAGTTTTGCAAAAAATGGTAACTAGCATGCTAACATGTTAGCATGCTAACAGGCTAGCATGCTAACTATGCTAACCATGTGACTTAGCTAACTTAGCTAATCATTTTTAGCAGTTTTATAAAAAATGCTAACTAGCATGCTAACATGTTAGCATGCTAACTATGCTAACCATGTGACTTAGCTAACTTAGCTAATTAATTTTAGCAGTTTTATAAAAAATGCTAACTAGCATGCTAACATGGTAGCATGCTAACTATGCTAACCATGTGACTTAGCTAACTTAGCTAATCATTTTTAGCAGTTTTGCTAAAAATGCTAACTAGCATGCTAACATGCTAGCATGCTAACTATCTTAACTATGCTAACCATGCTAACTAGCTACAGTGGGTAGGAGTCATAGTTGATGACAAGTAACAGTTACAATGGCTGAACAGTTAAAAAGTTCAGTAGTTTAAAGGGTTAAATTGTTTAACAGTGAAATATTGTAGTGAGGACTTTTATTTTGAAACAGTTTTTGGCAGAGGAAGCAGTTGGACAGGATGTGTAGTCTTAATAGGGCCAGTTTGTATGCTTAAAGCCTGAGACTGGCAGTTGATGCAGCTGGCCCGAACACCTGCCATAGGATTCTAATTGCTTAACGGCAGTCTTAATAGAGCCATATTGTATGCGTAAAGCCTGAGACAGAGTATATAGTTTAAAAGTTAAATGTAGATAGTGTAATGGATGTTGATAGACAGAAAGTTGAATGGATGTTGATAGGCAGATTGTTTAATGGATGTTGATGGATAGTTTAATGGGTGGATGAGTGAATGGTTTGAAGAGGATGAATGGATAGAAAGTTGGAGGAAATGTGTCTTATATCCTTGTAGAATGGAGAGACAGAGAGAGTTGGTCTAGTTCAGTAGAAAGCAGTTGATACAGGTGCAATCAGTTGAACTGATTCTTTGATGGGGCCTAGATGAGCAGCTGGAAGATGATACCAGGTGCAAATCAAGTTAATTAGTCCATTGTGATGTCATCAGCCCATGTTAAGTCTATGGGGAAATTTTGAGCAGTTTTTAATTAATAGTTTAAAAAGTATAAAAGTTACAAAGATGAAAAATACAAAGCCCACATGTCATAAGTAAGACCTACGCAACGCAGTTTGAATGAAGTTTCTACGTTAAACGGTTGAAGCTGCATTAACTGCGTTAGAAGAAGAAGAATAAGAAGAAGAAGAAGAAGAAGAAGAAGCCTAGGAAGAACAGTAGAGTGCATTTTCATGCACTCTAATAAAAACAAACTATATTGGTTGCTAGGTAGATGAGGTTTAATATAGTTGGAGTGACTGAACAGTTAAATAGGTGGATAGTTTATATGGTTAAATGATTTGCTTGGTAGATAAGGTTTAATATAGTTGGATAGATGGATAATACTTAACATAGTTAACTTAGCTAATGTTTTCATTTTTAGTAGTTATGCTAACTAGCATGTTAGCAATGCTAACTATGTTAACCATGTGACTTAGATAACCTAGCTAATCATTTTTAGCAGTTTTGTTAACTATGCTAACTAGCATGCTAACATGCTAACTATGCTAACCAT
Organism: Alosa pseudoharengus; assembly: GCF_046254945.1. Lineage (NCBI taxonomy): Eukaryota > Metazoa > Chordata > Actinopteri > Clupeiformes > Clupeidae > Alosa > Alosa pseudoharengus. Next base: position 38,219,185 of record NW_027468718.1, read on the forward strand.
TTTACTTAGCTAACTTAGCTAATCATTTTTAGTAGTTTTGCTAAAAATGGTAACTAGCATGCTAACATGTTAGCATGCTAACTATGCTAACCATTTTACTTAGCTAACTTAGTTAATTATTTTTAGCAGTTTTGCTAAAAATGCTAACTAGCATGCTAACATGCTAGCATGCTAACTATGTTAACCATGTGACTTAGCTAACTTAGCTAATCATTTTTAGCAGTTTTATAAAAAATGCTAACTAGCATGCTAACATGTTAGCATGCTAACTATGCTAACCATGTGACTTAGCTTACTTAGCTAATCATTTTTAGCAGTTTTGTTAACTATGCTAACTAGCATGCTAACATGCTAACTATGCTAACCATGTGACTTAGCTAACTTAGCTAATGACTTTTAGCAGTTTTGCTAAAAATGCTAATTAGCATGCTAGCATGCTAATTATGCTAACCATGTGACTTAGCTAACTTAGCTAATCATTTTTAGCAGTTTTGCTAAAAATGCTAACTAGCATGCTAACATGCTAGCATGCTAACTATGCTAACCATGTTACTTAGCTAACTTAGCTAACTAGCTACAGTGGGTAGGAGTCATAGTTGATGACAAGTAACAGTTACAATGGCTGAACAGTTAAAAAGTTCAGTAGTTTAAAGGGTTAAATTGTTTAACAGTGAAATATTGTAGTGAGGACTTTTATTTTGAAACAGATTTTGGCAGAGGAAGCAGTTGAACAGGATGTGTAGTCTTAATAGGTCCAGTTTGTATGCCTAAAGCCTGAGACTGGCAGTTGATGCAGCTGGCCCGAACACCTGCCATAGGATTCTAATTGCTTAACGGCTCTATTGTGATGTCATCAGCCCATGTTAAGTCTATGGGGAAATTTTGAACAGTTTTTAATTAATAGTTTAAAAAGTATAAAAGTTACAAAGCTGAAAAATACATAACAGGCATGTCCTGCTAAAAATGCTAACTAGCATGTTAACATGCTAGCATGCTAACTATGCTAACCATGTGACTTAGCTAACTTAGCTAATAATTTTTTGCCGTTTTGTTAAAAATGCTAATTAACATGCTAGCATGCTAAATATGCTAACCATGTGACTTAGCTAACTTAGCTAATCATTTTTAGCAGTTTTTCTAAAAATGCTAACTAGCATGCTAACATGTTAAGTGCGTTAGAAGAAGAAGAAGAATAAGAATCAGAAGAAGCCTAGGAAGAACAGAACAGTGCATTTTCATGCACTGTAATAATATTAAGAATAATTCGGATAACAGTAGAGTGCATTTTCATGCACTCTAATAAATCGGATAACAATAGAGTGCATTTTCATGCACTCTAATAATAAGAATAATTCGGATAACAGTAGAGTACATTTTCATGCACTCTAATAAGAAGCCTAGGAAGAACAGTACAGTACATTTTCATGCACTGTAATAAGAAGAATTCGGATAACAGTAGAGTGCGTTTTCATGCACTCTAATAAAATGCCTTGGAAGAACAGTACAGTGCATTTTCATGCACTATAATTAAGCATTTCCTGAAGGAAATATAGTGCATGAAAATGCAAAAATATGATGTAAAATATCATATAGAGTAAAAACAAACTATATTGGTTGCTAGGTAGATGAGGTTTAATATAGTTGGAATGATTGAATAGTTAAATAAGTGGATAGTTTAAATGGTTAAATTATTTAGGTAGATAGTTGACGATAACTGACAGTTAGAATGGCTCTAATGTTTGCTAGTAGTTATGCTAACTATGTTAACAAAGATAATAATGGTAACCAAGTTACTTAACTTAGTTAATTTAGCTAATGTTCTAGCAGTTTTTTTTAAATGTTAATAATGCTAATGCTGTTAACTATGTTAACAATGTTAACTATGTGACTTAGCTAACTTAGCTAATAATTTATAGTAGTTATGCTAAAATATTAAGAATGCTAACATGCTAACCATGTGACTTAGCTAACTTAGCTATTCATTTTTAGCAGTTATGCTAACTATGTTAACTATGCTAACCATATTACTTAGCTAACTTAGCTAATGTTTACTAATAGTCTTGTCAAAAATGATAACTATGCTAACAATGCTAACTAGAATGCTAAAAATGCTAACTATGCTAACCATGTGACTTAGCTAACCTAGCTAATCATTTTTAGTAGTTATGCTAACTAGCATGCTAACAATGCTAACCATGTGACTTAGCTAACCTAGCTAATCATTTTTAGCAGTTTGCTAAAAATGCTAACAATGGTAGCAATGGTAACATGCTAACTATGCTAACCATATAACTTAGCTAACTATTTTTAGCAGTTTTGCTAAAAATGCTAACAATGTTAGCAATGCTAACATGCTAACTAGCTACAGTGGGTAGTAGTCATAGTTGATGACAAGTAACAGTTACAATGGCTGAACAGTTAAAAAGTTCAGTAGTTTAATGTGTTAAATTGTTTAACAGCGAAATATTGTAGTGAGGACTTTTATTTTGAAACAGTTTTTGGCAGAGGAAGCAGTTCAACAGGATGTGTAGTCTTAATAGAGCCAGTTTGTATGCTTGTTTGTATCCCTGGGTCTCTTACATCCTTCCCATCCATCTGTGAGCCGGTGCTGCACTTCGCTGTCTGGTCGAGGGGATTTCTCGGGACAGCAGCTGGAGCTACTCTGCGAAAGATCTGCCGAGGCCGCCGAGCTGTTTCTGACCTGTGAGCTGCCATGCCAACTGGAGTCTGGATTGAGCAGACTAATGTTAACGTTAACGTTGAAGAACTCTGCATTACGGACCAACAAACTGTCGCTGTTATAGCAGCTAAGTCCACCGAGTTGCTGATCTACAAGATCGCCCACGACTTTCGGACTGGTATGCTTCCAGTGATCTCCAGACTAACAAGGCCTAACGTTCACGTTATCTCCAGACTTAATAAGAAGAAGAAGCCTAGGAAGAACAGTACAGTGCATTTTCATGCACTGTAATAAAAAGAAGAAGCCTAGGAAGAACAGTACAGTGCATTTTCATGCACTGTAACTAGAAAAGCATTTCCTGAAGGAAATACAGTGCATGAAAATGCCAAAAATATGATGTAAAATATCATACAGAGTAAAAACAAACTATATTGGTTGCTAGGTAGATGAGGTTTAATATAGTTGGAATGATGCAGAATTAAGTGGTTGCTATGCTGGTTGATTAGGTAATCCTGTTGGTTGCTATGGTGGTTGCTAGGTTGAAGTTGTGGTGGTTGCTAGGCCGTTGCTAGGGTATTTGACATGGTTGCTAGGCTGTTGCTAGGGTACTTCAGGTGGTTCCTAGGCTGTTGCTAGGGTAGTAATGGTGGTTGCTATGCTGTTGCTAGGTTAAACTCATTGGTTGTTAAATTGGTTGCTTGTGGAAGTGGTTGCTAGGCTGTTGCTAGGGTATTTGACATGGTTGCTAGGCTGTTGCTATGGTACTTGAGGTGGTTGCTAGCTTCGCTGCTTGGTCCCCAATAAGAACAGTTGTATCACTACTGTCATTCATATCATGCCTTATTTTTTTTTCTTTTTGACAATATTCTTTCTTATGTTTTGTTGATTACTTTAGAGAAAATCCAAAGACATTAGGCACTACAAAATGACATGGTCAGGTGTGGCTGTTAATATTCTAACTGCATGTAGGGTGAAATAATCTGCATGTAGGCTGTTTATAATCTAACTGCATGTAGGGTGAAATAATGTCAGAACCATTGTGGTTTTGATTTAACACAATACCTCTCAAAGACACACCTGTGCGAAAACTGAACAGGTTATTCAAGATGCCATGTGAATTGCCCTTGTACATACACGTACAAGGCAGCAACACACACTGTCTATTATGTATGGGAGAGGTGAACACAAATAATGTAAAATATGCACACACACACATATGTACAACTTTCTTAAGCATTTCATCATCATTTCAACAATAAAACACACACATGGATTTCAGCTATTGGTGGTTGTCCTGTCATCTGCTCATTTTACAGGAAGATCCAAGGCAAGCTACTGATATTTGCTGTCTTTTAGTTACATTTAAACCAAGTGGCTACAACTTTCATTCAGACTGGGATAGACCAAACATATAATGAAAAGGTTTATTGTTAGTCACCTGTGTGTACGAATCCGACTTGAAAAATAAAAGTTGGGCTTCTGTTAATCCTTTTTTTGAAAAGTTTAGGAAGTCCTTGACGTTGTTCTGCTGATATGAGAAATCAGTCCTCTATGTTGAACAGTTTGAACTTCACTGGATCCAAAGTTCAATCCTCCTGTGAAGTGACAGGGGTGGGGATAAATGGAAGAGTGTATGCATGGGTGTGTGAAGCTGACTCATACAAAACTATGTGTAGGCAGTCCTGTTTTCAGACTGCATTGATTCAGGTTCTACCCCTTCCACCTATGACATTTAAAATTCTGCCTAATAGGAAGTGAGAAGAAATAGGCCTGCCTTAAAAAAACAATCACACACCCTAAATCTATAATTAGAAGGTAGGTATCCTTAGGGTGCGCAAATATGTAGGGGAGTCAAATGGGTAAATTGTACACTGTTCCTCAAAAAGAATCCTGTAAAACTAGGTACAGTATCTCAAAACTGAAATATATTTTGATTCAAGTTTCAGACAGTTCAGGCACTCTGATGCTGAAGGCATTATATGGAGGCAACATTGTGAGTGATCAACCATGCACGATACAGCAGCTCCAATGCAGGACCAGTAAGAACCAGTTTTACCTGTTATGCCCTGCAAGATGTATAAACCCTGTCTAGACTTTTAATGTCTGCAGTGACGACCTTATTGAAGAGTAGAGAACAAATGTATAATTTATCTATAACAGTGTGTACACACATGTAATTTCACAGCATCTTCTCTTTGAAGAAAAAAAGTTACGAAAACAAAGTAATAATACCCCAATTTTTTGAGTGGGTTATTGCTCTATTTTACATACAAATGAGGTTATTTTACATGGAGAATATGTAGTAAGTCATTACTAGGCTTCTTATTATTATTATTACAGTGTATGAAAATGCACTGTACTGTTCTTTCTAGGCTTCTTCTTATTATTATTCCGCTGACCACTTTTTCCATACGCTATTTCACTTGAACCGTTTAACTTAGAAACTTTGTTCAAACTTTGTAATGTAGGTCTTCTAATGGAGGTTGCTATAGCTTTTCATTTTTGTAAACTTTACACTTTTTGAGATATTAACAAAAAACAAGCTTATTTTCACCCATAGACTTTGCACTGACGATTATGACATCATAAAGGGCCGCTAACACTGAGGTGCGTTCAAATTCACAAACATAGGCGAACATTGGCGAACAGTTTTCCGTTTGGCTTGAGTTTTCGGCGAACGTTTAAACAGTCTGCGGAAGTAGTTCTCCGCCAACATACTGTGGAACTGGACATGAGCTTGATGAATGAAACAATGCAATTACCGTTACAATGGAATGTGAACACTAAATCGTTCAAATTTAACTGTTCAAAGAAAGCAATGTTCACCACAAACGTTTGCCACTGTTTGCCAATCTGATTTGCACCTGTTCCAACTGCCATCTGCTGAACCAGGCTCCAATCCTCTCTGTGTCTCTTTCTATTCAACAAGAATACAAGGCACCTTCCAACCAACTGTTTGTATGATTATGCTACATGACAGAGACCAGAATCAATTTGTCACCTTTTGTTCAAAAGTTATGATAAATTTATTAGATCTTTGCAGATGGCACAAAACATTCAGTTTTTTCATTCTTGATGCCCTCGTGACATAAAAAGGCTTATTGTGTGGCCATGCTACATGGCAGAGATATACTGTAATATACCCACCATTGTAATCAGGAGAACTAGCCCTTTAAAATAATATACATCATAGTTAATAACTTTGAGTGTAACACACATTGTTTTACTGTAACTCAATACATTTTTCTGTGCCTCCAGAAATGTCTTAGGAACGCATAGGATTGTTTGTTTCTGCAGTTGAAAGGGTCTATAGGCCTATGAATACATACTGTACACGACCCCCCCCCCCACACACACAAACACACACATTTGAATGTTGTGTGTCATGTTGTGTGTCAAGTTTATTTAACCATCTAAGTATATTGCATATGGTATGTTATACTATAGTCTTAAGAACCAATAACATTTGAGAGGGAGGAAAGACTAAATGTGAAAGACTAATTGATGGTGAGTGCTTCTCCCTGTGTATCATTCTGCTTCGAAAACAAGAATAGAGAAAAGACACTGACACATGTTAGATTTTCTAAAGGGGAAAAAAATCTTTTTCATTTTATTAAGAAATTTATCAATTTCATTAAATCACCAGGAACCCAAGTATATCACGTAAACATTTACAAACAAGCAGTAACTATTAGAACTACAAGAGTAAGAAGACAACACAATAACAAAGTTCAGGACATGGATAACAAGATTGCATAATTCAATTATCTTAAGGCAATTCAACTTAATATTCACAGACATTTATATTGGAATATACATATACATATATTCATATTTAAAACTGTACAAGTAATTGAATCATTTGACAACACTTATATACAAAATATCTAATTATATTATATTACATTTATGCTGAATTCATAAACAGAACAACAAAGCTGTGAAGAAAGAAAGAATGAATCACAAAGAACTATGTACAACAGGAACAGGCCAGTAGCCTGAATAGACAGAGAGAGACATACAGACACACAGAGAGGGTTGGGTGTGCTATGACTAGACACAAGAGACCTAATCTCGAAACTTATCGCCTTCAGCCGAATGATACTCCACAAAACAATTCCGCTCACTAAATAAACCGTTGTAAGCCCCGTCTTTTGTCCAACTCTTTTAAATTTCTAAAGAATGCCTTTTGCATTCAATTTACATGTGTGGATACCTGTGTTCGATCTGTATTGTCTTAGCTGGCCATGGCCAAAGATTCCCAGCACCCGCTCATACATAAAGTGGCCATTTGCTCTTTGTTCTGGCCCCTCTGCTGAGAGGTTAACTCAGTCCTGGGCCTACTACTCATTATAATACAGTATTGGTCTATAAATGTATGCTGTGAATAATACACTCATGTTTGGTCTTGAAATAATACTTTTAATGTGGGCAACAGTCTGATCTTGGTTTCATTACAATTTAATGTATCCTTGCATTTGCATTGCTTTGAAGACTGTGACTGCAGCACTGTATCTACAGCAGGGATGGGCAACTGGCAGCCTGCGGGCCACATGCGGCCCTCCTCCTCACTCAGTGCGGCCCGCGGATCAATTTTGAAATGTCATTAAAATGTTCGTTTCACGTGTTTTTACCACATCTGATCAGGATCCTTATTGTAATGATACGGTTGGGGCGCTTCCTATATAAAAAATTCAGCGGAATCGAGCTTTCTTCACTACAGCCAGCGAGCAAGGAAGAGATACAGAGAGCTGTTTATAAAGAACTCAGAATCGTAGACAAGGTGGGAAAGGTTCAGACAAGGTGGGAAACTGATCTTAACACAGAATTCAAAGTCAACGTATGTGTTTAGTAGGCTATGCTTAAAAATGAAATCAGCCATGAACTTAAGTCAACACTACAACACCATGCACGAAGAAAGTAGGCTACATCGTCATCGGAGCTGCCTGAGCCGCTGTAGTAGCCGACCTCAAGTAAAGCAGGGTTCCCACTGGTCATGCGGATGTCGCAAAAACCAGCTCACTGCACGCTTCCTACATCTAAGCCTAATGGACGGCGGGGTGTAAATGCAACGGCGGTTGGTGTCACTGTGTCTGTGTCGGTGTAGAGGGGTAGGACACGGCGTCAGAGAAGCGTCTATGCTTTCTACCTGACACGGGACCTGTCAGGGAATGGCTAACCACACCCAAAATAAATTGTCATAAGAATATTAGTTAGTAGAAATGTAAATATAAATGTAATGAAACTATTACCACTATTCCTGTCATATTATGTTGGAATAAATAAATATACAACATGTTAGGGACACGAGACAATGAGATGGTCAATCTCCCTGTAGGCAGACTCATCGCCACCAGAGATAAGCCCAATAAGGGGAGCTGTATGCTCAAGCGAACATGTTGGGTCATAAGTTTAGCATGTGCTCTGTATCGGTGAAGATGACTTTTTAATGAGAAAGGATAATGGAGAATGACATGAAGCGAATGTGAGAGAGTCGGGATTCAGAAAGGAACACGGGGCGGGAATCGAACCCGGGTCGCCGGGTCGCCGGGTTGTACGGTGTAGGTGCCCCAGCCAGTCTTTAGGCCACCCTTTAGAGCGTACTGTACACCTTTGTATACTGCCCACCTATGGTGTCGTTATAAATAAGGCAGCATTAGAAAACTCACAGTGGCATATAATGACAGCATGAGGCTGCTACTGAGAGCTCCAAGAAGCTCCAGTGCAAGCCATTTGTTTGTCAGTGATGGGGTATCGACTTGCTCTGCTGTTTTACGTAACCTGATGTATAGATTTATGTGTAGGGTATTGGAGTCAGAAAACCACTTAATCACTGTGTTGGCTAACCCTGTACCCAGTTCTGTCAGATTTTCTTCCAGACTGTGGAACCATTGGCGAACATGTCTGTATGCAGTGATGGGCAGTAGCGTCGCTACAAGTAGTTACTAGAAGTTACTAGCTTAACTACTTGTCAGTAGCTTGGCAGTAACGTCGCTATTTACAAAACCAAGCAACTTTTCAGTAGCTAAGCTCTTTTATTGATCAAAAAGCGCAGTAGCGTCCTTGAAAGCTAATTTCTCCTGGACATTTCTGACATTTCACACATATCAGCGTTTCCCTGCATCAAACACATAAATTAGGAAAACAGGATGTTTCTGTGTCAACGACAACACGCCGGGTACAAGCGCATGCGTAGGCATACAGACAAATGTTCACGGTGACGACACACCATAGACAGAGACACACACACACCATAGACAGACACACACACACACACACACACATACAGACACTGGAGGGAAAAGACAGAATGGCAGAGAGCCCAAGATCTGTTGAAGAACATGAACATGTTACACCATGGCCATACTGCCCTACAAAGGCAGAAGGCAGTAACTGACCAGAGTGTCAAACTGAGAAAAATGACTTTAAAGTTTTTTGTTTTGTCTACACAAATGTATATAGGTAGAGCAAGTAATCTGGTGAATTGTTGCCCTGATGAAGAAATGTGTGTATATAAAAAAACTTGTGCTCAAAGTTGACCTTTGACCCTTATTTGTCAGATACTGTACTCTGCCTTTGTATTATGTACTAAAAATAAGGAGTCGTGCAAAGGCAAAAGGCAGTAACTGACATATAATCGATATTTGCTACCAAAGGCAGAGTATGGTAACTGGACTTGTGCGTCGAAGAGCAAAGCCAAAGAACAGTAACTGCAGTTGCGGCTTTCTGCCATGATTGCTTGTATGGTTTTGGGAATTACGGTAACCACAACCCTCTATTTAAAAAAAAAAAACAGTCACATTTTTCAGATGCCTTCTGTGTAATCCAAAGAAAAATGTTCCTGTCGACGTCAACGACATCCAACAAACATACGAATTAAGTAGGAAAGAGGTGGGAGAATGGAATAATTGCTGAAGTTCAAACAGTTAGATAACTCATGCCAATCATATTTTAGCCTGTATCTGACTGACAGTTGTGTTGATCACTAAAATTGCATTGACTTGGCATGCAGTTTGATTAACTGAAAGTAGCTAATGTAGCTTATCAAACAACTTTTGACAGTTTGTAACTTAGCTTGCTACATTTGTATGGGTGGTAGCTTCTGTGTAGTGAAGCTTAATTTATTGTAGAGTAGCTGGTAGCTTAGCTTACTACACATATCAAGTAGCTTGCCCATCACTGTCTGAAATAAAGTCTGAAATAAAGAATAAAGAAATAAAGAATAAAATCTATTTGAATTGGGCTTTTAAAATATGTTTGACTATATGATTAGCCTACAGAGGAGGAGAAAAACAAATAGGCATAAAGGATACTTTTGTATCCTTTAAAGGGCCATCAAAATATAAAAACTTGCCCACATCTTACTCAAATTACTTGAGTAATTTATTAACAAAGTACTATTTTACTTTTACTTGAGTAGATTTCTCAGTTGGGAATATTTACTTTTACCCAAGTAATTTTTGAGGGGAGTAATTGTACTTTTACTTGAGTATAGATTTTCAGTACTCTACCCACCCCTGCCCATTTGTAATCGGGACAAAAAAAGTAATTATGTATGTCTAGTCATAAATGAGATTAAGTTGGTTAATAACTCGACAGCACTTTAATGTGTATTCTGTACAAGTTCAAGAACCATTCTTATGCATTTTTTGAGTCGTTCACCTTTATTTTGGGCACAAAACAATTTTGGCTGATAAAAAAACACTGTGGCAGGTGGATTTCAAAATCCACCTGCCACAGTGGCTGGTGGCCAAAAAAGTTAACTTCAGGCCCTGCCCATGACTGATTAAGAAACTTAAAGGAACCGTATGTAAGAAATGTATTTCAATTAATCATAAAATGGCCCTGATATGTCACTAGACATTAAGAATAATGTTCATTTCAAATACTTATATTACTGACAACAGTAGTCCGGCCAGGATATTGTCAACTGATGTTGATGTTGTCATATTGTGTTTTGACCTGATGCGCCACCCTCCACTTATCTACTAATCACAAAGTCAGTAGTGTTTCGGCATCCGGGTTGCCAGCTCTGCCAGTCAGGGGGGAGGGGGAGGGGGAGGGGATACACCGCTCTACAGTAATTTGAAAGTGATTGCAGTACCAGTTTTGGCCACAATCTTACATATGGTTCCTTTAAGAACTGCCTTTTTGCGCCAAGCGCCCAAAGTTTGATAACAAAATCCCAAATGTGGACTGGACAAACCCCTAGATGTATTTAAGCCATTCGCCAGTGACCATGCGTTTTAGATCGCCAAGGGCCCAATGTCTCTCTTGCTTTTTCTTTCTTTCTCTATCTTTCTTTTGTTTTGTCTCAAGGAATTGCATTAAGTGTAAGCCATAGACCTTCGTATTGAATTGTTATTATTATCTTATTTGCACACCTTGGTATTTCCTTTAAAAAGGAATTACTTGTTTTTATTGCAAATTCAAGAGCCATCTACTGAATGCTCTGCTGAGGCGGACATGGGTCTTTAACCACTCTCCAGAGGCACTCAACAAAGTAAAGCCAAAAGGTTAATTTTTAACAAGACAGTGTTTTGCTAGATGAATCTCTATGGTAACATTTAACTCTACCTGGAAACAGAATCTGTCCCTGAAAATAGTGAGTATTTGAGCTTCTCATTTTGAAAATATGCTGTAACTGTAACTGATGATAGCCTAAAAAATAGCCTCAACATGAGAAGGACAAACCCCTATTATGAACTTATAATAGCTAACAATAATGATATATTTGGTTGAATTCTCCACAGGCATATTGAGCTGTATGCAAATGATGTGAAAATGCCACAAAAAGCACAAGAGGTATGACCAAGACATATAGAATTTGAAAATAGCATGCAAAGCTTGCAAAATCATTTCATGGACATGGTATGAACTGCCTAAATTATCCTCTTAGGATGCTGTTACTAATATGAAAACAGTACAACACATTTCCAAGCAGCTGGGATTTGAATGGACTGTTGTAGCCTATGAGTTGGGTTTTACTCGAGAGGAGGTAAGGGAGTTCCATGTGAAGGTGCAGCAGAAAGGAGCCCAAGCAAAAACCATGCTGGAGTGCTGGTATGAGTGCTTTCTTACCAAGAAAATTATTGTCATTTTACACTGATGAGATTGTAGTGTGATGCAAATTGTACTGTAGTTTTACTTTTCTCACCTCAAACATCTTGATCCCCATACCGTTTTGTATATTATCTGATTATTCTGTAACCAGAAGAATGAAGTTGTTGTCTCATGTCTGGTATCCTTGGATGCATTCATATACTTAAAGGTACAGTTCACAATTGCTGATATTTGATTATTGATAGATATGCCTACCAGATATAGTAAAGCAAAGAATGGCCACTCTTGAAACCAGACTGAGTAGGGGCTAGTAGCAGGACCAAATACATTGAGTCAAAAGAGGTCAAAACATGCTCTAAGTATGTACTGTATCTATTCGGTTTGTGTATGTGTGTTGGGAATGGGTCTTATCTTAACTATCATTCACTTGGGAAGGCAAGCCGAGTGAGCATTTATTTTGATATCAGGCGTCACTGCCATTTTCTAGTAAGCCATTCTCGTAAGTTTTTTTCCAATCTTGTGAGGCTCAAAAATGTTGACCATGTTTACCAGTGAATGCCAAAAGACAGGATGCTAATGAGTAGGTGGGGATAAGCATGCCCCAAAGTTCCCTATTCATTGGCTCTCCAGCAATAATTCTACCCTACCAACATTTAACACTATAAAGCCTGATGATCTTTCACTGTTTTTAAGCACCAGCTTCTGGTTTGCTATTCATGCAGAATTTTTCTAAATACAAAGTAGAATGAATGAATGGACTTATATTTTAATTCTGTTGTCTTAACTCACTGCTTGCCTATGCATTTTCTGTGAGCAAGCTACATTTTCTATTGTGAGCTTCACTGCTTTAAATTCTTTCTTTGCATTCAACATGATCACATTAATGTTTCACCAACATAAATACCACTGTGTCCAAATACTGGTAAACCTTGACGTCTACTCGCTATTAAAATCCCAAGGGGCCTGTGGGACCCTAACGCTGCTAGCACTGTGGTGCCCAGGAGCCCTAGTCATCATCTTATGTTAAACCAAGAGGTCTAGGAATGCTAACAACACTGAGGGGGCCTAGCACACATATTAAACAGCAAGGGCCTCAGAGGCTTTCACATTGTAAGCACCGAGGGGTCTGGTCGGCTCTTGTGTTTAGCTCACTCTATAGGCACCCAGGTGCCTTGTGGTCAGCTTGGATTGTGAGCAGTGAGGGCCCTGACATTTGACTTTGTACCTTGGGGGGCACATTGTGCATGGCCTGAGCCTTGGAAGCCCACTGGCAGTCTTAGGCCCTAGCCCCACTGTCCCTGTACAAAATTAACAACAGTTTACTCCTTCAACAATCTTTTGAATGGAATTAGACATCATTAGCACAGCTTCTGTATTTAATGGGTTCCGCCTAGGCATACAGTAATATTGATCATATACCTTAGCTGTCTGCTACGGAGCCCCTGAAGTGACATGAAGGGAAAAAAAATACCAAGCCCCTAGAAGGAGAATTTCTTTTTTTGGTGTACTTTTGTGAGATCTCGCAAGTTTTGCCGGATCTCAGAAAACTTTTGCGAGATCTCTGCAGTCATTTAACCATACACCGACTTACGAAGATGATTAATTAACACGAAAATGTTGCCTGGTGTCCCTTTAACCCTCTCTGTTGTAACTGTGCAGCAGCTCAGTTGAGGTCCTTAAGTGATTTAAATGCGGAGTGCTTACAATCTCAAAACTTTGCAAGTGTAGTCCATGAGGGAAGGTATATGCTAAAGAAATTTTGGTAACACTTTACTTGACGGGTGAGTTCATAACACATTCATAGCAGCTGTCATAAACTGCACATAAAGCATTCATGACTGTTTCATGAGACATGACTCAACATTCATACCAAACCTTTCATGAATGTGGAAGACAGAACGATGACAACATGTCAAAATAAAAGTCCAACAATCGCTAGGCAGCATTGCCGTTTTTCTCTCCAGCCTTTGTAAATATTTCATGAATATCTAAGTCAAATGTGACTGATTGACAGAAACAAGTTTCTTCCAATTAACCAATGTGCATATAATGTATAACCTATTTCTTCATACCCTTATGTCCATATATAATTCTAAGGTACAAGAGATCCTGGGACAAGAGCAATAAAACAAAGTTACTGCAAGATGGACTAGAGCGGGCTGGCCGTCGTGACCTGGCTGAGCATCTGCGCTGCCTTCACTGGGGACATCAGAAACTAAGCCACAAAGTGGAGCTTCCTTCTGCATTTCCTTATATCATTACTGTCCATAAGACCATAAAGAACAAAGAGGGTTTGCGTCGAATTAATGATCTCAACCAGAGTTACAGTTAACTTTGAATATATCAATTTATGAGGGTTTTCTGCTGGTTTTAATGACTGAAATTTAAGAAGATATTGTTAAAGATGCTGTAAGTGATCTTAGGATTTCTCTAGTATGTGATTTGGGTCATTCTATGAAACAGGTGCCTTTTCCCACTATAACATTTTCATCAAAAGTAAACTTCTTTTAATTTTATCCACAGCATTAAAGACATGGTCACCCTCCAAAAAATCTTATTTGCCCACCTCAGGCATTTTTTCCCCCCATTGAAATGTAATGGATTGAAATAAAATACATATGACAGGGTGGTAAATTTCATGATAAAATGGCTTTAGCTATCCAATAACGGTCAAGATATTGACTTAGCATACATGCCTTCTATTAGAAATGTAATTTGCTTAGCATTGATAGTGTTAAAACTGTAATTAAAACTGTTATTCCTGTCAAATTTGCATGAAGGGGTGAAGGGGTGGTTGGATTAAGCTAGATGGACCCCCTCATAGTAATGAAAAAGCAACAAATAAACAAGTTAAAAGAATGTCAGATTTTTTCTGCATAGTTTCCTTGGTGCGCTAGAGACAGACATTATTAAAAATTGTCTTTAATTTCAAGTAACAGTATACTATTTACAGAGAAAACAAGTTAATGTGACAGGGTGGCAAGTCAAACCAGGGGACACAAAAACATAATAAAATATTTACCAAAAAACTTTATTTTATTCTGTCTAATGTCGTCAGGAAAATATATTTTATTCTTAAAATAAAAGTTTGCTAAGAATAAAATGTGGTAATATTTCTTATTTAGTAGTTATGTAGTGCCATTTACTACACACCAGAACAAGGTGTCCTGATAAACGGAGGCAAATAATTCTACGATGCATAGCAGAGTATCTTGGGACACCTCGAAGGCCGTTATCCCGCTTATCCCCCGTTTGCCACTATGTATATAGGCAATAGTCATGCTTTTATAGCATGCAACGAAAACAAGCGGTTCAGTTTAAAAAGAAGCCGACTTGTTCATTTTGTTGTACTACTTTCTGTGGTCCTGACAGTGATAGCGGCGGGTGGTTAGCTTGTTTACAGTTGATTCCATTGTTGCAAAGTCTGCTTTACACTGATAATTCTTATTTCACCTATCTTGGTCATTACATTCATGTGTATAGACCCGTTTTCTGTTTGTACACAATGATGACGTAGAACGTTTGCGCGCGCGTTTTGGCAACAGAAGTATGGAGGAGATACACAGCTTGTCAAGCTATGCAAGAGGATTATCAGCTAAAGATCGCGAATGTTACTTTAACAAGTTAACTTTAACAAATGGTGTCCGACTTACAGATCCGTCTTCTATTAATACGTGGGTTGAAGATGTTAGAAAGTGGCCAAATATACAGTGGCCGGATATATATACCTATTTAATTGAGAAACCAAGTGTGTACACCAGAGAGAAATTACGAGCCTATAAGTCACTGGATGCTTATGAATACGTTGTCTGTGGACATGTACAGGATGTCAAATACCATGACATAGACTCAGAGTTTTGTGTTTTAAGAGCAGAAGTTCTCCCTAGTCAACGACAAGGACACAAGACAACGATGTACGATGCTTGGGTTATTATCAACAAACGAGAAACCTACGTCCTCACAGCTAATTGCACCTGTATGGCAGGGTAAGTAGTATTATTATTTGGTGTTGTAGACTTTTAGATAACAGTTCAGAGGTGCGTTTCCCAAAAAACATAGATGAACTACCCTATATTAACAAACGTAAGTCAGCAACGTTGTTGGTTAATGCAATTTCCAACTAAGTTACTAAAAGGTAGCATAACATAGCATATTGCTGTTGCTATGGTTTTGGGAAAGCATCGAGAGCTCTTTGATCTAGTTGTTATGCAAAGATGAAATAACCAGGTGATACCAAGATCCACGTGAAGCTGGTTAGGTGCAGGTAGATTGTAGGAACATACTTAAATAGCAAAAATAAGATAGCTCAAACGTCAACAGTGTGCGGTAAAGCTATCTTATTTTTGCTATGAAATAACCAGGGTTTGAAACTAACATTTTCATGAACACAGACAACAGGGTTCAACATGTCAGCAACCAATATCATTCAGTTATAACCTGATTATGTTTAGGATACTTACCGCTAGTCATATGTCTAGTAAGTTAGATGTTTATTACCATCTAGTAAGTTAGATGTGTACCTTCCTCATAGCCAGAGTTGAGATCTGTTTGAGTGTTACTTTCAAGCCCTGGTCATAACATTATGGATCAGAATGTATGTTTATTAGCCTACTGTATGTTTTTGTGAAATTTCAGGCTTGGGTCATGCTGCAGCCATGCAGCTGCAATATTATTCAAAGTTGAGTTATATGGTAGGATGGGAAGGACAGAGAAAGAAGCGGTTACTTCTGGAGTGTGCATGTGGAAAGATGTCAGCAGGAAAGAAGTCACACCGGCTCCATTGAGGGATATCTGCTTCCAGAAACCAAAAAGGCTAGGCAGGCAACTTTCAGCAGCTTCAACATCTACTAGGAAGAATAGTATCACACCCAGAGGCATGTAGTGTATAATAGTGGACAGAGCCTAGATAAGTTTCCTTTTGCCATTGTGCGTTTAATTAATTCTTAGGATTTCTTTTCAGTGTTTTGACACAATAATAGCCTGAGAAAGGTGTTGATAATGCAAAAATGAACAGGCTGACAGACCAACATGGCTGATTTTTCATTAACACACTCAGTTTGAATAGTTTCACTATTATGTTAGTTTGAATGTCTTCAGATTACTGATTCTAGAAATTAGATTGTTATCTACAGCTTAACTGGTCTTGTTTTTAGAAATATTCTTATAAAGCACACTGATTGTGTCTTTTTGTTGCTCTATTGTCAGTGTTGACAGATGATGACATTCGGGAACTGCGGGATGTGGACCCAGGTGCTGCAGTGCTGACAAGCCTTGAAAACAGTGACACGGACACAGCATCATCTGACACTGATTCAGAGGAACATCCAGACTTACCTGAGCCCTTGACAGCTTTATGGGATGCAACACTAAGGGAGCTCTCACCACAGGACATGTGAAGATACATTTCATAAACTAAAAACTACACTACAACCTCAGCAATGTGAGAAACTGGAATTTGTGACACGGCAACAGTCAAAGTCAAATGAGTGGCACACCTATAGGGCTGGTCGGATCACAAGCACCAAATTTCACCATGCAACCACAACTGACAAGATAAGCAAAACATACCTAAATGATATAATGCAGTACAACAAAACAGAGTTAAATGTCCCATCTGTGCTCTGGGGTCAAAACATGGAGGAAACAGCAAGACAAGCCTACACTGCATTTATGTCCCAAAGCCATCCAGATTTCAGCATCAGCTCATGTGGCTTAGTAGTACAACCTTCTGAGCCACACCTTGGATCATCGCCAGATGGGATTGTAAGATGTTCCTGCTGTGGCAAAGGGGTGGTAGAGATAAAGTGTCCCTACAAATATAGGAATAGCCTTCAAGGATGTACAGAAGACAAGCAGTTTTGTCTGGACAAGTCATTTTCGTTGAAACATTCGCACACATACTATCAAACTCAACTTCACATCTTTGTCTGTGATGTAAGCTATTGTGACTTTGTGTTGTGGACGAAGGAGAAGTTCATTGTGCAACGCATCATAAGAAATGAAGAGTTTCTCCAGGAGGCTTTGCCAAAAGCACATGACTTCTTTATCTCAAATGTGTTGCCTGAATTACTAACAAGAAGACATGATCCTGTCTTGGTGTCACAGAGAGCCTGTGAATACTGTGAAAGACCAGATTTTGGTAAAATGATAATCTGTGCCAAATGCAACAACCACATTCACTACAGTTGTGCACAAATAAAAAGGAAGCGGGCAACATGGTTGTGTAGGAAATGTGTGAGGGTAGAGGCTTGAATGCCTTCATGTACGAGTGGGCAATATGATTTATTGTGATAAAAGACCAGATATGGTGTTAGATGTTGGTTATGGAATGTTTTTCCTTTGTTTTTGAAGTTAGATAACAGTTAAATGATGTACTGACTATCTACAGTAATGACTATTCCAGATCATATATATAGATTAAACATCCCATTGTGTAAATGTTTTGTGTTATTGACTGCTGTGTCTATGCACTTCAGTGCAACAAGATATTTAAAAGTTGTACTCTTTAATTCAATGTATGTATCAATAGATATAATTTAGACCTAAAAGTATTATTGTTTATTGTTTACAACATACAAAACCAGTTTGATTATAATATATTGTACATACTCCTACTATCCATGTTGTTATTGTTTAATGAAATTAAAATGGAATGAAACTCATTAGTAACAACATTACAAATAAAAAAGTTAAACTACACTCGGAATTGTTGAAATAATCTGGGTGGAGGGGAAGGACCATTACACACACAAGTATCAGCCAATGTGGGGAGGTTTATTAAAATTCATTAAGTAACAGAGAAGAACTGTAAGTCTAAAGAACAGTAAGCCTAAATACATGTTTTACAAAAAGTAAAATCCCTTTACATGTCATACATGTTTATGTGTAACTCATTTGGGAACAACACTCTTACAGAGGTTTGTGAGGGCACCACATACAATAACAACATAATCTAGTATGTTAACCTGCGACACTGGAATAACTGTCTGCAAAATCTTAAAGTTTTTCCACCGACCAATTACTCTTTCTACATGGATCCTTACACGAGAAAGTTGTCTAGCTGTGTCCACTTCCTGTGCAGAAAGCTGCTTCTTTCCTTTTGTGAAATGAGGGATACGTAGGGTTGCACCATAGGCCGCAAGCTCGTCTCTGATGAGAAATCCTCTGTCAGCTAAAACCTCATCCCTAGGCTCCAAAAGTTTGAGGAAACCTGACTCATTAGTGATCTGCTTGTCTGAGACCCTTCCTCCCCACCCAGGAGACAGAAATGAAATTGCACCAGCTGGACTGATGGCGATCAAATATTTAATGGTGTTGTTGTGTTTATAGTTTGACCATGTCTGGGCCCTGGCAGTCAGACTACTAGGTCTAGCTATGAAAATTTCGGTGCAATCTATTATGCACCTGCATCTTTTAAAGTTGCGCTTGAATATTTTTGGCATATTTTTCAGTATTGCACCCTTACTTGGCCATTTAATGAGTGGCTTGAGGATGAAAGCCATAGCAGGGACCCAGCTCCGCAAAATATTTGATATGGTGGTTTTTGATACCTGAAATCTATAAGCCAAGTCAGTATTGCATAGGCCCAACCTTAATTTCATCAATATAATCAATAGGTGGTCCTCTACTGTAAGTTTGTTGTGAATTCTCTCTACGCTGCCCATTATTTTTGTAATCAGCCACTCAAAGACCACAGAGGTCAGTCCTGTGAGAAAAAGCAATTGTGTAATGTTGCATTTAACAGTGGTGTAGGAGAATGTAGATTTGTGTAGATCCTCTTTCAGCTTTACATTTTCTGCTCGTAGTGTCTCCAATTCCTGTCGCAGGTTGACATAGTCCTCCTGAAGTTGACAGTATTTCAGGTTCAGATCATCATATTCTCTCCTTGGAACTGGGATGTCCTCTTCAGCTTTAATATAGAAAAATGAAAAATTAACATGTGCGGTAACCAATGAAAACAAGTTCACAATCCAGGGTATTTCACAGTTCCACACAATGAATTTTCCAAACATGACAGAAAAGAAGATACATTATTGATTTCTCATCAGAGACGAGCTTGCGGCCTATGGTGCAACGTATCCCTCATTTCACAAAAGGAAAGAAGCCGCTTTCTGCACAGGAAGTGGACAGAACTAGACAACTTTCTCGTGTGAGGATCCATGTAGAAAAAGTAATTGGTAAAAAGAAGATACATTATTGATCCCAGGGAGAGATTTCTCCTCTGCATTTAACCCATCCAGGGGACAGTGGGCCTTGCAGGAGCACGCGCACGCTCACACACACACACACACACACACACACACACACACACACACACACACACTAGGAGCAAACTGACTCTTTCAGTGAGGGTGGGAACTGTGACAATCAATCAGTTAATTGTAAGATGATAATTAATATATTCATACCAGGACAATGATCCATGCTGCATTCTTGTTCTGGAGGTTCTGGAGTTTCAGAAGGAGCACGTTGGTTTGCTGCAGTACTAGGTCCGTCTTCTCTCCTCCTTTTCCTATGGTACCTACAGTAACAGCAGAAATATACAGGTAGACTCAGCCACATGTCTCAAAACAGCAGCTGTAAGCTTATTAAAAACAAAATGCAGCACCTAAACGAGGTGGAGCAGCAAAGCTAGATCTAACGTTACAAATGTTTTCGCTAATCCAGAAGTCGCCAAATCAGTCGGTGAATGCACCATGAACAAAGCAAAAGATTGGAAGATTATCTAGCGTTTCTACTTCGGACACATCAGTTAACTGAAGGGAATTCGAGGTTAAGTCACAGGGTTGACAGGTATGGCTTAGGGGAAAACAAACAATACAAAAAACGACCGAGGAGGGCAACTCTAATCCTACCTGTCCATCTTTGCACCTGGGTTCTGGCTTTGTTTTGTGTATGTAAACACAGATGGCACAAAATCAGGACTACTAGAGTCCAATGACATCTCGCCTGCAAAAATAAAACACAAACACGTCTGTTTAGCTAGCAAGCTATCAAACTTTAAAGCTGCATAGCAAGCTAGCAGCTACTACTAGCTAAATCTAACTCCAGTCTATCCAATTTAAGCTGCATTTTATTATTATTCTACATCATACAATCACAAATGTAAAATATAGCCGCAAGCGGCAATGGCGGGCCCGAGCACCTGCGGGCCGCAACCCGTGACATGTCGGAATCCAACAAAGCACCAACATGGTGCGTTTGTGAAATGTACATATATTTGATGTGTGTGCTATTTGTTTTTGTATTTTATTTTCTGCCACATTTACTTGCTTGGCCAGGTGGGGGCGCAATGTAAGGCAGGCCCATTGGGTGTCATCATAATCATAATATATATTAACCTGAGAAATTTCAGATCATTCATTTTAAGCAAAGAACATTTCTGATACACTTTTTGGTTGGCCAGATGGTGGCGTTATATTAGGCATGAAAATTACACATGTGAATATCATCACAATAATGATATCCATCATTTTTATAAACTTTCAGATCAATCACTTAAGGCATTGTCCATTTCTGGCACATTTCCTGCTTGACCAGGTGGTGG
Source organism: Alosa pseudoharengus (assembly GCF_046254945.1). Lineage (NCBI taxonomy): Eukaryota > Metazoa > Chordata > Actinopteri > Clupeiformes > Clupeidae > Alosa > Alosa pseudoharengus. Next base: position 38,240,475 of record NW_027468718.1, read on the forward strand.
CGCTATGCCAGGCAGGCCCATTGGGTGTCTGGATATCATCATAATCATAATATCTATTAATCTGAGAAGTTTCAGCACATTTATTCAAAGCATAGAGCATTTCTGGCACATTTCCTGCTTGGCCAGATGGTGGCGCTATGCTAGGCTTGTGAATAAAGAATGTGAATATCATCACAATAATGATATCCAATATTTTATAAAGTTTCAGATCAATCACTTAAGGCATTGCACATTTCAGGCACATTTCCTGCTTGGCCAGGTGGTGGCGCTATGCCAGGCAGGCCCATTGGGTATCTGGACATCATCATAATCATGATATCTATTAACCTGAGAAGTTTCAGACCATTCATTCAATGCACTGTGATTTATGACACATTTCCTGTTTATGTGGTGAGATATTAAAATCATATCAAATACATTACAACATTCAAAAATCCCTTCACAATTTAACATCAGCGACATCTTGGCATAATGTTTGCCAAATTTCAAATGAATCTGACAAACCGTCTAGGAGGAGTATGTTCAAATTGATCATGTGAAATCAGCATAATTGCCATTCTTTCTGTTGCCAGTTGGTGGCGCTATGCCAAACATGCATTATGGGCATGTGAATATTATCATTAACATGGTCTTTAATGACCTGTGAAATTTAAAACATTTCAAGCCATGCATGGTGAATTATGACACATTTATTGTTTGTGTGGAACGGTATTAAAATTAACAATTTCGCAATTTTGTCAAATTACAACATATCAAAAAAAGGCTTCACAATTTAGAATCAGGAACATCTCGGCGTCATGTATACCAACTTTGACATGAATCGGATCAACCGTCTAGGAGGAGTATGTTAAAATGGATCGATCATGTCCACAACGCACAAATTCTCAATTACCTCACTTCCTGTGGGCGTGGCTAATGCATTGTACATACGAAAGTTGTTCATCTTGGGGAAATACACACACTTACCAAATTTGGTGTTTGTAACTGAAAGTATATGCCCACCACGGGATCTGTCATCTAAGGGGGCGTAAGGGGGCGCTAGCGAGTCTATGGGCCATACCCGGGGCCAAGCTTTTTTACCTAGCTGCTTTGTGTGACACCTGATGTGTGTGCCAAATTTCAAGACTTTTCGATTATGTTAACCACCTCTAAATATTTGCCAACCACGGGATCGATCAGTCACCTAAGGGGGCGCTAGCGAGTCCCTGGGCCACGCCCGGGGTCAAGCTCTTGTACCTAACTGCGATGCGTGACACCTGACGTGTGTGCCAAATTTCAAGCGTTTCCGACCATGTTAACCACCTCAAAAACAGGAAAGCAAAAAAGTAGAATAACAATAATGAAATATAGCCGCAAGCGGCAATGGCGGGCCCGAGCACCTGCGGGCCGCAACCCGTGACATGTCAGAATCCAACAAAGCACCGACGTGGTGCATTTGTAAAATGTACATATTTGATGTGTGTGCTATTTGTTTTTGCATGTTATTTTAGGGCACATTTATTTGCGAATGAAAGAAAATTTCTGATACACTTTTTGGCCAGATAGTGGCGCTATATTAGGCATTTGAATTACACATGTGAATATCATCACAATAATGATATCCAATATTTTGCAAAGTTTCAGATCAACCAATATTACCAATTTCTGGCACATTTTCCTGCTTGGCCAGGTGGTGGTGCTATGCCAGGCAGGTCCATAGGGTCTCTGGATATCATCATAATTATAATATCTATTAACCTGAGAAGTTTCAGACCATTCATTCAAAGCATAGAGCATTTCTGGCATATTTCCGGCTTGGCCAGATGGTGGCGCTATGCTAGGCCTGTGAATTATGCATGTGAATATCATCACAATAATGACATCCAATATTTTATAAAGTTTTAGATCAATAACTTAAGGCATTGTCCATTTCTGGCACATTTCCTGCTTGGCCAGGTGGTGGCGCTATGCCAGGCAGGCCCATTGGGTGTCTGGATATCATCATAATCATGATATCTATTAACCTGAGAAGTTTCAGACCATTCATTCAATGCACTGTGATTTATGACACATTTCCTCTTTATGTGGTGAGATATTAAAATCATATCAAATATATAACATATCAAAAATCCCTTCACAATTTAACATCAGCGACATCTTGGCATAATCTTTGCCAAATTTCACATGAATCTGACAAACCGTCTAGGAGCAGTATGTTAAAATTGATCATGTCACATCAGTGTAATTGTCATTCTTTCTGTTGCCAGTTGGTGGCGCCATGCCAAACATGCATTATTGCCATGTGACTATTATCATTAACATGGCCTTCAATGACCTGTGAAATTTAAAACATTTCAAGCCATGCATGGTGAATTATGACACATTTATTGTTTATGTGAAAGGGGATTAAATTTAATAATTTCACCATTTCGTCAAATTACAACATATCAAAAAAAAACCTGGCCAAGCAGGTCCATAGGGTCTCTGGATATCATCATAATTATAATATCTATTAACCTGAGAAGTTTCAGACCATTCATTCAAAACATAGAGCATTTCTGGCATATTTCCGGCTTGGCCAGATGGTGGCGCTATGCTAGGCCTGTGAATTATGCATGTGAATATCATCACAATAATGACATCCAATATTTTATAAAGTTTTAGATCAATAACTTAAGGCATTGTCCATTTCTGGCACATTTCCTGCTTGGCCAGGTGGTGGCGCTATGCCAGGCAGGCCCATTGGGTGTCTGGATATCATCATAATCATGATATCTATTAACCTGAGAAGTTTCAGACCATTCATTCAATGCACTGTGATTTATGACACATTTCCTCTTTATGTGGTGAGATATTAAAATCATATCAAATATATAACATATCAAAAATCCCTTCACAATTTAACATCAGCGACATCTTGGCATAATCTTTGCCAAATTTCACATGAATCTGACAAACCGTCTAGGAGCAGTATGTTAAAATTGATCATGTCACATCAGTGTAATTGTCATTCTTTCTGTTGCCAGTTGGTGGCGCCATGCCAAACATGCATTATTGCCATGTGACTATTATCATTAACATGGCCTTCAATGACCTGTGAAATTTAAAACATTTCAAGCCATGCATGGTGAATTATGACACATTTATTGTTTATGTGAAAGGGGATTAAATTTAATAATTTCACCATTTCGTCAAATTACAACATATCAAAAAAAAACCTGGCCAAGCAGGTCCATAGGGTCTCTGGATATCATCATAATTATAATATCTATTAACCTGAGAAGTTTCAGACCATTCATTCAAAACATAGAGCATTTCTGGCATATTTCCGGCTTGGCCAGATGGTGGCGCTATGCTAGGCCTGTGAATTATGCATGTGAATATCATCACAATAATGACATCCAATATTTTATAAAGTTTTAGATCAATAACTTAAGGCATTGTCCATTTCTGGCACATTTCCTGCTTGGCCAGGTGGTGGCGCTATGCCAGGCAGGCCCATTGGGTGTCTGGATATCATCATAATCATGATATCTATTAACCTGAGAAGTTTCAGACCATTCATTCAATGCACTGTGATTTATGACACATTTCCTCTTTATGTGGTGAGATATTAAAATCATATCAAATATATAACATATCAAAAATCCCTTCACAATTTAACATCAGCGACATCTTGGCATAATCTTTGCCAAATTTCACATGAATCTGACAAACCGTCTAGGAGCAGTATGTTAAAATTGATCATGTCACATCAGTGTAATTGTCATTCTTTCTGTTGCCAGTTGGTGGCGCCATGCCAAACATGCATTATTGCCATGTGACTATAATCATTAACATGGCCTTCAATGACCTGTGAAATTTAAAACATTTCAAGCCATGCATGGTGAATTATGACACATTTATTGTTTATGTGAAACGGGATTAAATTTAATAATTTCACCATTTCATCAAATTACAACATATCAAAAAAAAGCTTCACAATTTAGAATCAGGAACATCTCGGCGTCATGTATACCAACTTTGACATGAATCGGATCAACCGTCTAGGAGGAGTACGTTAAAATTTATCATGTCCACAACGCACAAAATCTCAATTACCTCACTTCCTGTGGGCGTGGCTAATGCATTGTACATACGAAAGTTGTTCATCTTGGGGAGATACACACACCTACCAAATTTGGTGTTTGTAACTGAAAGTATATGCCCACCACGGGATCAGTCATCTAAGGGGGCGTAAGGGGGCGCTAGCGAGTCTATGGGCCATACCCGGGGCCAAACTTTTTTACCTAGCTACTTTGTGTGACACCTGATGTGTGTGCCAAATTTCAAGACTTTTCGATTATGTTAACCACCTCTAAATATTTGCCAACCACGGGATCAGTCACCTAAGGGGGCGCTAGCGAGTCCCTGGGCCACGCCCAGGGTCAAGCACTTGTACCTAACTGCGATGCGTGACACCTGACGTGTGTGCCAAATTTCAAGCGTTTTCGACCATGTTAACCACCTCAAAAACAGGAAAGCAAAAAAGTAGAATAACAATAATGAAATATAGCCGCAAGCGGCAATGGCGGGCCCGAGCACCTGCGGGCCGCAACCCGTGACATGTCGGAATCCAACAAAGCACCGACGTGGTGCGTTTGTGAAATGTACATTTTTGATGCGTGGGTTATTTGGTTTTGTATTTTATTTTCTGCCACATTTACTCGCTTGGCCAGGTGGGGGCGTAATGCAAGGCAGGCCCATTGAGTGTCATCATAATCATAATATATATTAACCTGAGAAATTTCAGACCATTCATTTTAAGCAAAGAACTTTTCTGATACACTTTTTGGTTGGCCAGATGGTGGCGCTATGTTAGGCATGAAAATTACACATGTGAATATCATCACAATAATGATATCCAATATTTTGCCAAGTTTCAGATCAATCACTTAAGGCATTGTCCATTTCTGGCACATTTCCTGCTTGACCAGGTGGTGGTGCTATGCCAGGCAGGCCCATTGGGTGTCTGGATATCATCATAATCATAATATCTATTAACATGAGAAGTTTCAGACCATTTATTCAAAGCATAGAGCATTTCTGGCACATTTCCTGCTTGGCCAGATGGTGGCGCTATGCTAGGCCTGTGAATTACGCATGTGAATATCATCACAATAATGATATCTGATATGTTATAAAGTTTCAGATCAATCACTTAAGGCATTGTCCATTTCTGGCACATTTCCTGCTTGGCCAGGTGGTGGCGCTATGCCAGGCAGGCCCATTGGGTGTCTGGATATCATCATAATCATGATATCTATTAACCTGAAAAGTTTCAGATAATTCATTCAATGCACTGTGATTTATGACAAATTTCCTTTTTATGTGGTGAGATATTAAAATCATATCAAATACATTACAACATTCAAAAATCCATTCACAATTTAACATCAGCGACATCTTGGCATAATGTTTACCAAATTTCAAATGAATCTGACAAACCGTCTAGGAGGAGTATGTTCAAATTGATCATGTGAAATCAGCATAATTGCCATTCTTTCTGTTGCCAGTTGGTGGCGCTATGCCAAACATGCATTATGGGCATGTGAATATTATCATTAACATGGTCTTTAATGACCTGTGAAATTTAAAACATTTCAAGCCATGCATGGTGAATTATGACACATTTATTGTTTGTGTGGAACGGTATTAAAATTAACAATTTCGCCATTTTGTCAAATTACAACATATCAAAAAAAGGCTTCACAATTTAGAATCAGGAACATCTCAGCGTCATGTATACCAACTTTGACATGAATCGGATCAACCGTCTAGGAGGAGTACGTTAAAATTGATCATGTCCACAACCCACAAATTCTCAATTACCTCACTTCCTGTGGGCGTGGCTAATGGCATGTTAATGCAAAAGTTGTTTGTTTTTGGGAGTTACATACACCTACCAAATTTGCTGTGTGTATCTAAAACTATATGCCAACCACAAGTCACAGTGACATAAGGGGGCGCTAGCGAGTCTCTGGGCCACGCCCGGGGCCAAGCTTTTTTACCTAGCTGCTTTGTGTGACACCTGATGTGTGTGCCAAATTTCAAGACTTTTCCACCATGTTAACCACCTCAAAATATTTGCCAACCACGGGATCAGTCACCTAAGGGGGCGATAGCGAGTCCCTGGGCCACGCCCGGGGTCACGCTCTTGTACCTAACTGCGTTGCGTGACACCTGACGTGTGTGCCAAATTTCAAGAGTTTTCGACCATGTTAACTACCTCAAAAACAGGAAAGCAAAAAAGTAGAATAACAATAATAAAATATAGCCGCAAGCGGCAATGACGGGCCCGAGCACCTCCGGTCCGCAACCCGTGACATTTCGGAAGCCAACAAAGCACTGTTGTGGTGCGTTTGTGGAATGTACAAATCTGATGTGCGGGATAATTAGAGTGTATGTTATTTTCTGGCACACTTGCTTGCCTGGTCAGGTGGGGGCGCAATGCAAGGCAGGGTCATTATTATAAGGCAGACCTCATAATTATAATATATATGTTTGTGTCTCTGTCTCTCTCTCTCTCTCTCTCTGTCTCTCTCTCTCTTTCTTTGTGTGTGTTGGTGTGTGTGTGTTTATCTATCTCTCTCTTTGTGTGTGTGTCTCTCTGTGTGTATTTCTGTCTGTCTGTGTGCCTCTCACGGTGTATGTGTGTGTGTGTGTATACATAAGGGTGAGTGTGTGTCTTTCTTTCTCTCTCTGTGTGTGTGTGTGTGTGTGTGTACATGTGTTAGGTGCATGTGTGTGTGTGTGTGCATGCATGTGTATGTGTGCAGATCTTTTACAATGTATAGGTAGGTCAGTGTTATTATGTGTGTGTGTGTGTTTATGTCTGTGTGTGTGTGTGTTTGTGTGTGTATTTGTGTATTTCTCTTTTTGTTTGTGTGTCTGTCTGTCTGTATTTCTCTCTCACTGTCTGTGCCAAATGTCATGAGTTTTTGGAATGGAAACCACTTCAAAAAGGCTTAATCCAAGAGATAAAGCTTAATAAATTAGTTGTGTTATTTTTGTTAATTTGGTTTGTAATGGTTTTAGTGTTTTGATACTTTATTCATAAGTGGCAGTATCCATGGTATAGTATTTCTAGGGGTGTGGTAAGGGAAATAGGGTGTGGTCTGTGGGAAGGAAGACAGGAAAGACAATTAAAGGTGTTAAAAAGAGGTGGAGTACGGCTGTGATGGGCGTGCATAGTAATGTTGGAATAGATGTATAAAAGCAGGGATAATCAGATGGATCTTTTAGTTTCTCTGCAACGTTAAGGTAAGTCTGCTGGTATTTTGTTGTTGCTTGTGGTTTCAAAGTAGGGGTTTTACTGAAACTAGTTTTAAGCCTATATATGTTTAAAGTGCTGTTAGTAAGAGTTATTTTGTTGTCTTGTATTTTAAGGAATTAAGGCAAAACTTTTTGGATTTATAAGTATTTAAAGTTGATTGCCATAGAGTTTTGTATGTTCAGTTTATTTTAGCACAGAAATACAGAAATTTTCAAATATTTGTTTGTGTGTGAGTGGAGAGAGGGATTGTGTGAAAAATAGGGTTGGGTTAGGGTTGAGGATAGTTGCATTTGATTAATTATATATTTGTTAAGTGGATATAATGAGTTACTTTTAGATGTTTCTTGTAAGTAGGTGTAGGTTTTGTATGTAAAGTGGAATTTTAGTGAGGTGAATTTGTATGAATTTACAGTAGTGCATTGTCTTTGATATTGTATGCTTTTCTTTGTGTGAAGGGAGAATTAGAGGTGTGTGGGGGGGAGAGAGTTAGGGTAGTGCCTGGGGTGATGATGTTTCAATGGTTATATTAGTCAGTGTATGTTTTTAGTTGAATTCTTTAAAACATTACAGATAAATAGACAGTAAATGGAGTTTATTTTGAATAGTTTTGTTAGCAATGTAGGTTTTGATAGCCTACTGTATTATCAAGTGTTGGTTGTTAATGCATGCTGCATTGTGAGGTTAAGGTATTTGTTGTGTAGGTTAGCCTACCATTTTGTTGAAGGTGTATTTTTTTTATTTATAGGAGTCCCTGTCTAACGTTTTGAATCACTGTTTTGTTAGTGGGCAGTTAGGTCTATGCTAGGCTAGGCTATCATAGTTTGGAGTTTTGTTTGAAATTAGTTGTGTTATCATAATAGCCTACACTGATTGATTGACCATGCAGATAAACGGAGGTAGTCTATATTTTGTGGTTGTAATATGCTGTGTTTATTTATTGGTCATTTTAAAGAGAAGTAGTCTAGTTGGTAGGCTAATTAAGGATATCTGGTATGTTTCTGGTGAAGCCATTTGTGTTTGAATAGCGGGTTTAACGATATGGCACATTGATAGTATTGGCATTTTGCAGGTTGTTAAGTCACAATGCAGGTGTGACATTCCATAGAGTGGCCTATTTAACCTGTACTTTATGATACGCTACGCTAGTAGTTGGTCACAGCTATAATGTGTATCTCATTAACATCAGTGTGGTGGTCATCAAGCCACAATGCAGGTATCCATTGTACAGAGTATGCCTAGTTGCCTAACAATGCTATGGTGGAATATGATTTTTTGGTGGTGTTGATGCCCTGGTAAATTTGTGGGGGTTTGGAGAAGTTAAGTTTAGTCAGTAAGCCTGAGTAAGTTTAGTATAACTTTTTGTTTGTAGGTTAGCTAACATGTTACTTGAGGAGATGCATGTATTTTGTCAGAACTAGCTTAATATGCAAAGCCTATAGATTGCAAAGCCTATATATCCTGTGTCTGTTATCTTCAGTGGGCATGACTTGGAGTGGTAGAAATATTGTTTGTTGACTGCTTATTTGTAGGTTACTATTATTTATATTGGCAATAGTTAGGTTATGTGGTTTTGAGCTTTGGTTGTTATTGTTGGATTTCATGGTGGTTTAGCATTTAGGCTAGGCTTAAGTTTTAGTTTAATAAAAATGTTTAGTTTAATAAAAATGTGTATATTTTAATGAAGATTCTCTTATTCTCAAACATGTTTTAGCATGCTTGGACCAACATTGTCATTTGAGTGAAATAGGCTTATTGCTGAAATTGTTAAGTTATGTTTCATTTTGCCCAGGTAGCGGTGCTTTGTCTGAACTAAGGCATAGTTCTAATTATGATACTGTACAATTGCAATGTTTCAATTTAAATTGGTATTTATATTCTATATGTATTTACAGTTTTTTAAACATATAATTGGGACAATGTTTTGATTTGTTGTCATTTTTTGGAGGTACAGGATAGTTTGTTTTGACTTATAAATGAGCTACCATAAGCTAGGCTAACAATCATTTCAATTTTAGCATGTGCTTGCATGAAGCTGAGAATAATATTAATCATATTTAATTAACGAGAAAATCAGAAAAAGTAAGCTAGGCTAACAATCATTGCAATTTTAGCATGTGCTTGCGTGAAGCTGAGAATAATTTTAATCATATTTAATTAAGGAGGAAATAAGAAAAAGTGTAAATGTTGGTACATACTTTCAAAAACATGATAAACATGGAATATGTATTTGATTTGTGTTATAGTTATGTAGGTCCTTGAAAATACATTTATTTTTTCAAAAATACAACTGCATTTATTACACTTTTCCCTCTCTGCTCTCTTTAATATAATATCATTCTTCTTTAACATCCCCATCCTTTCCTTTGACAAGTTATTTTTATACCATCTTTTGAGTTGTAGGCCTACTTAATATGTTTAACATTAAGTAATAGTACTGAGAGATGTTTGGTAATTGGTAGCTAAGTCTTTTTTGCACTGTAGCTTAGATGTTATTTTAATCTATTCTATTCTATTGTAGTTATTTGTAGTTTAATTGTTAAACTGTAAGTTACATGTTGTTCTATAAGATACTTTGGATGAATGCATTTGTCAAATGAAATAATGTAAATGTAGGTGTGTGTATTTTGATTTGTAAAATTATTTGTAGGTGCATAATTTAATTTGCCATCATGTTAATATGTATTGTTTTAATTCTAGATGCCGAGGTTAAAGAAACACCGAATGCGGCGTACGCCATCAAACAACAAAGGTAAGAACAGTGGTTCTTTTAAGAATAGCGGTTCTTCTGTCTTGCTGTGTGTTTGTTCTGAACAATCTCCAGCTGGAGTTGTGCATGGGGGAGTAGTGAGAGTAAACAAGGTAAAGAAAAGCTTTAGGGATGCTTTAGCTTGTGGTGTTGTGGCTGTTGCTAGAAATCACATCGATTCTGTTTGTGCATGGAACAGCAAGGTGGTAGATGACATATGTGTTGAAAGTCACAAGCTGAGTAGCATTAGGAACACACTGCGATCAAAAGTACAAGATTTGAGCTTGTTTACTGGTGAACATAATCTGTTTAATAGAAACTGCAATGTTTCTGTTGGCAAAGTGGTTTACGATGGAAGTTTTGAGTCTTTTCATGGTTGGCCTCCATTGGACGAACTTCTACAACAAGAGTTGTTGAGTTATGGAGCATGTTTGCTTAACCTTGATGGTGAGGTGTGTGTGATCATACATCATAAGGAATACTTTGTGGTTGTAGATCCAAACACGCGTGATGCCATGGGATTAGCGTCTGATGTGGGCAGAAGTGTAGTTGTGTTTAACACCAACTTGAATGATTTGATGTTACACATTAATAACTTGACTTTATCATTGAAGGCTAAGCGCTACAGTGTTGTTGGTATCGCAGTTGAGGTAGATTTGCCTGTTAGAGTTGATGATGATAGCAATGATGCAATGATTGGCAGCAGTACTGATACAGCTGTGAACCAGTTTGATGTGGATTGTGCCAGAGGTTCTGATACAAGTGTGAGTGAGTTTGCTGTGGATTGTGTCAGGGGTTCTGATGCAAGTGTGAGTGATCTTGCTGTGGATAGTGGTAGACGTTGTGATACACACGTGAGCGAACTTGATATGGATTGTACCAGAGGTTCTGATACAGGTGTGAGTAACATGGGTGTTGTATGTGGCAGTTTTCATCAAGGAGATGCACGTTTTGAAAATGGTGGTAGTCAGTGCATGGCTGTAAGTCTTGTAGCTATGGCAGTTGATAATTTAAGTAGTGTATTTTCTTGGAATTCAGAGCAGCTAAATGAAGTTGTTGTGTTAGGCAGTGCACTGTACAGCAGTTTAAGAGACTCTGGTTGTATCACTGATCAAGGTGAAAGGGAGTATCTTTGTGTACCAGACATGCCAGCACATATTGAGATCAAGCAATGTCCATTTCGGTGTGAGTATGGCAATGATTTTGTTTCAGGGGAAATTGGCGTTGATGATGGGCAGAACATCAAGGTAGGTGTTCATATGTCTTTACAGGATGGCTTGCAGTTCATTTTTGAAAAATATGACAAATGCTTTCTGACTATGTGTGAGACCACTTGTGCTATAATTAAGGACAGAGAGCAGTTTGCTTTTGTTGATTCACATGCGCGCAATTCTGAAGGCATTCCAAGCTCTTTTGGTGTGAGCGTTGTTTTGTATTTCAGTTGCTTTTCTGATCTGTGCACACATATTCTGCGCCTTGGCTTTTGTTTGATGACTAAGAACAGGCAATTTGAGCTTTGTGGTGTGAATTTGTTGAGAGTAGGTGGTCTACCACAGAGTGTAAACACATTGAACAAGTTCAGTGTTGATCCACAGCAACTACTTACTTTTGCACATGGTGACTCTAATTCAAACACAGAAATGTCTGACTCCAACCTTGGCATAACGGTTATTAGTAGTGATGAAGAGAAAGAGATGGATTCAGGTGTAGGTGTAGCGCCGGAATTGGATGTTGAATCAGAAGAGCGATATAGTTGTAATCTTGCAGAGAATGAAAGTTATGCAAACACAGGAATGTTTAACAGAGAGTTGGAGCTTATAGCAAACCATAACAGTGTCGTGGAAGACTGTGATTCAGATGTGGTGTTTGCTGCAGATTTGCCTGCAGATGTGAAACTTTTCAATCCTATATCTAAATTAGTTGCAGTGGAAATGTGTAAGAAATTGAATGTGCAGTTTGAAGGTGATACTAATGACTTGGCCCATAGAGATATACCATTAGGTCCTCCATGTCAACCTATTGTCATGAATGGAGATGGTAATTGTTTTTTTCGAGCAATCAGCCATGCTGTGAGTGGTTCAGAAGAACGCCATGAAAAGTTTCGGTTTGCTTTGGTGAAATATATGGAACGTAATCGAGTGCAGTGTAAACCTTATTTAAGGACGGAGTACAGATCTGTTTCTGAATACCTTAAGAAGTCAGGAATGAGATATGTTGGTAATTGGGCGACAGAAGTCGAAATTCAGATGATGGCCAATTTTTTGCAAGTTGATGTGCATACCTTTAGTGTTGGCAAGTGGTTGTCATACAAATGTATGAATAGTACAGATAGCACAGGAGGCATATATTTGGATCACTGTAATGGAAATCATTATAATGTTGTAGTTTGTGTAAAAGATGTTGACATGCAGTGTTCTGGTCAATGTAAAGCTCAGGTTATTACACAAACAAAACATATTCAAACAAGACAAAGTGGAATTACATGTACAAGTACAAGGAATTATGGAAATTCTGTTGAAATGGATTTTAATGTTACACATGATATTACTAGCAATTCAGGACATGATGTTGATGTGGAGTTTACAGCAGATTTGCCTGCAACTGTGGCATATTTTAATCCTATATCTAAAGCCTGCGCTGTGGAAATGTGTAGGAAATTAAAAGTAGAGCATAAAGGTGAAATGGAAGACAAGGAGGATACATTTGTCCACAGTGTTATGTCATTAGGAGCTGTGTGTCAAACTAGGCCCATAGATAAAGGTGGTGACTGTTTTTTTCGAGCTGTTAGTCATGCTGTGAGTGGTTCACAAGCAAATCACAGATTGTTTCGGCTTGCCGTGGTAAAATATATGGAGCGTAATCAAGCACAGTGTGCGCCATATTTAAGGAAGGAGTATAGTGGTGTTTCTGAATATATTGACAAGTCGAGAATGGGATATGTTAGTAATTGGGCAACAGAAGTTGAAATTCAGATGATGGCCAATCTTTTGGAAGTCGATGTGCATACATATAGTGGTGGCAAATGGTTGTCATATAGATGTGCAGAGAGTACAGAGTCAACACAAGGCTTATATTTGGATCATTGTAATGAAAAACATTATAATGTTGTGGTTTGTGTAAAAGATCTTAATATGCAACAGTGTATTGGCAGGTGTAAAATTGAGACTTTGGCACAAATGCAAGGTGTGCAAACAAGACAAAGAGCTAGGAAGCGTAGTCACATGGAATCAGACAATGAATATAGACAACAAAAGGAAAACTGTAAGAAGGCGAGGTACCATGAGAATGCACAACAAAGATCTGCAGTGAGACGTAATAGTAAGCTGAAATATAACCAAACTGAGCAATATAGATTAGCTAAAAAGGAGTACAACAAGGTGAGATATAGACAAAATACACAATATAGATCTGCAGCCAGAGAAGCAAGTAAATTAAAGTACCAAAATGATCCCAAACACAGAATGGCTTTGAGGCGAAGTAGTTATCTAAAGTATCGAAATGATTTTCAATACAGATCTGCAATGAAATGTGCCAGTAAAAGGAAATATAGAAATGACCCAAATCATAACTTGGCTGTGAAGAAAGCGAATGTTTTGAAATATAAAAACAATCCGAATCATAGGTTGGCTGTGAAGAAAGCGAGTGTTTTGAAATATAAAAACAATCCGAATCATAGGTTGGCTGTGAAGAAAGCGAGTGTTTTGAAATATAAAAACAATCCGAATCATAGGTTGGCTGTGAAGAAAGCGAGTGTTTTGAAATATAAAAACAATCCGAATCAAAGGTTGGCTGTGCAGAAAGCGAGTGTTTTGAAATATAAAAACAATCCGAATCATAGGTTGGCTGTGAAGAAAGCGAGTGTTTTGAAATATAAAAACAATCCGAATCATAGGTTGGCTGTGAAGAAAGCGAGTGTTTTGAAATATAAAAACAATCCGAATCATAGGTTGGCTGTGAAGAAAGCGAGTGTTTTGAAATATAAAAACAATCCGAATCAAAGGTTGGCTGTGCAGAAAGCGAGTGTTTTGAAATATAAAAATAATTTGAATCATAGGTTGGCTGTGCAGAAAGCAAGTGTTCTAAAATATAAAACTAATCTTGAGCACCAAACAGCTGTGAAGAAAGCAAGTAAAGTAAAGTACAGTACTAATGCCCAACACCGTAAACGCCTGAAAAGACATAATCGAGATAAAAGGCAACAATATTTGGCAAATCAGAAACAATTTGAGACAGTTATGTCAGCATTTTTAAATAAAGTGAAAGATGGCCCCAATTATGTCTGTTGTGTGTGTCATCGCTTGTTTTTCAATCATCAAGTCAAACACTGTAGCAAAGGTGCATATACAAAGACACCAAATATGCGTTCACTTGCTGAAAAGTGCATAACTGAAGACTATTTACATAAGTGTGGGGAATCGTGTGCTGATCAGTGTCAATGGTTAAATTCATGTAGAAGACAGTTGTGGATTTGTCATACTTGTCATTCTAAGCTGAATAGAGGTCAAATGCCTCCAGAGAGTGTACATAACAATTTGTCATTGTCAACCATTCCTATGGAATTGAGTTGTTTAAATAATTTGGAAGAACATTTAATTGCTTTACATATTCCATTTATGAAAATGTTGGCATTACCAAAAGGCGGCCAAAATGGAGTTCATGGTCCAGTGACGTGTGTACCTGCAAACATTGTTGACACCACAAATGTTTTGCCACGTTCAGATGTTGACCATTCCCTTTTGCGTGTAAAACTCAAGAGGAAATTGACATACAAAGGGCATTACAAATATGAATATGTGAATATGCAACATGTACACCAAGCATTGGCATATCTGAAAAAAAACAATAAGTACTACACAGATATAGAGTTTAATGATGCTTGGCTGAATGTTTTTTCAAAAGATGATGATGATGAGCTAATTCATGAAAATGATAGTACAGAACAATGTGCCAGCAACAATGATGATGAGCTTCTACATGACAGGCAGCAGCATTGCATGTACATGGACACTTGTCTTCAGCCAGTAGATATTGGGCAAGAAGTGTTGGACCATCATTTTGATAGCATTGTGAATGTTGCTCCAGCTGAGGGAAACACTCCTGTGAAAATGCTTTTAGATAAATCTAACGAGGCCAAATGTTTTCCTGCGTTGTTTCCTGAAGGATGTAATACTTATAGTGATTCCAGGGAGCAAAGGCTGACACTGTGTAGGTATTTCAACATGCGGATTTTGAATGCAGATGGTAGATTTGCTGAGAATGTTGAGTACATTTTTTACGCTCAGTATTTGTCTGAAATTGATCAGGTAGTATCAAATGTGTCCATAGCTTTAAGGAAAGGGAAAGGACAAGCTAAAGCAAAGGCTGTAGACGTTGACATGCTAAAAGACAGAGAGTCTTTGACCAAATTACTTCAACATGACGAAGGTTACAGATTTTTGAAACCTGTACGTGGGAGTCCTGCTTTTTGGCAGGGTGTCCAAAAAGACTTATTTGCTATGATTAGGCAGTTGGGCATTCCCACTTGGTTCTGTTCGTTTTCATCAGCTGACATGCGTTGGACAAACTTGTTGTCCAGCATTTTACAACAGGAAGGTAGAAATGAAAATGTTGACACTTTGGAGTGGGCTGACAAGTGTGAGATGTTACGACGGAATCCTGTCACTGCAGCACGCATGTTTGATTTTAGGTGGCATTGTTTTCTGAAGGACGTGCTCATGTCTCCTTCTCATCCAATTGGTAAGATTGTTGATTACTTTTACAGAGTAGAGTTTCAGCAGAGAGGATCACCACACGTGCATTGTCTATTTTGGGTTGAGAATGCTCCTCAGATAGATAAAAACACAGATGAAGAAGTAGTTGAATTTGTTGACAGATATGTAACATGCGAGACACCATCTGATGACAGTGTTCTATTGGACATAGTCTCAACTGTGCAACAACATAGCAAGAGGCACTCTAAAACATGCAAAAAGAAAAGCACAGTTTGTCGATTCAATTTTCCTCGTCCCCCATCTGGCCAAACATTTATATGTCATAAGAAGGAAGAGAGTGATGATGAGGAAACATGTGAGGATGAAAAAGAATGCGAGTGTCCATTATTACAGGTATGTGAGTGTCCCAAACCCAAGAAGAGTAACATGCGAAAGGATGTAGCTGAGGACATTTTGAGTAAGGTGAAGACAGCTATTGCAGATGTGGATAAACTGTATGAATCTGTACAAGACTTGTTTGATACTTTAGGCATTAGCCAAGAAAGTTATGAGATGGCCTATGACACACTGGGAAAGAAAACACAGATTGTGTTGAAAAGACAGCCAGCTGATGTATGGGTCAATCAGTACAGCAAGCCTCTTCTCAAATGTTGGAATGCAAACATGGATATTCAATATGTTGTTGATGCATATGCTTGCATTGTTTACATTATTTCATACATTTCCAAGGCAGAAAGAGAAATGGGACTACTTCTAAGTAATGCACAAAAAGAAGCATCTAAAGAAAAAAATCTTGATGCTAAAGGTGCTTTGAAAAAATTAGGCAGTGTGTATTTGCACAATCGAGATGTGTGTGCACAGGAAGCAGTCTATAGATTGACAAGCATGCACTTAAAACAGTGTTCACGGAAAGTGGTGTTTATACCTACAGGCGATAACATTGTAAAAATGAGCCTGCCATTGTCTGTCCTTAGAGGGCAGGCTGAAAGCCAAGATCTGTCCACAGATGACATGTGGATGGTCAATACTGTTGACAGGTATAAGAACAGACCAGATGAAGATGAGTTTAATGAGATGTGTTTGGCCACTTTTGCGTCTGAGTTCCGCATCCTTTCAGCCAGTGAGAAAAGTGGCAATCGAGTTCAATTGAAAAATAATATGGGATTTGTTTTGCGCAGAACACGATCAGCACCAGCTGTTGTACGTTACGCTGGTTTTTCCGCAACAAAAAGCCCAGAGAATTTCTACCATAGCATGTTGCAATTGTTTTTGCCCTATAGGATGGATGTTCAGTTGAAACCACCTGGATATGATAGATTTGAAGACTTTTATAACAATGGACACGTTTGTTATGCAGATGGAAATTTACAGTCTGTTAAAGTGATTGTGGACCAGAATAGGAATAGGTTTGAGGTGGATGCTGATTTATTGCAGGCAGCTGAGCAGGAAGTGAATAACGGTATATTGGAAGATGCATGGTGTCAACTTTGTCCTGAACAACAGCTGGAACGCTTAGAATGTGAGCAAGTACGCATTGAACAGGCTCAGTTAGTGGATGATCCTGCTGAAAACATACCAGATTTGGCAGATGGTGACAAACAGAACTTGCATTTAGAGAAGCAAAAAAATTCAATGTGTAGAGCTGAAGGCTTGGCTTTGCTAAGGTCATTAAATGTCACCCAAATGTCAGTATTTAACAAAATCAGACAGTGGTGTTTGCACAAAATTCAAGGAAAAGGGCCGCCACCATTTCATGTGTTTATCACAGGCGGTGCTGGAACTGGCAAAAGTCATTTAATTAAAGCCATACAGTATGAGGCAAATAGACTTCTGTGTAGAACCAGCCATAACCCAGATGATCTTTGTGTGCTGTTAACTGCACCAACTGGTATTGCTGCTCACAATGTGAGAGCTGCTACAATTCACAGTGCACTTTGCATAGGAACTAACATTAAGCTGCCATACTCTCCTCTCGGTGAGGAAAAGCTCAACACTTTGCGCTCAACACTAGGGAATTTGCAGATATTGATAATTGATGAAATCTCAATGGTTGACCACAAATTGCTAGCATATATCCATGGTAGACTCAGACAAATCAAACAAACAGGCAACTTTTCTTCGTTTGGCAATGTCAGTGTAATTGCGGTCGGGGACCACTTCCAGCTTGGACCCGTAAGAGGTACCCCATTATATGTTGATAATCAAGGAATAAACTTGTGGAAAAGCCACTTTTCAGTTGTTGAGTTGTGTACCATAGTTAGACAGAAAGACACTGAATTTGCCCATATGCTGAATCGTCTGAGAACACGCACCAGAGAAAGTCCCCTTCTTCAAAGTGACATTGCTCTTTTGAAAGAACGCGAAACAGGTGAACAAAGCTCAGCTTTACACATATTTCCCACTAACGATCAAGTACAGGAACACAACACTCAACGCTTGATTGAATCTTGTGATGACTATCTGTGTGTTAAAGCACAGGATTATAAAAAGGATCACAAAACAGGTAAAGTGTTACTGAAAAGTGGCCAACACTGTAGAGTGCACAATTCAAGTCTACCAGATCATTTATACTTGGCTGACAATGCTCGTGTCATGCTTATCAAAAACATTGACGTGGAAGATGGTCTAGTTAATGGTGTATGCGGAACTGTAACGCATATAGTTAAACACGAACAAAATCCATTTCCTCTAACTGTGTACGTTCAGTTTGATGATGCTCAAGTGGGTAATCACAAAAGAAAACAATATGTTAATGAAAATGCAAACTTACAGAATTCCACACCCATATTCCCTGAAGAAGAAAGGGTAGACAACAAAGGTGGAATACGCAGGCAATTTCCTCTAAAGTTGGCGTGGGCACTAACTGTACACAAGGTACAATCTCTGACAATAGACCAAGCTGTTGTGTCACTTAACAAAGTGTTTGCTGCCGGACAAGCTTATGTAGCTCTGAGTCGTGTCAAAACTCTAACAGGACTAATTATTCAAGACTTCAATGAGAAATCCATTTACTGCAAGGACAAAATTCAGAACACAATCAATGAAATGCCAAAGTTCTTGTGCAACACAGATTTGGTGAAAACTATGCCCAACACATTCTCCTTATACTTACTAAATGTTCAAAGTTTACAAGCACATATAGAAGATCTCACAACTTGTGTTGAAACTCTGAGTCCTAGTTGTGTTGCTGTTACAGAAACATGGCTACCTCATAGTTTCATCAATGACAGAGTAAATATCCCTAACTATGATTTTCACAGCAGCCCACGTAGTTTAGCTTACTCAGAAGACAACTGCCAATTAAATGTCATACGCAAACAGCAGCATGGTGGAGTTGGTGTATACACCAAATGTGGATCAGTGTACAGTAGGCAAAACATTCCAAATCTGAATTTAGAATGTTCTGTACTCCACTATAGTGATTTGGATATTACTTTAGTGGTAATTTACAGGCCTCCATCATATCCTATGACAGTGTTTAAACATCATTTGGGAAATTTGCTTGATTTGTTATCAAAAATGGGTGATAACATAGTTGTTATGGGGGATTTTAATGAAGATAGCCTGAAGTCTAACTCACTTATTAACTTTATGACAATGAAACAGTTCACACAGATCGTTTCAGAGCCTACAACTGAAGCAGGCACATTAATAGACCATGTATATGTAAAACATACATGCATGCACACTGTAATAGCTAAAGTAATGCCAGTGTACTTCAGTACACATGAAGCTATTCTGTGCACATTTTCAAGCTAAACATATTCCTGTTAAACTCAAAGTCAAAGTCAAAGTCAAAGTCAGCTTTATTGTCAATTTCTTCACATGTTCCAGACATACAAAGAGATCGAAATTACGTTTCTCACTATCCCACGGTGGAGACAAGACATATTTTACCAATTTTAAGTCCACCGACAAACATAACATTCAAGTAAACAAAAAAGTAAGTAAATAAGTAAATAAGAGGGCACATATAATGAAAAAATAAGAGCAGCAAAATTTGGTTGAAATTGTGCATAGACAGTCAATAAAATAAAATACTAGTGCAAAGTCAGGCCAATAAGAGGCTGAGGTAGTAAGAAATAAAGTGGCATAGTGGTGCAAGTTATGTAAGAGCAGCAGAAGTGTTGTGTTTTCAGGACAACAGCAACAAGTTGCAAAGTGTACAAGTGTGCAAGTGGAGTGGTGCAGGCGGCCATTGTGGGTCCAATGTCCAGGATGTTATGTAGCTGAGGGTGGAGGGGGGAGAGGAGGGAGAGAGTTCAGCATCCTAACAGCTTGGTGTATGAAGCTGTTGGTGAGTCTGGTAGTGCGGGAGCGCAGGCTTCTGTACCTCTTCCCAGAGGGCAGTAGATCAAACAGATTGTTAGCGGGGTGACTTGCATCACTCACAATTTTGGTCGCCTTGCGGGTGAGGTGGGTGGTGTAAATGTCCTTCAGGGAGGGGAGTGAAGCACCAATAATCCTTCCAGCTGTGTTCACTATGCGCTGCAGGGCTTTCCTGTTGTATTCAGTGCAGCTTCCGCCCCACACAGCGATACAGCTGGAGAGGATGCTCTCAATGGTTGCTCTCAATGGTGCCTCTGGCCATGAAACTGGTGTTCTGGTCAGAGAAACACAAGGTACTGCATGAAGACTCTTTAGTGTTTCAGTTAACCCATATTCTGTTTTCTTTGTTGATCTGTGTTTTGTGTTGGTCTGTGTTTTGTTCACAATGACTGAAAAGTTTTGAAGACAAATTGGACTAAACTGGTATGCTTTTAACAAACAGTAATCTGCTATAGGGATATCATTGCATTTGTACCCTACTTAGTATGGTCTTTACACTGGGATAGACAAGGAGTATCAGTTTACAATTGATATTATCCTTGTTAACTGGTGGTAGATCTTGTTGTTGTGTTCTGCTCACAACAACATTGATAGTGTAGAGTATTTTGTGCTAAAGTAAACCATTACTTCATCATGGGAAATTGTGTGTCTGCTGCTTTAGATCATTGCTATTTTATTTAGTTGATTGTGTAATATTCCATGTCAATGTCCATGCCTCCTTGCCTGTGCCTGTTGAGCGGTCCAAGCTCTGGCACTCTTGACAGTACAGGGACAACAAGCAGGCAAACATTGACATGTAGACACTGACAGCAACACTGATACTATAGAGTATTCCGTGCTGAATTAAACCACTCTTACATCATCAATGGGTTTGTGTTTCCATAATTTCAACAGTATGGCTACTTCATTGTTGTAAATAGTTTCCCTATCAAAAGTAACCACTTCTCACATCATTCTAAGCATATGCCATACTGTTGTTATTGATGGTTTCGTTTTGCCCAATGCCCATAGTCACAAAAAAGCAAAAGGCACTGGTAGTGGTACTTCCACATTAGTGGAATAGGGTTCAACTCCCTGCATTGTCCTTGCTGTAAATGTGACTGTGAACCACTCTGCCCAACTTCACAAGAATACTGACAATCCTACTACATCTGTGTTCTCTCTTTAACAACTTGGTATTTTTTCTACTGTTGTGTTCATGTGTGTCTGTCTCTTTGTGTGTGTGTGTGTGTGTATTTGTGTGTATGTCTGTGTGAATGTGTGTGTGTGTGCGTGTGAGTGTGTGAGACACAGAGAGCAACAGCGTGTGTGTGGTTTGTAGTGAGACTGTGTTATTTGACTGGTCATGTTAATAACAATGTCTTTTTTGTGTGTCAAATTCTGTAAGTGTGTGTGTATATCTGTGTGTGTGTTTGTGATACATGTTAATAACATCACAATAATGATATCTAATGTTTTGTAAAGTTTCAGATGAATCAGTTGAGGCATTACCAATTTCTGGCATGTTTCCTGCTTGGCCAGGTGGTGGCGCTATGCCAGGCAGGCCCATTGGGTGTCTGGATATCATCGTAATCATATCTATTAACCTGTTAAGTTTCAGAGCATTCAGTGAAAGCATAGAACATTTCAGGCACATTTCATGCTTGGCCAGATGGTGGCGCTATGCTAGGCATCTAAATTACATATGAATATCATCACAATAATGATAACTACCAAGTTTCAGAGGAATCAGTTAAAACATTGCCCATTTCTGGCTCATTTCCTGCTTGGCCAGCTGGTGGCGCTTTGCAAGGCTCTGGATATTGCCAAAGGTTCTGGATATTCTCATAATCATAATATCTGTTAACCTGAGATATTTCAGACTGTGCATTCAATGCACTTTGACTTTATGATACATTTCCTGTTTATGTGGTGAGATATGAAAATCATAATATATTTCAGCATATCAAAAATCCCTTCACAATTTAACATCAGCAGCATCTTGGCATAATGTTTGCCAAATTTCACATGAATCTGACAAACCGTCTAGGAGCAGTATGTTAAAATTGATCATGTGACATCAGTGTAATTGTCGATCTTTCTGTTGCCAGTTGGTGGCGCTATGCCAAACATGCATTATGGGCATGTGAATATTATCATTAACATGGTATTCAATGACCTGTGAAATTCAAAACATTTCAAGCCATGCATGGTGAATTATGTCACATTTATTGTTTGAACGGTATTAAAATTAATAATTTTGCCATTTCGTTAAATTACAACATATTAAAAAAATATTCACAATTTAGAATCAGAAACATCTTGGCGTCATGTATAGTAACTTTGACATTGGGTGTCATCATAATCATAATATATATTAACCTGAAAAATGTCAGACCATTCATTTTAAGCAAAGAACATTTCTGATACACTTTTTGGTTGGCCAGATGGTGGCGCTATGTTAGGCATGAAAATTACACATGTGAATATCATCACAATAATGATATCCAAAATGTTTGTAAACTTTCAGAGCAATCACTTAAGGCATTGTCCATTCCTGGCACATTTACTGCTTGACCAGGTGGTGGCGCTATGCCAGGCAGGCCCATTGGGTGTCTGGATATCATCATAATCATAATATCTATTAACCTGAAAAGTTTCAGACCATTTATTCAAAGCATAGAGCATTTCTGGCACATTTCCTGCTTGGCCAGATGGTGGCGCTATGCTAGGCCTGTGAATTACGCATGTGAATATCATCACAATAATGATATCCAATATTTTATAAAGTTTCAGATCAATCACTTAAGGCATTGTCCATTTCTGGCACATTTCCTGCTTGGCCAGGTGGTGGCGCTATGCCAGGCAGGCCCATTGGGTGTCTGGATATCATCATAATCATGATATCTATTAACCTGAGAAGTTTCAGACCATTCATTCAATGCACTGTGATTTATGACACATTTCCTGTTTATGTGGTGAGATATTAAAATCATATCAAATATATTACAACATTCAAAAATCCATTCACAATTTAACATCAGCGACATCTTGGCATAATGTTTGCCAAATTTCAAATGAATCTGACAAACCGTCTAGGAGGAGTATGTTCAAATTGATCATGTGACATCAGTATAATTGTCATTCTTTCTGTTGCCAGGTGGTGGCGCTATGCCAAACATGCATTATGGGCATGTGAATATTATCATTAACATGGTCTTTAATGACCTGTGAAATTTAAAACATTTCAAGCCATGCATGGTGAATTATGACACATTTATTGTTCATGTGGAAGGGTATTAAAATTAATAATTTCGCCATTTCGTCAAATTACAACATATCAAAAAAAGGCTTCACAATTTATAATCAGGAACATCTCGGCCTCATGTATACCAACTTTGACATGAATCGGATCAACCGTCTAGGAGGAGTACGTTAAAATTGATCATGTCCACAACGCACAAAATCTCAATTACCTCACTTCCTGTGGGCGTGGCTAATGGCATGTTAATACAAAAGTTGTTTGTTTTTGGGAGTTACATACACCCACCAAATTTGGTGTGTGTATCTAAAACTATATGCCAACCACAAGTCACAGTGACATAAGGGGGCGCTATGGAGTTCCTGGGCAACGCCCGGTGCCAAGCTTTTATCACTGTCTATTCACTGTGACACCTGATGTGTGTGTCAAATTTCTAGACTTTTCAACCATGTTAACCACCTCAAAATATATGTCAACCACGGGATCAGTCACCTAAGGGGGCGCTAGCGAGTCCCTGGGCCACGCCCGGGGTCAAGCTCTTGTACCTCACTGCGTTGCGTGACACCTGAGGTGTGTGCCAAATTTCAAGAATTTTCGACCATGTTAACCACCTCAAAAACAGGAAAGCAAAAAAGTAGAATAACAATAATAAATAATAATAATAATAATAATAATAATAATAATAATCCTTACAAAAACAATAGGGCCTTGCGCCCTTCGGTGCTCGGGCCCTAAATATAGCCGCAAGCGGCAATGGCGGGCCCGAGCACCTGTGGGCCGCAACCCGTTACATGTCGGAATCCAACAAAGCACCGACGTGGTGCATTTGTGAAATGTACATATTTGATACGTGTGCTATTTGTTTTTGTACTTTATTTTCTGCCACATGTACTTGCTTGGCCAGGTGGGGGCGCAATGCAAGGCAGGCCCATTGGTTGTCATCATAATCATAATATATATTAACCTGAGAAATTTCAGACCATTCATTTTAAGCAAAGAACATTTCTGATACACTTTTTGGATGGCCAGATGGTGGCGCTATGTTAGGCATGGAAATTACACATGTGAATATCATCACAATAATGATATCCAACTTTTTTCTAAACTTTCAGATCAATCACTTAAGGCATTGTCCATTCCTGGCACATTTCCTGCTTGACCAGGTGGTGGCGCTATGCCAGGCAGGCCCATTGGGTGTCTGGATATCATCATAATCATAATATCTATTAACATGAGAAGTTTCAGACCATTTATTCAAGGCATAGAGCATTTCTGGCACATTTCCTGCTTGGCCAGATGGTGGCGCTATGCTAGGCCTGTGAATTACGAATGTGAATATCATCACAATAATGATATCTGATATGTTATAAAGTTTCAGATCAATCACTTAAGGCATTGTCCATTTCTGGCACATTTCCTGCTTGGCCAGGTGGTGGCGCTATGCCAGGCAGGCCTATTGGGTGTCTGGATATCATCATAATCATGATATCTATTAACCTGAGAAGTTTCAGAGCATTCATTCAATGCACTGTGATTTATGACACATTTCCTGTTTATGTGGTGAGATATTAAAATCATATCAAATATATTACAACATTCAAAAATACCTTCACAATTTAACATCAGCGACATCTTGGCATAATGTTTGCCAAATTTCAAATGAATCTGACAAACCGTCTAGAAGGAGTATGTTCAAATTGATCATATGACATCAGTATAATTGTCATTCTTTCTGTTGCCAGTTGGTGGCGCTATGCCAAACATGCATTATGGGCATGTGAATATTATCATTAACATGGTCTTCCATGACCTGTGAAATTTCAACATTTCAAGCCATGCATGGTGAATTATGACACATTTATTGTTTATGTGGAAGGGTATTAAAATTAATAATTTCGCCATTTCGTCAAATTACAACATATCAAAAAAACGCTTCACAATTTATCATCAGCAACATCTCGGCGTCATGTATACCAACTTTGACATGAATCGGATCAACCGTCTAGGAGGAGTACGTTAAAATTGAT
Organism: Alosa pseudoharengus; assembly: GCF_046254945.1. Classification (NCBI taxonomy): domain Eukaryota; kingdom Metazoa; phylum Chordata; class Actinopteri; order Clupeiformes; family Clupeidae; genus Alosa; species Alosa pseudoharengus. The sequence goes on from NW_027468718.1 coordinate 38,265,823, forward strand.
CATGTCCACAACGCACAAAATCTCAATTACCTCACTTCCTGTGGGCGTGGCTAATGGCATGTTAATACAAAAGTTGTTTGTTTTTGGGAGTTACATACACCCCCCAAATTTGGTGTGTGTATCTAAAACTATATGCCAACCACAAGTCACAGTGACATAAGGGGGCGCTATGGAGTTGCTGGGCAACGCCCAGTGCCAAGCTTTTATCCCTGTCTATTCACTGTATCACTAGCTGTGTGTGCCAAATTTCAAGACTTTTCGATTATGTTAACCACCTCAAAATATTTGCCAACCACGGGATCAGTCACCTAAGGGGGCGCTAGCGAGGCCCTGGGCCACGCCCGGGGTCAAGCTCTTGTACCTAACTGCGATGTGTTACACCTGACGTGTGTGCCAAATTTCAAGAGATTTCGACCATGTTAACCACCTCAAAAACAGGAAAGCAAAAAAGTAGAATAACAATAATAATACTCAATAATAATAATAATAATAATAATAATAATAATAATCCTTACAAAAACAATAGGGCCTTGCGCCCTTCGGTGCTCGGGCCCTAATAATAAATATAGCCGCAAGCGGCAATGGCGGGCCCGAGCACCTGCGGGCCGCAACCCGTGACATGTCGGAATCCAACAAAGCACCGACGTGGTGCGTGTGTGAAATGTACATATTTGATGCGTGGGCTATTTGCTTTTGTATTTTATTTTCTGCCACATTTACTCGCTTGGCCAGGTGGGGGCGTAATGCAAGGCAGGCCCATTGGGTGTCATCATAATCATAATATATATTAACCCTTAGAACCCGATTGACGCAAAGTGCGTCAAAAAACACACCCTTTCTTCTCTGTTACATTGCTCCGGAACGGTTCATCGCAGCGAGATGAAACCTTTATTGCACGACAGAGCAGAAGTGGGGCTTTCCAACGAGACTACACACTTGTCTGTACGATCAAGTATGAAAATTAAAAAAAATCATGAAATTAAATCAAATTGCATCATATTTACAGTCTATACTTCTCTGCATTCACCTGCACACACATTACTCTAGTTTGAATTACTCGCGAACCCGTGATCGCATCGATATGGCAAGCATATCAGATGAAAGAGGGGGCACAGGGCTATCCATTGGTACCATGTTTATCGATCCTTCTGGCTTATAAAACCAGACGAAGTGACTGCAAAATAATAACGTCATGTACACAAACCAACGCTGCACACTCATTACTCTCGTTTGAATTACTCGCGGACCCGTGATCGCATAGATATGCCACGCATGTCAGATGAAAGAGGAGACTCAGAGCTATCATTTGATACCAAGTACATCCTTCTGGGTTATAAAACAGACGAAGTGACAGCAAAATAATAACTTCATATAGCTGGACTTACCCCACGTTTTTGTCTGTTCTTGTGGCAAAGCATGTTTATAATCCAATGCTATCATGTGTTTCTCTATGGCAAAGCATGTTCATATTCCGGTTTTGAGATCCTAGCAAATTCCTGCATGGCATCCAATTCAAGGCTCACATTGCATCCCAATTTCAACAAATAAACTCCTTTTTTGCCTTTACTTTGTTCATGGCAATGCAGTAAAGAGTTGAGAATTATTATGACTGCATACACACAGGCACGCAGGCTAACACGCAACCTCGGGTCAAGTCAGGTCAGATCAGTTCGTGTCACAGATATGGAGCGCAGAAAGGTCATTTTTCATCACTAAATAAAAAATGGCATTTATTTCCGTAAATCACATAGCAAATATTTCTGTAAATTGCTCAGCCCCAGAGTATCCCTCCAACATGGCAATTATATTGCCCGATTCAGGACAGTCTGCCCTACACACACATGAAATGCATGTAGAGCTGTGAGCTTGCTGTGGTGAGATACATGTCGAAATATAAGAATTTTTATAATACACTTTTTATATTTTAATTCTTTAAAAATCAAAATAAAATCAATGCTAGTATTAATACATGAAATGATGGGAGATCTGAATAGCCTAAACTCTCCTGAAAAAAACAATATATAATATATGTGTGTGGCACTTACAATGACCAGAATAAATCCTTATGAATAAAGGTAGTGAAAATGCCCTAAAAACAGCTTAGGGTTCTAAGGGTTAACCTGATAAATTTCAGACCATTCATTTTAAGCAAAGAACATTTCTGATACACTTTTTGGTTGGCCAGATGGTGGCGCTATGTTAGGCATTGAAATTACACATGTGAATATCACCACAATAATGATATCCAAAATGTTTGTACATTTTCAGATCAATCACTTAAGGCATTGTCCATTTCTGGCACATTTCCTGCTTGACCAGGTGGTAGCGCTATGTCAGGCAGGCCCATTGGGTGTCTGGATATCATCATAATCATAATATCTATTAACCTGAGAAGTTTCAGACCATTTATTCAAAGCATAGAGCATTTCTGGCACATTTCCTGCTTGGCCAGAGGGTGGCGCTATGCTAGGCCTGTGAATTACACATGTGAATATCATCACAATAATGATATCCAATATTTTATAAAGTTTCAGATCGATCAATCACTTAAGGCATTTTCCATTTCTGGCACATTTCCTGCTTGGCCAGGTGGTGGCGCTATGCCAGGCAGGCCCATTGGGTGTCTGGATATCATCATCATCATGATATCTATTAACCTGAGAAGTTTCAGACCATTCATTCAATGCACTGTGATTTGAGACACATTTCCTGTTTATGTGGTGAGATATTAAAATCATATATAATATATTACAACATTCAAAAATACCTTCACAATTTAACATCAGCGACATCTTGGCATAATGTTTGCCAAATTTCAAATGAATCTGACAAACCGTCTAGGAGGAGTATGTTCAAATTGATCATGTGAAATCAGCATAATTGCCATTCTTTCTGTTGCCAGTTGGTGGCGCTATGCCAAACATGCATTATGGGCATGTGAATATTATCATTAACATGGTCTTTAATGACCGGTGAAATGTAAAACATTTCAAGCCATGCATGGTGAATTATGACACATTTATTGTTTGTGTGGAACGGTATTAAAATTAACAATTTCGCCATTTTGTCAAATTACAACATATCAAAAAAAGGCTTCACAATTTAGAATCAGGAGCATCTCGGCGTCATGTATACCAACTTTGACATGAATCGGATCAACCGTGTAGGAGGAGTACGTTAAAATTGATCATGTCCACAACGCACAAATTCTCAATTACCTCACTTCCTGTGGGCGTGGCTAATGGCATGTTAATACAAACGTTGTTTGTTTTTGGGAGTTACATACACCCCCCAAATTTGGTGTGTGTATCTAAAACTATATGCCAACCACAAGTCACAGTGACATAAGGGGGCGCTAGCGAGTCTCTGGGCCATACCCGGGGCCAAGCTTTTTTACCTAGCTGCTTTGTGTGACACCTGATGTGTGTGCCAAATTTCAAGACTTTTCGATTATGTTAACCACCTCAAAATATTTGCCAACCATGGGATCAGTCACCTAAGGGGGCGCTAGCGAGTACCTGGGCCACGCCCGGGGTTAAGCTCTTGTACCTAACTGCGATGCGTGACACCTGATGTGTGTGCCAAATTTCGAGAGTTTTCGACCATGTTAACCACCTCAAAAACAGGAAAGCAAAAAAGTGGAATAACAATAATAATAGTGAAAAATAATAATAATAATAATAATCCTTACAAAAACAATAGGGCCTTGCGCCCTTCGGTGCTCGGGCCCTAAATATAGCCGCAAGCGGCAATGGCGGGCCCGAGCACCTGCGGGCCGCAACCCGTGACATGTCGGAATCCAACAAAGCACCGACGTGGTGCGTTTGTGAAATGTACATATTTGATGCGTGTGCTATTTGTTTTTGTATTTTATTTTCTGCCACATTTACTCGCTTGGCCAGGTGGGGGCGCAATGCAAGGCAGGCCCATTGGGTGTCATCATAATCATAATATATATTAACCTGAGAAATTTCAGACCATTCATTTTAAGCAAAGAACATTTCTGATACACTTTTTGGTTGGCCAGATGGTGGCGCTATGTTAGGCATGAAAATTACACATGTGAATATCATCACAATAATGATATCCAAAATGTTTGTAAACTTTCAGATCAATCACTTAAGGCATTGTCCATTTCTGGCACATTTCCTGCTTGACCAGGTGGTGGAGCTATGCCAGGCAGGCCCATTGGGTGTCTGGATATCATCAAAATCATAATATCTATTAACCTGAGAAGTTTCAGACCATTTATTCAAAGCATAGAACATTTCTGGCACATTTCCTGCTTGGCCAGAAGGTGGCGCTATGCTAGGCCTGTGAATTACGCATGTGAATATCATCACAATAATGATATCCAATATTTTATAAAGTTTCAGATCAATCACTTAAGGCATTGTCCATTTCTGGCACATTTCCTGCTTGGCCAGGTGGTGGCGCTATGCCAGGCAGGCCCATTGGGTGTCTGGATATCATCATAATCATCATATCTATTAACCTGAGAAGTTTCAGACCATTCATTCAATGCACTGTGATTTATGACACATTTCCTGTTTATGTGGTGAGATATTAAAATCATATCAAATATATTACAACATTCAAAAATCCATTCACAATTTAACATCAGCGACATCTTGGCATAATGTTTGCCAAATTTCAAATGAATCCGACAAACCGTCTAGGAAGAGTATGTTAAAATTGATCATGTAACATCAATGTAATTGCCATTCTTTCTGTTGCCAGGTGGTGGCGCTATGCCAAATATACATTATGGGCATGTGAATATCATCACTACCATGGTATTCAAAGACCTGTGAAATTTAAAAAATTTCAAGCCATGCATGGTGAATTAAGACACATTTATTGTTAACGTGGAAGGGTATCAAAATTCATAGTTTCGCCATTTCATCAAATTACAACATATCAAAAAAAGCTTCACAATTTAGAATCAGAAGCATATTGGCATCATGTATACCAACTTTCACATGAATCGGATCAATCGTCTAGGAGGAGTACATTAAAATTGATCATGTCCACAATGCACAAAATCCCAATTACCTCACTTCCTGTGGGCGTGGCTAATGGCATGTTAATACAAAAGTTGATTGTTTTTGGGAGTTACACACACCCACCAAATTTGGTGTGTGTATCTAAAACTATATTCCAACCACAAGTCACAGTGACATAAGGGGGCGCTATGGAGTTCCTGGGCCAAGCCCAGTGCCAAGGCTTTTCCCCTGTGTATTCATGGTACCTCTTGACGTGTGTGCCAAATTTCATGCGTTTTCACCGATGGGAAGAACGTCTTCTGGCATCACAATTCATCACATTTTAGTCCGCACAAAATCCCAAATACCTCACTTCCTGTTGGGCGTGGCTAATGCATTGTACATACGAAAGTTGTTCATCTTGGGGAGATACACATACCTACCGAATTTGATGCGTCTAGCTGAAAGTATGTGCCAACCACTGCCTCAATCACCTAAGGGGGCGCTACTGAGTCCCTGGGCCACGCCCAGGGCCAAGCTCTTGTACCTAACTGCTTTGCGTGACACCTGATATGTGTGCCAAATTTCAAGCGTTTTCGACCATGTTAACCACCTCAAAAAAGGAAAACGCTCTGAGACAAAGTTAATATAATAATAATAATAATAATCCTTACAAAAACAATAGGGCCTTGCGCCCTTCGGTGCTCGGGCCCTAAATATAGCCGCAAGCGGCAATGGCGGGCCCGAGCACCTGCGGGCCGCAACCCATGACATTTCAGAATCCAACAAAGCACCGACGTGGTGCATTTGTAAAATGTACATATTTGATATGTGTGTTATTTGTTTTTGCATGTTATTTTCTGGCACATTTACTTGCTTGGCCAGGTGGGGCAATATGCAAGGCAGGCCCATTGTGTGTCATCATAATCATAATATATATTAACCTGAGAAATTTCAGATTATTCATTTTAAGCAAAGAACATTTTTGATACACTTTTTGGCCAGATGGTGGCGCTATATTAGGCATGTGAATTACACATGTGAATATCATCACAATAATGATATCCAATATTTTGTAAAGTTTCAGATCAACCAATAAAGGCATTACCAATTTCTGGCACATTTTCCTGCTTGGCCAGGTGGTGGCGCTATGCCAGGCAGGCCCATAGGGTGTCTGGATATCATCATAATTATAATATCTATTAACCTGAGAAGTTTCAGACCATTCATTCAAAGCATAGAGCATTTCTGGCATATTTCCTGTTTGGCCAGATGGTGGCGCTATGCTAGGCATGTGAATTATATGTGTGAATATCATCACAATAATGATATCCAATATTTTATAAAGTTTCAGATCAATCACTTAAGGCATTGTCCATTTCTGGCACATTTCCTACTTGGCCAGGGGGTGGCGCTATGTCAGGCAGGCCCATTGGGTGTCTGGATATCATCATAATCATAATATCTATTAACCTGAGAAGTTTCAGACCATTCATTCAATGCACTGTGATTATATGACACATTTCCAGTTTATATGGTGAGATATTAAAATCATGACATATTACAACATATCAAAAATCCCTTCGCAATTTAACATCAGCAACATCTTGGCATAATGTTAGCCAAATTTCACATGAATCCGGCAAACCGTCTAGGAGGAGTATGTTAAAATTGATCATGTAACATCAATGTAATTGCCATTCTTTCTGTTGCCAGGTGGTGGCGCTATGCCAAATATACATTATGGGCATGTGAATATCATCACTACCATGGTATTCAAAGACCTGTGAAATTTAAAACATTTCAAGCCATGCATGGTGAATTAAGACACATTTATTGTTAACGTGGAAGGGTATTAAAATTCATAGTTTCGCCATTTCGTCAAATTACAACATATCAAAAAAAGCTTCACAATTTAGAATCAGAAGCATATTGGCAACATGTATACCAACTTTCACATGAATCGGATCAATCGTCTAGGAGGAGTACATTAAAATTGATCATGTCCACAATGCACAAAATCCCAATTACCTCACTTCCTGTGGGCGTGGCTAATGGCATGTTAATACAAAAGTTGATTGTTTTTGGGAGTTACACACACCCACCAAATTTGGTGTGTGTATCTAAAACTATATTCCAACCACAAGTCACAGTGACATAAGGGGGCGCTATGGAGTTCCTGGGCCAAGCCCAGTGCCAAGGCTTTTCCCCTGTGTATTCATGGTACCTCTTGACGTGTGTGCCAAATTTCATGCGTTTTCACCGATGGGAAGAACGTCTTCTGGCATCACAATTCATCACATTTTAGTCCGCACAAAATCCCAAATACCTCACTTCCTGTTGGGCGTGGCTAATGCATTGTACATACGAAAGTTGTTCATCTTGGGGAGATACACATACCTACCGAATTTGATGCGTCTAGCTGAAAGTATGTGCCAACCACTGCCTCAATCACCTAAGGGGGCGCTACTGAGTCCCTGGGCCACGCCCAGGGCCAAGCTCTTGTACCTAACTGCTTTGCGTGACACCTGATATGTGTGCCAAATTTCAAGCGTTTTCGACCATGTTAACCACCTCAAAAAAGGAAAACGCTCTGAGACAAAGTTAATATAATAATAATAATAAATATAGCCGCAAGCGGCAATGGCGGGCCCGAGCACCTGCGGGCCGCAACCCGTGACATGTCAGAATCCAACAAAGCACCGACGTGGTGCGTTTGTGAAATGTACATATTTGATTTGTGTGCTATTTGTTTTTGTATTTTATTTTCTGCCACATTTACTCGTTTGGCCAGGTGGGGGCGTAATGCCAGGCAGGTCTATTGGGTGTCATCATAATCATAATATACATTAACCTGAGAAATTTCAGACCATTCATTTTAAGCAAAGAACATTTCTGATACACTTTTTGGTTGGCCAGATGGTGGCGCTATGTTAGGCATTGAAATTACACATGTGAATATCATCACAATAATGATATCCAAAATGTTTGTACACTTTCAGATCAATCAATTAAGGCATTGTCCATTTCTGGCACATTTCCTGCTTGACCAGGTGGTGGCGCTATGCCAGGCAGGCCCATTGGGTGTCTGGATATCATCATAATCATAATATCTATTAACCTGAGAAGTTTCAGACCATTTATTCAAAGCATAGAGCATTTCTGGCACATTTCCGGCTTGGCCAGAAGGTGGCGCTATGCTAGGCCTGTGAATTACGCATGTGAATATCATCACAATAATGATATCCAATATTTTATAAAGTTTCAGATCAATCACTTAAGGCATTTTCCATTTCTGGCACATTTCCTGCTTGGCCAGGTGGTGGCGCTATGCCAGGCAGGCCCATTTGGTGTCTGGATATCATCATAATCATGATATCTATTAACCTGAGAAGTTTCAGACCATTCATTCAATGCACTGTGATTTATGACACATTTCCTGTTTATGTGGTGAGATACTAAAATCATATCAAATATATTACAACATTGAAAAATACCTTCACAATTTAACATCAGCGACATCTTGGCATAATGTTTGGCAAATTTCAAATGAATCTGACAAACCGTCTAGGAGGAGTATGTTCAAATTGATCATGTGAAATCAGCATAATTGCCATTCTTTCTGTTGCCAGTTGGTGGCGCTATGCAAAACATGCATTATGGGCATGTGAATATTATCATTAACATGGTCTTTAATGACCTGTGAAATTTAAAACATTTCAAGCCATGTATGGTGAATTATGACACATTTATTGTTTGTGTGGAACGGTATTAAAATTAACAATTTCGCCATTTTGTTAAATTACAACATATCAAAAAAAGGCTTCACAATTTAGAATCAGGAACATCTCAGCGTCATGTATACCAACTTTGACATGAATCGGATCAACCGTCTAGGAGGAGTACGTTAAAATTAATCATGTCCACAACGTACAAATTCTCAATTACCTCACTTCCTGTGGGCGTGGCTAATGGCATGTTAATACAAAAGTTGTTTGTTTTTGGGAGTTACATACACCCCCCAATTTTGGTGTGTGTATCTAAAACTATATGCCAACCACAAGTCACAGTGACATAAGGGGGCGCTAGCGAGTCTGTGGGCCATGCCCGGGGCCAAGCTTTTTTACCTAGCTGCTTTGTATGACACCTGATGTGTGTGCCAAATTTCAAGACTTTTCGATTATGTTAACCACCTCAAAATATTTGCCAACCACGGGATCAGTCACCTGAGGGGGCGCTAGCGAGTCCCTGGGCCACGCCCGGGGTCAATCTCTTGTTCCTAACTGTGATGCGTAACACTTGACGTGTGTGCCAAATTTCAAGAGTTTTCGACCATGTTAACCACCTCAAAAACAGGAAAGCAAAAAAGTAGAATAACAATAATAATATAGAAAAATAATAATAATAATAATAATAATAATAATAATCCTTACAAAAACAATAGGGCCTTGCGCCCTTCGGTGCTCGGGCCCTAATAATCCTTACAAAAACAATAGGGCCTTGCGCCCTTCGGTGCTCGGGCCCTAAATATAGCCGCAAGCGGCAATGGCGGGCCCGAGCACCTGCGGGCCGCAACCCATGACATTTCAGAATCCAACAAAGCACCGACGTGGTGCATTTGTAAAATGTACATATTTGATATGTGTGTTATTTGTTTTTGCATGTTATTTTCTGGCACATTTACTTGCTTGGCCAGGTGGGGCAATATGCAAGGCAGGCCCATTGTGTGTCATCATAATCATAATATATATTAACCTGAGAAATTTCAGATTATTCATTTTAAGCAAAGAACATTTTTGATACACTTTTTGGCCAGATGGTGGCGCTATATTAGGCATGTGAATTACACATGTGAATATCATCACAATAATGATATCCAATATTTTGTAAAGTTTCAGATCAACCAATAAAGGCATTACCAATTTCTGGCACATTTTCCTGCTTGGCCAGGTGGTGGCGCTATGCCAGGCAGGCCCATAGGGTGTCTGGATATCATCATAATTATAATATCTATTAACCTGAGAAGTTTCAGACCATTCATTCAAAGCATAGAGCATTTCTGGCATATTTCCTGTTTGGCCAGATGGTGGCGCTATGCTAGGCATGTGAATTATATGTGTGAATATCATCACAATAATGATATCCAATATTTTATAAAGTTTCAGATCAATCACTTAAGGCATTGTCCATTTCTGGCACATTTCCTACTTGGCCAGGGGGTGGCGCTATGTCAGGCAGGCCCATTGGGTGTCTGGATATCATCATAATCATAATATCTATTAACCTGAGAAGTTTCAGACCATTCATTCAATGCACTGTGATTATATGACACATTTCCAGTTTATATGGTGAGATATTAAAATCATGACATATTACAACATATCAAAAATCCCTTCGCAATTTAACATCAGCAACATCTTGGCATAATGTTAGCCAAATTTCACATGAATCTGGCAAACCGTCTAGGAGGAGTATGTTAAAATTGATCATGTAACATCAATGTAATTGCCATTCTTTCTGTTGCCAGGTGGTGGCGCTATGCCAAATATACATTATGGGCATGTGAATATCATCACTACCATGGTATTCAAAGACCTGTGAAATTTAAAACATTTCAAGCCATGCATGGTGAATTAAGACACATTTATTGTTAACGTGGAAGGGTATTAAAATTCATAGTTTCGCCATTTCGTCAAATTACAACATATCAAAAAAAGCTTCACAATTTAGAATCAGAAGCATATTGGCATCATGTATACCAACTTTCACATGAATCGGATCAATCGTCTAGGAGGAGTACATTAAAATTGATCATGTCCACAATGCACAAAATCCCAATTACCTCACTTCCTGTGGGCGTGGCTAATGGCATGTTAATACAAAAGTTGATTGTTTTTGGGAGTTACACACACCCACCAAATTTGGTGTGTGTATCTAAAACTATATTCCAACCACAAGTCACAGTGACATAAGGGGGCGCTATGGAGTTCCTGGGCCAAGCCCAGTGCCAAGGCTTTTCCCCTGTGTATTCATGGTACCTCTTGACGTGTGTGCCAAATTTCATGCGTTTTCACCGATGGGAAGAACGTCTTCTGGCATCACAATTCATCACATTTTAGTCCGCACAAAATCCCAAATACCTCACTTCCTGTTGGGCGTGGCTAATGCATTGTACATACGAAAGTTGTTCATCTTGGGGAGATACACATACCTACCGAATTTGATGCGTCTAGCTGAAAGTATGTGCCAACCACTGCCTCAATCACCTAAGGGGGCGCTACTGAGTCCCTGGGCCACGCCCAGGGCCAAGCTCTTGTACCTAACTGCTTTGCGTGACACCTGATATGTGTGCCAAATTTCAAGCGTTTTCGACCATGTTAACCACCTCAAAAAAGGAAAACGCTCTGAGACAAAGTTAATATAATAATAATAATAATAATCCTTACAAAAACAATAGGGCCTTGCGCCCTTCGGTGCTCGGGCCCTAAATATAGCCGCAAGCGGCAATGGCGGGCCCGAGCACCTCCAGTCTTCAACCCGTGACATTTCGGAATCCCACAAAGCACTGACGTGGTGGATTTGTGAAATGTACATATTTGATGCGTGTGCTATTTTTTTTTCGATTTTATTTTCTGCCACATGTACTTGCTTGGCCAGGTGGGGGCGCAATGCAAGGCAGGCCCATTGGGTGTCATCATAATCATAATATATATTAACCTGAGAAATTTCAGACCATTCATTTTAAGCAAAGAACATTTCTGATACACTTTTTGGTTGGTCAGATGGTGGCGCTATGTTAGACAATGAAATTAGACATGTGAATATCATCACAATAATGATATCTAAAAATGTGTGTAAACTTCCAGATCAATCACTTAAGGTATTGTGTCCATTTCTGGCACATTTCCTGCTTGACCAGGTGGTGGTGCTATGCCAGGCAGGCCCATTGGGTGTCTGGATATCATCATAATCATAATATCTATTAACCTGAGAAGTTTCAGACCATTTATTCAAAGCATAGAGCATTTCTGGCACATTTCCTGCTTGGCCAGATGGTGGCGCTATGCTAGGCCTGTGAATTACGCATGTGAATATCATCACAATAATGATATCCAATATTTTATAAAGTTTCAGATCAATCACTGAAGGCATTTTCCATTTCTGGCACATTTCCTGCTTGGCCAGGTGGTGGCGCTATGCCAGGCAGGCCCATTGGGTGTCTGGATATCATCATAATCATGATACCTATTAACCTGAGAAGTTTCAGACCATACATTCAATGCACAGTGATTTATGACACATTTCCTGTTTATGTGGTGAGATATTAAAATCATATCAAATATATTACAACATTCAAAAATACCTTCACAATTTAACATCAGCGACATCTTGGCATAATGTTTGCCAAATTTCAAATGAATCTGACAAACCGTCTAGAAGGAGTATGTTCAAATTGATCGATCATATGACATCAGTATAATTGTCATTCTTTCTGTTGCCAGTTGGTGGCGCTATGCCAAACATGCATTATGGGCATGTGAATATTATCATTAACATGGTCTTCCATGACCTGTGAAATTTCAACATTTCAAGCCATGCATGGTGAATTATGACACATTTATTGTTTATGTGGAAGGGTATTAAAATTAATAATTTCGCCATTTCGTCAAATTACAACATATCAAAAAAACGCTTCACAATTTATCATCAGCAACATCTCGGCGTCATGTATACCAACTTTGACATGAATCGGATCAACCGTCTAGGAGGAGTACGTTAAAATTGATCATGTCCACAACGCACAAAATCTCAATTACCTCACTTCCTGTGGGCGTGGCTAATGGCATGTTAATACAAAAGTTGTTTGTTTTTGGGAGTTACATACACCCACCAAATTTGGTGTGTGTATCTAAAACTATATGCCAACCACAAGTCACAGTGACATAAGGGGGCGCTATGGAGTTGCTGGGCAACGCCCAGTGCCAAGCTTTTATCCCTGTCTATTCACTGTATCACTAGCTGTGTGTGCCAAATTTCAAGACTTTTCGATTATGTTAACCACCTCAAAATATTTGCCAACCACGGGATCAGTCACCTAAGGGGGCGCTAGCGAGGCCCTGGGCCACGCCCGGGGTCAAGCTCTTGTACCTAACTGCGATGTGTTACACCTGACGTGTGTGCCAAATTTCAAGAGTTTTCGACCATGTTAACCACCTCAAAAACAGGAAAGCAAAAAAGTAGAATAACAATAATAATACTCAAATATAGCCGCAAGCGGCAATGGCGGGCCCGAGCACCTGCGGGCCGCAACCCGTGACATGTCGGAATCCAACAAAGCACCGACGTGGTGCATTTGTGAAATGTACATATTTGATGCGTGTGCTATTTGTTTTTGTATTTAATTTTCTGGCACATATACTCGCTTGGCCAGGTGGGGGCGCAACGCAAGGCAGGCCCATTGGGTGTCATCATAATCATAATATATATTAACCTGAGAAATTTCAGACTATTCATTTTAAGCAAAGAACATTTCTGATGCACTTTTTGGTTGGCCAGATGGTGGCGCTATGTTAGGCATGAAAATTACACATGTGAATATCATCACAATAAAGATATTCAAAATGTTTGTAAATTTTCAGATCGATCACTTAAGACATTGTCCATTTCTGGCACATTTCCTGCTTGACCAGGTGGTGGCGCTATGCCAGGCAGGCCCATAGGGTCTCTGGATATCATCATAATTATAATATCTATTAACCTAAGAAGTTTCAGACCATTCATTGAAAGCATAAAGCATTTATGGCATATTTCCTGTTTGGCCAGATGGTGGCGCTATGCTAGGCATGTGAATTATATGTGTGAATATCATCACAATAATGATATCCAATATTTTATAAAGTTTCAGATCAATCACTTAAGGCATTGTCCATTTCTGGCACATTTCCTACTTGGCCAGGTGGTGGCGCTATGCCAAGCAGGCCCATTGGGTGTCAGAATATCATCATAATCATAATATCTATTAACCTGAGAAGTTTCAGACCATTCATTCAATGCACTGTGACTTTATGACACATTTCCTGTTTATAGGGTGAGATATTAAAATCATGACATATTACAACATATCAAAAATCCGTTCGCAATTTAACATCAGCAACATCTTGGCATCATATTTGCCAAATTTCACATGAATCTGACAAATTGTCTAGGAGGAGTATGTTAAAATTGACCATGTGACATCAGTGTAATTGCCATTCTTTCTGTTGCCAGGTGGTGGCGCTATGCAAAATATGCATTATGGGCATGTGAATATCATCACTCCCATGGTATTCAAAGACCTGTGAAATGTAAAACATTTCAAGCCATGCATGGTGAATTATGACACATTTATTGTTTATGTGGAAGGGTATTAAAATTAATAATTTCGCCATTGCGTCAAATTACAACATATCAAAAAAAAGCTTCACAATTTATAATCAGGAACATCTCAGCGTCATGTATACCAACTTTGACATGAATCGGATCGATCATGTCCACAACGCACAAAATCTCAATTACCTCACTTCCTGTGGGCGTGGCTAATGGCATGTTAATACAAAAGTTGATTGTTTTTGGGAGTTACATACACCCACCAAATTTGGTGTGTGTATCTAAAACTATATGCCAACCACAAGTCACAGTGACATAAGGGGGCGCTATGGAGTTCCTGGGCAACGCCCGGTGCCAAGGCTTTTCCCCTGTGTATTCACGGTACCTCTTGACGTGTGTGCCAAATTTCATGCGTTTTCAGCGATGGGAAGCACCTCTTTTGGCATCACAATTCATCACATTTTAGTCCGCACAAAATCCCAAATACCTCACTTCCTGTTGGGCGTGGCTAATGCATTGTACATACAAAAGTTGTTCATCTTGGGGAGATACACACACCTACAAAATTTGGTGTGTCTAGCTGAAAGTATGTGCCAACCACTGGATCAATCACCTAAGGGGGCGCTACTGAGTCCCTGGGCCACGCCCGGGGCCAAGCTTTTATGCCTGTGTAGCCATTGTGATACCAGATGTGTGTGCCAAATTCCAAGACTTTTCATCCATGCTAACCACCTCAAAAATAGCAAAAAGGTGAACAAATAATAATAATAAATATAGCCGCAAGCGGCAATGGCGGGCCCGAGCACCTGCGGGCCGCAACCCGTGACATGTCGGAATCCAACAAAGCCCCGACGTGGTGCGTGTGTGAAATGTACATATTTGATGCGTGGGCTATTTGCTTTTGTATTTTATTTTCTGCCACATTTACTCGCTTGGCCAGGTGGGGGCGCTATGCCAGGCAGGCCCATTGGGTGTCTGGATATCATCATAATCATAATATCTATTAACCTGAAAAGTTTCAGACCATTTATTCAAAGCATAGAGCATTTCTGGCACATTTCCTGCTTGGCCAGAAGGTGGCGCTATGCTAGGCCTGTGAATTACGCATGTGAATATCATCACAATAATGATATACAATATTTTATAAAGTTTCAGATCAATCACTTAAGGCATTTTCCATTTTTGGCACATTTCCTGCTTGGCCAGGTGGTGGCGCTATGCCAGGCAGGCCCATTTGGTGTCTGGATATCATCATAATCATGATATCTATTAACCTGAGAAGTTTTAGACCATTCATTCAATGCACTGTGATTTATGACACATTTCCTGTTTATGTGGTGAGATATTAAAATCATATCAAATATATTACAACATTCAAAAATACCTTCACAATTTAACATCAGCGACATCTTGGCATAATGTTTGCCAAATTTCTAATGAATCTGACAAACCGTCTAGGAGGAGTATGTTCAAATTGATCATATGACATCAGTATAATTGTCATTCTTTCTGTTGCCAGTTGGTGGCGCTATGCCAAACATGCATTATGGAAATAGCCTACTCAGGTCCCTTGACCCATATTTTTACCTCCAAGGTATGCTTTTCTTTGTTGATTGGACAGGTCACTATCACTATAGTGTCAAAAATCACATGTTGTGACCAAAAGAACCATTGTTGAGGCCTTAAATAAACACAACTTCAGAACTATGCCACAGTGAAAAGTTATTAGGCTTTTCACCATGTTAAGGATCACTATTATATTTTAGTCAAATAACACAAAAAAACAATTCATACGGTCCGTGTATCATTCGTTCATTTGATATTCAATTGAGAATCCAAAATGAAAAAACGAAA
The DNA here is from genome assembly GCF_046254945.1 of Alosa pseudoharengus. Lineage (NCBI taxonomy): Eukaryota > Metazoa > Chordata > Actinopteri > Clupeiformes > Clupeidae > Alosa > Alosa pseudoharengus. The sequence continues at coordinate 38,282,028 of NW_027468718.1, forward strand.
AAAGGACTTGTTTTTTCATTATTTGTTTATGAATGTGATACAAACCAACAAATAATGCTTTGTTTTTCAGACTTTTGATTTCATGATCAGATCAAAAGTAGAACGTTTAAAAAACGGCATCAGGCCCAAAACTGATTTTCATATTTATTTTTTCCGATTTCTGTGACCTGGAAGTCTATCCAAGTCACTTTCTTGGTCTAGACCTGTCAGTGCTCAGTGTTGCCAAATTAGTGACTTTGTTGCTAGATTTATACTTTATATTAGATTTATACTATAGCGAGAAATTGGGCGACTTGCGCAACGATGGCAAACTTGGTTTCGTTGAATTGACAGAAAATCATCTCCCTTCTCATGCCTGTTTCGTTTATGAACGCCCAAAGCGTTGCCCCATGATTATAGAAGTAATGACTGGCCTAGGCTATGTAGTATCAGCCCATGTTAGGGAAGTAGGCCTAGATGTTAGATCTATCAGCTCAGATCATCATTTGTCGCCAACGTCATTGGAAGGCAGCCAGCTGCAGTAGCCTTCTGGTGAGATTACACCAAAGACAGTAGCTATGACAGGGAAACTAGGGACACATCGTTCAACAAGCACATTGATCAAAGGAAAGAGGGGCTACAACTTCATTCACAAACAGAGCAAATAATTCAAATCGAGCCATAGGCGTAGCCACAGTCAGTCTACTTGTCAGTCTTGCCCGTCCAATTACGTTCATCATCTAAAAAAGACGCGCAAGTCAACACTGCTCTGAGAGCTCAAGAATCAGTCAAATCGCGAACAGGCGGCAGCTCCGTTTAATTGTCAGGTGTGAAATGCGTTCATATTCCACTTTTTATGTCATAGACGTTGCAGGCCTATGGAAGGATTGGAAGTAGGATTGTCCAAGCTGTTGCTTCAGTTTGTGATTTAAGTTATGCGACGCACCATTGCTGGGTTCATGCCAGTTTAAAATGTTTAGCCGACTGCGTAATTTGCCATTTTTGTTCAATAAGTTCTACTTTTCATGTCATGAATGTAACATGCCTATGATAAGGCTTTGCAGTTGTACAATATGGTCAATCTATTGTCTCAATTGTGTTTCATGTGACGCACCGAAGCTAGGCCTACATTCAGTGACGGACTGGACGGTCTGGCATTTGGGCAGATGCCAGAAGGGCCGCGGCCCCTCGTGGGCCGTTTGGGCCGGCCAATCATGGAGCGGCATGCTTGTCGGGTTTGCGCGGCCCATTTATCGTAAAGACGGTTTTACAATATCTCTCGATCCACTATCAAACATCAATAGTGTTATATGGCTTCGAATAAGCCATTTATCTCTAACTCCCTTTTCCTCCTTCATAGGAACCTGATCAGTATTTATACCAGACATGAGTCTCTACACTACAGTCATGGTGACCCTCAATATTTACATCAGTCTACATTCTTTTGTAACCTTATTCAATCAAATGATTTAAAAGTGCATTGTTTGAAATTGGAATACAATAAATATGCTGCCTGTATCTTTTATTTTATTATTGGTTTACAAAAGTTAGGCTACATGAAGCAATGACTTCTGGGAATTTCAAAACCGAATGCGTCTACTTCCTTCAGCACGGGGATTGCCTTGATCCTCGGAATTTTCCCCTTGTAAAAGCTAATAAACTGCCCCCAAATGCACATCGAAACATAAGAGAATGTCTGCTTAAATTCAGTGAAGGTGCTACGGTTGAAAATCTGCAGTCGGAATTGACACATCTCGCCACGCACTGGGACAGCCTGAAAAAGTCTCCTCTAAACGAGTATACAGTCAAAGCGTCGGACTTTGATGATGCCACCGAGATATAGGAAGATACAGAAATAAACCTGGTGAGCAAGAAATGTGCTACCTGCAAGAATTGTGCAATCTGTTGCTATTTCCTTCTCCAGCAGTTAAACCTCTTTACCTGTGCCTACAACTATATATGGTTAGCAAATGAATTCCTACTAACAATGTACTCAAGTGGCATGCAAACGGAGTTTTTCCACTCCTAAATTCATCAAGAATCGCCTAAGGACACGATGGTCACAGGATAATTTGGAGGCCTTTATGCTGATGGCGACAGAGAAAGAGGTCCTATAATGAACTTGGATGCTGATGAGCAAGCTTCTTCGCACCTTGTTAACTGCATGACGTTAATTAAGACACGTTTGTGGAGCGGCTGCTCTGATGGGTTTCCCGTTTACCAACAAAACTAGGCCTACATTCGCGCGCAGCCGTGGGGCAGAAGACGCTTGGTGCCACAGTGTTATAAACTTGACTTAAATAGTCGGCTGCTGTAAGCTACAATCGGAATTTTTTATATACCCCTGGTCCCCTGTTGTCTTAATGATAATAACATCTCATTTCAGGCTATATTTACAGTGCATGAAAATGCACTGTACTGTTCTTCCTAGGCTTCTTATTACAGTGCATGAAAATGCACTGTACTGTTCTTCCTAGGCTTCTTATTCTTCTTCTTCTAACGCAATTAATGCAGCTTCAACCGCTTAACGTAGAAACTTCATTCAAACTATGTTACGTAGGTCTTACTTAGGACATGGGTGCTTTGTATTTTTCAGCTTTGTAACTTTTATACTTTTTAAACTATTAATTAAAAACTGTTCAAAATTTCCCCATAGACTTAACATGGGCTGATGACATCACAATAGAGCCGTTAAGCAATTAGAATCCTATGGCAGGTGTTCGGGCCAGCTGCATCAACTGCCAGTCTCAGGCTTTAAGCATACAAACTGGCCCTATTAAGACTACACATCCTGTTCAACTGCTTCCTCTGCCAAAAACTGTTTCAAAATAAAAGTCCTCACTACAATATTTCACTGTTAAACAATTTAACCCTTTAAACTACTGAACTTTTATCTGTTCAGCCATTGTAACTGTTACTTGTCATCAACTATGACTCCTACCCACTGTAGCTAGTTAGCTAAGATAGCTAAGTAACTTGGTTAGCATAGTTAGCATGCTAGCATGTTAGCATGCTAGTTAGCATGCTAGTTAGCATTTTTAGCAAAACTGTTAAAAACGATTAGCTAAGTTAGCTAAGTCACATGGTTAGCATAGTTAGCATGCTAACATGTTAGCATGTTAGTTAGCATTTTTTGCAAAACTGCTAAAAATGATTAGCTAAGTTAGCTAAGTCACATGGTTAGCATAGTTAGCATGCTAACATGTTAGCATGCTAGTTAGCATTTTTTTCAAAACTGCTAAAAATGATTAGCTAAGTTAGCTAAGTCATATGGTTAGCATAGTTAGCATGCTAGCATGTTAGCATGCTAGTTAGCATTTTTTAGCAAAACTGCTAAAAATGATTAGCTAAGTTAGCTAAGTCACATGGTTAGCATGTTAGCATGCTAGCATGTTAGCATGCTAGTTAGCATTACTGTTAAAAATGATAAGCAAAGTTAGCTAAGTCACATGGTTAACATAATTAGCATGTTAACATGTTAATTAGCATAGTTATCATAACTAATAAAAATTATTAGCTAGGTTAGCTAAGTCATATGGTTAGCATAGTTAACATTTTAATATTGTTAGCATGCTAGTTAGCATAGTTACTTGGTTACCATTATTATCTTTAACATAGTTAGCATAACTACTAGCAAACATTGGAGCCATTCCAACTGTTAGTTATCGTCAACTATCTGCCTAAATAATTTAACCATTTCAATTATCAACCTATTTAACTGTTCAGTCATTCCAACTATAGTAAACCTTATCTACCAAGCAAATAATTTAACCATATGAACTCATCATATTTTTGCATTTTCATGCACTGTATTTCCTTCAGGAAATGCTTTTCTAGTTCTTATTCTTCTTCTAACGCACTTAATGCAGCTTCAACCGTTTAACGTAGAAACTTCATTCAAACTATGTTACGTAGGTCTTACTTAGGACATGGGTGCTTTGTATTTTTCAGCTTTGTAACTTTTATACTTTTTAAACTATTAATTAAAAACTGTTCAAAATGTCCCTATTGACTTAACATGGGCTGATGACATCACAATAGAGCCGTTAAGCAATTAGAATCCTATGGCAGGTGTTCGGGCCAGCTGCATCAACTGCCAGTCTCAGGCTTTAAGCATACAAACTGGCCCTATTAAGACTACACACCCTGTTCAACTGCTTCCTCTGCCAAAAACTGTTTCAAAATAAAAGTCCTCACTACAATATTTCACTGTTAAACAATTTAACCCTTTAAACTACTGAACTTTTTAACTGTTCAGCCATTGTAACTGTTACTTGTCATCAACTATGACTCCTACCCACTGTAGCTAGTTAGCTAAGTTAGCTAAGTAACTTGGTTAGCATAGTTAGCATGCTAGCATGTTAGCATGCTAGTTAGCATTTTTTACAAAACTGCTAAAAATGATTAGCTAAGTTAGCTAAGTCACGTGGTTAACATAGTTAGCATGCTAACATGTTAGCATGCTAGTTAGCATTTTTTACAAAACTGCTAAAAATGATCAGCTAAGTTAGCTAAGTCACGTGGTTAGCATAGTTAGCATGCTAACATGTTAGCATGCTAGTTAGCATTTTTTACAAAACTGCTAAAAATTATCAGCTAAGTTAGCTAAGTCACATGGTTAGCATAGTTAGCATATGCCAAACATGCATTATGGGCATGTGAATATTATCATTAACATGGTCTTCCATGACCTGTGAAATTTAAAACATTTCAAGCCATGTATGGTTAATTATGACACATTTATTGTTTATGTGGAAGGGTATTAAAATTAATAATTTCGCCATTTTGTCAAATTACAACATATCAAAAAAACGCTTCACAATTTATCATCAGGAACATCTCGGCGTCATGTATACCAACTTTGACATGAATCGGATCAACCGTCTAGGAGGAGTACGTTAAAATTGATCATGTCCATAACGCACAAAATCTCAATTACCTCACTTCCTGTGGGCGTGGCTAATGGCATGTTAATACAAAAGTTGTTTGTTTTTGGGAGTTACATACACCCACCAAATTTGGTGTGTGTATCTAAAACTATATGCCAACCACAAGTCACTGTGACGTAAGGGGGCGCTATGGAGTTCCTGGGCAACGCCCGGTGCCAAGCTTTTATCCCTGTCTATTCACTGTACCACTTGATGTGTGTGTTAAATTTCATGCGTTTTCGACTATGTTAACCACCTCAAAATATTTGCCAACCACGAGATCAGTCACCTAAGGAGGCGCTAGCGAGTCCCTGGGCCACGCCCGGGGTCAAGCTCTTGTACCTAACTGCGATGCATGACACCTGACGTGTGTGCCAAATTTCAAGAGGTTTCGACCATGTTAACCACCTCAAAAACAGGAAAGCAAAAAAGTGAAATAACAATAATAATAATAATAATAATCCTTACAAAAACAATAGGGCCTTGCGCCCTTCGGGTGCTCGGGCCCTAATAATAATAATAATAATAATAATAATAATAATCCTTTCAAAAACAATAGGGCTTCGCACCTCTCGGTGCGCAAGGCCGTCCCGGCCTCGCGCACCGTCGGTGCTCGGGCCCTAATAATAATAATCCTTACAAAAACAATAGGGCCTTGCGCCCTTCGGTGCTCGGGCCCTAATAATAATAATAATAATAATAATAATAATAATAATCCTTACAAAAACAATAGGGCCTTGCGCCCTTCGGTGCTCGGGCCCTAATAATAATAATCCTTACAAAAACAATAGGGCCTTGCGCCCTTCGGTGCTCGGGCCCTAATAATAATAATCCTTACAAAAACAATAGGGCCTTGCGCCCTTCGGTGCTCGGGCCCTAACAAGGCTTTCCTGTAATATTAAAGAGTAGCCTATCTAGATAGATAACCTTACCTGATATAAAGTGGGCGCCGCAGACACGAGCATTTTTGATGATGTCCTCATTCCAGTCCACACGTTTAATAGCTTGCAGCCACAGACGCCTTCGGTTGCTCTGAAATGGTCGTGGTCCTGTCGGAATCCTATAAAACTTAAGTCCACTGGTTGAATAGCGGTTAGTACAACCATACACGCAACAACCTGACATGTTGATGCCTTATACAGTTCGTGAATACCTACTAACTGGTTGCTACCTCGTCTTCCTCAATCAGAACTGCTGGAAAATAACACGACTTCTGTTGCCAAAATGCGCGCGCAAATATTTGCTGACGTCGGATGTAAATGGGTCTATTGAAGGTGTGCTAACTATGTTACATTTCCCACAATGCATTTCCAGAATGCCACAGTCACAGCCCACTTATTTGTAAAGATATCACATACAGTATTAATCCTTACTGAAATTCAATCTAAAGTTACAACAACAAAGTGGCAGTGACAGTAAAGGTTATGTTGTATTTGTGTAATTTAGGGTGATGCATTACACCATCAAGTGGTCCAAATTATTATTATGTATTTATAGTATAGCAGCAATAGGTCACCTGTACACAGCCAGATTTTCTTGACTGGATATTTGGCCCAGCTTTTGACTGGATTTTTGCATTGTAGCCCAGATCATTTCTAATGGGGAGACACATCATCCATAGAAATGCATGTAGCTAGGATGCAATTCATGAAAATTGGGCACTTCTGGATAAGTTTTTGATTTTTGGCAGGGTGTTAGGTATAGGCCTAAGGTTTTCAAAAATCCATGGATACAAGTTGGGGTGGCCCCCCTAGTGGCAGTTATCCATAAAATCCAAAATGGCCCCCGCCGAAAAGAATAAAGGTTATATCTCAGCTTCCTTTAGTCTTAAATTGTTGTATAATGTATTTTCTCTACTTTGTTTGATACAAGGAATCCAATTTTGATATGTTCTTATTTTAAGTCCATTTCCATGTAGTATCATAGTCATATTTAGCTCATAAACTGTCAATATCTCTGAAAAAGTCACATTGAAATAGCCTACTCAGGTCCCTTGACCCATATTTTTACCTCCAAGGTATGCTTTTCTTTGTTGATTGGACAGGTCACTATCACTATAGTGTCAAAAATCACATGTTGTGACCAAAAGAACCATTGTTGAGGCCTTAAATAAACACAACTTCAGAACTATGCCACAGTGAAAAGTTATTAGGCTTTTCACCATGTTAAGGATCACTATTATATTTTAGTCAAATAACACAAAAAAACAATTCATACGGTCCGTGTATCATTCGTTCATTTGATATTCAATTGAGAATCCAAAATGAAAAAACGAAAAAAGGACTTGTTTTTTCATTATTTGTTTATGAATGTGATACAAACCAACAAATAATGCTTTGTTTTTCAGACTTTTGATTTCATGATCAGATCAAAAGTAGAACGTTTAAAAAACGGCATCAGGCCCAAAACTGATTTTCATATTTATTTTTTCCGATTTCTGTGACCTGGAAGTCTATCCAAGTCACTTTCTTGGTCTAGACCTGTCAGTGCTCAGTGTTGCCAAATTAGTGACTTTGTTGCTAGATTTATACTTTATATTAGATTTATACTATAGCGAGAAATTGGGCGACTTGCGCAACGATGGCAAACTTGGTTTCGTTGAATTGACAGAAAATCATCTCCCTTCTCATGCCTGTTTCGTTTATGAACGCCCAAAGCGTTGCCCCATGATTATAGAAGTAATGACTGGCCTAGGCTATGTAGTATCAGCCCATGTTAGGGAAGTAGGCCTAGATGTTAGATCTATCAGCTCAGATCATCATTTGTCGCCAACGTCATTGGAAGGCAGCCAGCTGCAGTAGCCTTCTGGTGAGATTACACCAAAGACAGTAGCTATGACAGGGAAACTAGGGACACATCGTTCAACAAGCACATTGATCAAAGGAAAGAGGGGCTACAACTTCATTCACAAACAGAGCAAATAATTCAAATCGAGCCATAGGCGTAGCCACAGTCAGTCTACTTGTCAGTCTTGCCCGTCCAATTACGTTCATCATCTAAAAAAGACGCGCAAGTCAACACTGCTCTGAGAGCTCAAGAATCAGTCAAATCGCGAACAGGCGGCAGCTCCGTTTAATTGTCAGGTGTGAAATGCGTTCATATTCCACTTTTTATGTCATAGACGTTGCAGGCCTATGGAAGGATTGGAAGTAGGATTGTCCAAGCTGTTGCTTCAGTTTGTGATTTAAGTTATGCGACGCACCATTGCTGGGTTCATGCCAGTTTAAAATGTTTAGCCGACTGCGTAATTTGCCATTTTTGTTCAATAAGTTCTACTTTTCATGTCATGAATGTAACATGCCTATGATAAGGCTTTGCAGTTGTACAATATGGTCAATCTATTGTCTCAATTGTGTTTCATGTGACGCACCGAAGCTAGGCCTACATTCAGTGACGGACTGGACGGTCTGGCATTTGGGCAGATGCCAGAAGGGCCGCGGCCCCTCGTGGGCCGTTTGGGCCGGCCAATCATGGAGCGGCATGCTTGTCGGGTTTGCGCGGCCCATTTATCGTAAAGACGGTTTTACAATATCTCTCGATCCACTATCAAACATCAATAGTGTTATATGGCTTCGAATAAGCCATTTATCTCTAACTCCCTTTTCCTCCTTCATAGGAACCTGATCAGTATTTATACCAGACATGAGTCTCTACACTACAGTCATGGTGACCCTCAATATTTACATCAGTCTACATTCTTTTGTAACCTTATTCAATCAAATGATTTAAAAGTGCATTGTTTGAAATTGGAATACAATAAATATGCTGCCTGTATCTTTTATTTTATTATTGGTTTACAAAAGTTAGGCTACATGAAGCAATGACTTCTGGGAATTTCAAAACCGAATGCGTCTACTTCCTTCAGCACGGGGATTGCCTTGATCCTCGGAATTTTCCCCTTGTAAAAGCTAATAAACTGCCCCCAAATGCACATCGAAACATAAGAGAATGTCTGCTTAAATTCAGTGAAGGTGCTACGGTTGAAAATCTGCAGTCGGAATTGACACATCTCGCCACGCACTGGGACAGCCTGAAAAAGTCTCCTCTAAACGAGTATACAGTCAAAGCGTCGGACTTTGATGATGCCACCGAGATATAGGAAGATACAGAAATAAACCTGGTGAGCAAGAAATGTGCTACCTGCAAGAATTGTGCAATCTGTTGCTATTTCCTTCTCCAGCAGTTAAACCTCTTTACCTGTGCCTACAACTATATATGGTTAGCAAATGAATTCCTACTAACAATGTACTCAAGTGGCATGCAAACGGAGTTTTTCCACTCCTAAATTCATCAAGAATCGCCTAAGGACACGATGGTCACAGGATAATTTGGAGGCCTTTATGCTGATGGCGACAGAGAAAGAGGTCCTATAATGAACTTGGATGCTGATGAGCAAGCTTCTTCGCACCTTGTTAACTGCATGACGTTAATTAAGACACGTTTGTGGAGCGGCTGCTCTGATGGGTTTCCCGTTTACCAACAAAACTAGGCCTACATTCGCGCGCAGCCGTGGGGCAGAAGACGCTTGGTGCCACAGTGTTATAAACTTGACTTAAATAGTCGGCTGCTGTAAGCTACAATCGGAATTTTTTATATACCCCTGGTCCCCTGTTGTCTTAATGATAATAACATCTCATTTCAGGCTATATTTACAGTGCATGAAAATGCACTGTACTGTTCTTCCTAGGCTTCTTATTACAGTGCATGAAAATGCACTGTACTGTTCTTCCTAGGCTTCTTATTCTTCTTCTTCTAACGCAATTAATGCAGCTTCAACCGCTTAACGTAGAAACTTCATTCAAACTATGTTACGTAGGTCTTACTTAGGACATGGGTGCTTTGTATTTTTCAGCTTTGTAACTTTTATACTTTTTAAACTATTAATTAAAAACTGTTCAAAATTTCCCCATAGACTTAACATGGGCTGATGACATCACAATAGAGCCGTTAAGCAATTAGAATCCTATGGCAGGTGTTCGGGCCAGCTGCATCAACTGCCAGTCTCAGGCTTTAAGCATACAAACTGGCCCTATTAAGACTACACATCCTGTTCAACTGCTTCCTCTGCCAAAAACTGTTTCAAAATAAAAGTCCTCACTACAATATTTCACTGTTAAACAATTTAACCCTTTAAACTACTGAACTTTTATCTGTTCAGCCATTGTAACTGTTACTTGTCATCAACTATGACTCCTACCCACTGTAGCTAGTTAGCTAAGATAGCTAAGTAACTTGGTTAGCATAGTTAGCATGCTAGCATGTTAGCATGCTAGTTAGCATGCTAGTTAGCATTTTTAGCAAAACTGTTAAAAACGATTAGCTAAGTTAGCTAAGTCACATGGTTAGCATAGTTAGCATGCTAACATGTTAGCATGTTAGTTAGCATTTTTTGCAAAACTGCTAAAAATGATTAGCTAAGTTAGCTAAGTCACATGGTTAGCATAGTTAGCATGCTAACATGTTAGCATGCTAGTTAGCATTTTTTTCAAAACTGCTAAAAATGATTAGCTAAGTTAGCTAAGTCATATGGTTAGCATAGTTAGCATGCTAGCATGTTAGCATGCTAGTTAGCATTTTTTAGCAAAACTGCTAAAAATGATTAGCTAAGTTAGCTAAGTCACATGGTTAGCATGTTAGCATGCTAGCATGTTAGCATGCTAGTTAGCATTACTGTTAAAAATGATAAGCAAAGTTAGCTAAGTCACATGGTTAACATAATTAGCATGTTAACATGTTAATTAGCATAGTTATCATAACTAATAAAAATTATTAGCTAGGTTAGCTAAGTCATATGGTTAGCATAGTTAACATTTTAATATTGTTAGCATGCTAGTTAGCATAGTTACTTGGTTACCATTATTATCTTTAACATAGTTAGCATAACTACTAGCAAACATTGGAGCCATTCCAACTGTTAGTTATCGTCAACTATCTGCCTAAATAATTTAACCATTTCAATTATCAACCTATTTAACTGTTCAGTCATTCCAACTATAGTAAACCTTATCTACCAAGCAAATAATTTAACCATATGAACTCATCATATTTTTGCATTTTCATGCACTGTATTTCCTTCAGGAAATGCTTTTCTAGTTCTTATTCTTCTTCTAACGCACTTAATGCAGCTTCAACCGTTTAACGTAGAAACTTCATTCAAACTATGTTACGTAGGTCTTACTTAGGACATGGGTGCTTTGTATTTTTCAGCTTTGTAACTTTTATACTTTTTAAACTATTAATTAAAAACTGTTCAAAATGTCCCTATTGACTTAACATGGGCTGATGACATCACAATAGAGCCGTTAAGCAATTAGAATCCTATGGCAGGTGTTCGGGCCAGCTGCATCAACTGCCAGTCTCAGGCTTTAAGCATACAAACTGGCCCTATTAAGACTACACACCCTGTTCAACTGCTTCCTCTGCCAAAAACTGTTTCAAAATAAAAGTCCTCACTACAATATTTCACTGTTAAACAATTTAACCCTTTAAACTACTGAACTTTTTAACTGTTCAGCCATTGTAACTGTTACTTGTCATCAACTATGACTCCTACCCACTGTAGCTAGTTAGCTAAGTTAGCTAAGTAACTTGGTTAGCATAGTTAGCATGCTAGCATGTTAGCATGCTAGTTAGCATTTTTTACAAAACTGCTAAAAATGATTAGCTAAGTTAGCTAAGTCACGTGGTTAACATAGTTAGCATGCTAACATGTTAGCATGCTAGTTAGCATTTTTTACAAAACTGCTAAAAATGATCAGCTAAGTTAGCTAAGTCACGTGGTTAGCATAGTTAGCATGCTAACATGTTAGCATGCTAGTTAGCATTTTTTACAAAACTGCTAAAAATTATCAGCTAAGTTAGCTAAGTCACATGGTTAGCATAGTTAGCATGCTAGCATGTTAGCATGCTAGTTAGCATTTTTAGCAAAACTGTTAAAAATGATTAGCTAAGTTAGCTAAGTCACATGGTTAGCATGCTAATATGTTAGCATGCTAGTTAGCATTTTTAGTAAAACTGCTAAAAATTATCAGCTAAGTTTACTAAGTCACATGGTTAGCATAGTTAGCATGCTAACATGTTAACATGCTAGTTAGCATTTTTAACATAACTGCTAAAAATGATTAGCTAAGTTAGCTAAGTCACATAGTTAACATAGTTAGCATGCTAGCATGTTAGCATAACTGCTAAAAATGATTAGCGAAGTTAGCTAAGTCATATGGTTAGCATAGTTAACATTTTAACATTGTTAGCATGCTAGTTAGCATAGTAACTTGGTTAACATTATTATCTTTGTTAACATAGTTAGCATAACTGCTAGCAAAAATTGGAGCCATTCCAACTGTTAGTTATCGTCAACTATCTGCCTAAATAATTTAACCATTTCAATTATCAACCTATTTAACTGTTCAGTCATTCCAACTATATTAAACCTTATCTACCAAGCAAATAATTTAACCATATGAACTCATCATATTTTTGCATTTTCATGCACTGTATTTCCTTCAGGAAATGCTTTTCTAGTTCAGAGTTTGCCGTTCATTTGCATTAACATCGTATTTTGTCATTTTTGGCGAAGACATGCATTCCTTTAGGGATATTGAACATATTGAACATTCTCTAACCATCGTGATTTCGAATTGGTGCAGTTTTCAGCACAAAAACTAATTTTGTTCTTTTCATGGAGAGCACTGCTCTTTGCTGTTCTATGGTGCTTTCTGCCTCTTGCGCACGCATGTTTTCGTGACGCATAGAAATCCATGTAGCCTATTCTAGGCTATTCTTTTTTCATTTTCATATTTCATATATTTGGAGTTGTGCATTGATATATCCATGTTCTTGGTTCAGTCTTTATGCATATTAAAGTTAGAGTTCATCACCAATGGGGCTACAAACGTGTTATGTCCGTGCATGTGAAGTTATATCTGTGTGTTGCGGGCACATGCACGCGCGTGCATGCACGTCCCCGTGTGGGCCGCTGGTTGATGAAAATGCCAGGGACGTTTTTTAATCCCAGTCCGTCACTGCCTACATTTATGCATTGTTTTGCTCCAGTTTAAAATGTTTCTGCCTAATTTGTCAGCTGTGATCAAATGCCTTCAATAAATTCCACTATGTCATAAATATAACATGCCGATTAATTAGTATGGTGTATCTCATCTAGGCTTCTCTTAGGCTATGTTCAATCAAATTGGCTTTGCCCACCCTTTTCTTTCTGTGCCCACCCATTTAAACATTTCTGGCTACGCTAATCGAGCATAGGAGTAGAAAAACCTATTCGTTTAGACTGCCGACTGAGGGGGAAAAAAGAGGTTCTGTTTGCTTTGTCCGAGTGGTCATTTAAATATATATCTTTAGGTTAAATTGTGTGTGGTAAAGTTATAATCGTACGGAGCCCCGGATATGTCATGGGGGAAAAAAATAACAAGTTGTGGCCACGAAATAGCAATTCGTTTCCACAAAATAATAAGTTGTGGCCACAAAATAGCAATTCGTTCCCACAAAGTACTAATTTGTGGCCACAAAATATTAATTCGTTCCCACGAAATAGTAATTCGTTCCCACGAAATGGGTAATTTGTGGACACGAAATATTAATTCGTTCCCACGAAATAGTAATTTGTGGCCACGAAATAGGTAGGCCTATAGGCTGTGCACTGGACAGCTGGATGAGCAAATCAAGCGCAACTCCTCAAACAGGAACAGTCGCTGTCACACAATGGACAGGGATAGTATGGTAGAGTGCTATTTTAGGCTGGGAATGAAATACAAAGACATTTTGAAAAGCCTGGCACTGGAGGGATTCATTATTAGCTAGAGGCATCTCCACATTAAGAGCCAGGTCGCTGCACTGGCGTAGGTACGACTTGAACATGTCTCTCTCGTTTGTGTTTTTTGATAAGGCGGCCGTGAACATTTCCATTAAAACATGCATCAGATAGCTGGAGGTGAATCTTCATTCCCCCCCCCCCTCCTCACTCTCACTTTTTCCCCATCCTGTTCATTGTTTTTTGTGAGAGTGTTTCTACTTATCTCAGTAAGGAAAATAAATCAAGAGCCTATGTTGAGTACAAATATGTCTTCTGAAGGCTTAAACAGAGCCCAGCCAAAAACTCCAATAAAATTTGTATCAATTTTGAGGGACAGCTATGACCATGCAGGATTATCCAGACCAAACGTGACGATTTTGCTACATACTATTCCTATTTATGTACCAGCATGCAAAATTTGAGCCTCCTACATGGTTTAGTTCTTGCGCTGTGGGCTTGTGAACTTTGACAAAAAAAAGAGGCCGAACAAAATCGACACCCCCCTCCCCCTGTAAAACTGGTTGTATCTTGGAAAGTATTGATCTTACATGGTGTAGTAATTTTACAGTGTGTCTCCTGGGTAACATAGGTACACCTGGTAATTTTTTCAGAATTTTTTGAGACCTAAGTGCGTGGGCCCTGGTTGAATTGACGTGGAATGACCCATAATGAAAAAACAAGTCCTTTTTTTCATTTTGGATTCTCAATTGAATATCAAATGAACGAATGATACACGGACCTTAAACATCATGTATTTATTCAAAGATTTTGATCAGCATTTCTGAGATGTGGTGGATTGGATCAGGGAAGGCATATAAGGCATATAAAGATATTCCAATCCACCACATCTCAGAAATGCTGGGACCTCAAAAATGCCAATCACTGCCCCTCTTTCACGCGTTCACATGATGTGACGTTGTATCAGCAATGTATGGAATTGGCATAAAAACTGCATGGATTGCGTGGGCAGCTTACCCAGAAGTCACAGACACCCTCATTCTGATCACCAAGACCCAACCAGCCTTACACTGGAATCAGTGCACATGCAAGTTCTCAAATGCTGGACTGTACTCATGTATAGTAAGAACTGCGGTGTCGTGACAGTCAATGAAACCCGGAAGCTTCTTTTCACTCATGCCCTCAAGTCCCTGGATCCAATCCCCCCGACCCATCATGCCTTATTCCAGCATGGAAAGCGTGCCTTACACACTGCAGCTTTTGTCTGGAAGCAGTCCCTCTCCAAAACTCCAGAGATTTCAGACCCCAGTGAGTGGGGTTGGGAATGGAATGACATATGGTATGGGCGCCATATTGGACAGATCTGGAAGATGCCAGCAAGTGATGCTCACTCCTCCTCAACTGTGGCTGTGTGGTTGCCTGTATGGGCAACTGTAAGTGCCACCGAGCTGGACTTTGCTGTACCACATTGTGCAAGTGTGAGGGAGGCTGTACTAATAATGATGAAGAGTGAAACCAAAAAATCTTTGAATAAATACATTATGTTTAAGCAAAGTCCTTTTAGGCAAGTCCCTCCACTCTGCGGCCACGTTTTTTGGGCATCAGGCATCAGGCATCCATTTAGGCAGAAATGCGCGTGCGCAAGGCTTCACGACACCAATCTTGCTCCAGCGGTGAGATCACAACACACTACATTATTGGCTCAATGTATTCACAACACAGCACATGATTGGCTCAATGGATTCACATGTCAACATTTTGCCGCGGAAGGGGTGTGATTTGCGTAGACAACTGCCATATTGTCGTTACAAACTAAGCTCATGCATTTCTATGGAGGATTTTTTGAGTACTGTGTCTCCTCATTAGAAAATCTCTGGTTTAAGTATGAATTGTTTTTTTTGTGTTATTTGACTAAAATGTAATATTGATCCTTAACATGGTGAAAAGCCTATGTTAGCCATGTACTATAACTTTTCACTGTGGCATAGTTATGAATTTGTGTTTATTTAAGGCCTCAACAATGGTCCTTTTGGTCACAACATGTGATTTATGACACTATAGTGATAGTGACCTGTCCAATCAACAAAGAAAAAGCATACCTTGGAGGTAAAATATGGGTCTAGGGACCTGAGTAATATTTCAATGTGACTTTTTCAGAGATAGTGACAGTTTATGAGCTAAATATGACTATGATACTAGATTTAACATGGAAATGGACTTAAAATAAGAAGAACATATCAAAATTGGATTCCTTGTATCAAACAAAGTAGAGAAAATACATTATACAATAATTTAAGACTAAAGGAAGCTGATATATAACCTTTTTTCTTTTCGGCGGGGGCCATTTTGGATTTTATGGATAACTGCCACTAGGGGGGCCACCCCAACTTGTATCCATGGCTTTTTGAAAACCTTAGGCCTATACCTAACACCCTGCCAAAAATCAAAAACTTATCCAAGTGCCCAATCTTTATGATTTTTCTCATATTCCTTAGTTTGTAAAGCCAGTATGGCAGCTGTGTAGCATACACACATATTCCGCCCCTTCCTGTATGCTTCCCAATAGACTGGCTAATAACACACTAATGCTGTGGGTAGACCTACAACACATTATTTGGAGTGCTGAACTACACTCTGAAAGCGCTTCACAGTGAAGCGAGAACCTCACTAAGCACCACCAATATGGGTGATGCACAGCTGCCATTATGTGCCGCAAGGCACATCATCTTGTGGTGGAAGGGAGGGAGTTAATGCGCTTTTTACATTGGGGAATGATTAGGTCAGTGGTTCTCAACCTTTTTTCAGTGATGTACCTCCTGTGAAATATTTTTATAGCCAAGTACCCCCTAACCAGCGCACAACAGTTACCACTACGCTTCAACCACGACTCCATCGTTTGAGTTTTTACAGGTGATGGCGGGTGGCATGTTCGGTCAAACCATCCTGGTATGGGGGGTACTCTGGGTTTTTAGGATAATGAAATTGAATAGCCTACTGAAATATAAAATTTGTTTTATGAACTTATATTTTCCTGAAATATTTATTAAATAATTGTTTTTAAAGTATTTTTGGCATGGATTCTACTTTTTAAATATATTTATATTTTAATTTTTTCATGTATTAGTACTAGCATTGATTTTATTTAGATTTTTAAAGAATTAAAATATTAAAATTATAAAAATTCTTATATTTTGACATGTATCTCACCACAGCAAGCTCATAGCTCTACATCAGTGTTTCTCAAACTTTTTCAGACCAAGGACCACTTAATTAATAAAAATAGCCTCACGGACCACCTAGCTAAAAAAAAAAAAAGTAGACCTACTTCAACAGTAAATTACACAATAGGCCTACTCACTGATTGTCTTTGCACCTTGCTTATTGTGTCAGAGAATTTATATGATTTAAACTGGCATGCCTTACATAGGCAGTGTTGCAGAAATGTTTGGATTTACATACAACTTGGTTCAATATTGCAAACAACTCATCTATATTATATTTTACCACGTCTGCTCACGGACCACTTGGGCTAGCTTGCAGACCACACTTTGAGAAACACTGCTCTACATGCATTTCATGTGTGTGTAGGGCTGTCAAGGCTGCTTGGCTCAAAGCAGACCTGACATAAAATGGGGGAGACCACACCGTAGCGTTCAATATAAATACTTGATTTATTTACATAAATAGAAAACGTCAGTATAATGTATAAAAGCAAAATGTCGTGCAAAGTGTGTCTAGGGGAAATGAATAACCAAAACAAAACGCGACGAAGACGGAGGGAGCTCCCAGCAAGGGCTACACGACCGGCGACGGCTCTCTCCAAGCTCTCCCCATCGAAGCAAGCCACAAATGAGCGATAGGCCAAGAGCGCGTCCATGGGAAACCCGGCCTTCTTATATACACTGAAAAAAATGGGCTGTTAAATTAACATAAAAAAATCTTGTACATCGGTTGCATCAATTAAATCATGTCCACGAAGTCCAATTAATTCATGTTAAAAGTGGCAAATTGTATTCTGTTAAATGAACATGATTTTTTCATGTGTATGTGAAGAAATTGTTTCTTATCAGTCAAACATGATTTATTTTGCTTTGATGAACATAATTTTTACATGTGCCACTGATATATAAGATTGTCATAAGTCCAACATGATTTTTTTCTTGTTTGATGGACATAATTTTTTTGATGCAACCGATGTACAAGATTTTTTCATGTCATATTTTAAAAACTATTGCATGTCAAATTAACATGTTATTTTAAAAAGCCTCTTCAATAACCTGAAGCAATCAACCACAACTAGAATTTGAGTACACATTTACAACATTTATTTCACATTTCCAGACATTGCAGACAAATGAAATAAAAACGTGATTTTATTACAAAAATAAAATGTTCTTGGGCAATATTCGGTGCATTTCAAAATTGCTAGTCCCTTGAACTTTCTACATTGCAAGTCATAACTTTGAAAAGTACAGCCAGTGAACATGCAAGACACAACTTCATTTTTCCTCAGATGTGTGTTGACATGAATGAAATACTCCCTTTCGTTTGGCAAATTGGAACAGCTACATAGATGACACGAGAAGGTGGTTAACTGATCTAAGGTCTGACCTAATTGTGTGCCGATGTGAACAATAAGAGCGTTCCATGTTTTAAAAGTACAGGGACAATCTGTATATGTGCAGGGGTAGTTTGTGGTGCGGCCAAAGTGGGGATGATGGAGTTTGTAATGAGCAAGTAGATCAGACCTACTTTGAACCGCTGATTCACATCCCTTGCACTGCCACATTTACTGTGAAAGAGAACACAGAAAGGGAGGTTGATATACCAATACAGAATATGAATACAGACACACAACATTGTGATCACAACACAACTTTTAAAAATGTATAACACTTCATGAATCAAATTTACCATGTATTGTCCTGTGTACAGCTTTACAAACTCAGCATTACTCGTCTTAAAAAAGTACAAAAGCACATTAAGTGCACCAAGATTTATGACCATGTAGCATTGAACAGTTATAAAAGGTTCAGTTTGATGGAGAAGAAAGAGAGGAAAGTACAACACAATAACAAAAAGAAGGAGGGAGAGAGAAAGTGGAAGAGTTAGGTAAAAAGTAAGAAACCGATGGAGAAGAAAAGAAGAGGGAAGTAGGAATACAAGATTAACCTGAGAAAGGATTTATAGAAAGTATGAGGGAGGGAGACAAAAGAAAGAAGGGAGTGACCTAGAGAACAGGGCTGTGTGTGTGTGTGTGTGTGTGTGTGTACAAAATCATCAATTGCTGTAACTTACCTGGCACATGCACCAAATGTTCCAATTTCAGTAATGCTGCAGCAAGCTCCTTCTGAAGTGTATTTGGAACTGGACTGTGAGGGACCATTTGCTCTACAGGTGGTAAATCCTCTTCTACACGCTCTGCAACACCCAAATCACATGATACAAACTCAGCATTACTCGTCTTAAAAAGTACAAAAGCACATTAAGTGCAACAAGATGTATGACCATGTAGCATTGAACAGTGAAAGGTTCAGTTATCTAAATGTAGCAGCTATTGTCCATATGCAATGCTAACCAGTGACTGCCAGATAAACAAAAATGCTCCTTTGGCTGTTTGAAGCAGGATTTCACAACACCGTTTTTCAAATATCATCATCAAAAAGCTTCAGCATTTATTCACCAGTTGTCGATGGGTTTCAATGTACGCACGCGTTACAGCCAGTCATGCCTTGGCGCCATCAAAACCCAGCTAGCTTAGCTTGATGTACACTTTCTAGGTTCTAAATCCGCACAGCAATTGACGTACAGCAGTGACCACAACAGGTTCCCGAAAATGAAATGAATTCGCTATGAAACATGTGTCGAAATAGTAAAACACACACCACTTGAATACGACGAAAACGCCACAACAATAACCCCATTCTCGACCGTTATATTGGGCTGACGCCACAACAGTAACCCATAGCTGGTATGATTAGATGTAAGAAGTTAGTGCAACTATCTGTTTGTACTGTAAAAACGCAATAGCTTGGCAAAACATTCGGAAAAGCTACCGAAGATTAAGAATCAATTGATATTTACCTCACATTGTAGATCTTGCATGCCGCTCGTAATGTCTTCAGAGCAAGAAAGCCAGTTGATTCCTCCTTCCCGCTTAAACTCAGGTCAGGTGCACGAGCTACCGGGGTGGTCACGTCACTTAGTTCTTACCATCCAACATGATACAATTATGTGAATTTGACATTCTCAAGGAATAGCTTAGGCTCACATGATTTTTTTTAATTTCAGAAGGACCACTAATAAATCATGTGAGGTTCTTTCAATAAATTCATGCAATTTCAACAACCCCAAAGAGACCTTTTTTTCAGTGTAGTCCAGCCTATTAGCTACTAGGCGCCACCCCTGCACTCATCACCCTGCAGGAGACAGACAGGCAACACATAGAATAAAGGGGCGTAGCCCCAAGAAGAGTCAACAGGGTCGTAACAGTCCCCCCCCCCCCTTCGAAACAGAGGCCCACCTAAATGGGACTCTGCACTGGTCAATAACATCAAGAATTTAAACTATAAAACAATAAACTATTTCAAGGCATAACATCAATCATTACTCCACCATGACATAGAACCCAAGACACCACTACAAAACCTTAGTTTAAATGTCACACCAACCACCACCAAGTGCATTGCCCAATCTCACATTTTTTCCCATACCCCCCCAAACCTCCACTTCCCGATCCACCAGCAATCCAGGGCCCTTGGAAAGCACTTTAAGGAGAGACCAGGGGCCTCATTTATAAAGCGTTCTTACGCACAGATTTGATCTTAGACCGTGCGTACGCTCAAATCCATGCCAACGCTCAGATTTATAAAAAACGTCTTTGACGTGGAAAAGTGCTTATCTCCACGTCAGGTTCAAACTTGACGTACGACCATTTCCTTGTGGTAATGCCGGGGTACTGCAAGTAATCTGAGGTCTTGCGATCAAAATTCCAAGACCAACGATCTCTTCTCTTTCTTTGCCATATGCATGATCAATATCAGAAGATTGTTAAAGACGTTTTTGGACGCATTCAGAACATGTTTGATAATGGTGGAGGTTATTGTACAGTATTGGGAATATAGGATAATATTGGATAATACAGTTTTGAATGTTAAAAGTGAATAAACTCTTTTGAGAGGTGGATAAACTCTAATAAGAAATGGGTAGGCCTAAACTCTATTTCTGAAATTTCAGAGGTGGATAAACTGCGTTTACTCGCGTTTAGCTCATAGGCCTATTCCCAGCTTTGTAACAGAAAGGTAATATTTGAATGTAAGCTATACAATGTAGGCTGTAGATATTCTATATCATATATAGCCTACACAACCAAGGGACGGAAGTTATCTTCTGAAAGCAAGGCATCTTCATATTTAGTGTTGCGTCGGAGTTGCGTAAAGAGGTGCAGAGCGCGCACCTGTTTGCTTTTTTTGACTGGCAGTGCCCAAGATCAGATGACAGTACGTGAGT
Source organism: Alosa pseudoharengus (assembly GCF_046254945.1). Lineage (NCBI taxonomy): Eukaryota > Metazoa > Chordata > Actinopteri > Clupeiformes > Clupeidae > Alosa > Alosa pseudoharengus. Next base: position 38,303,208 of record NW_027468718.1, read on the forward strand.
TGAATAATGTAGGCTAGAATATAAAGGTAGGCCTAAAGCAAACAATAAAGGACAATGTTTAAGCCATTGGACATTATTGAAAGAAAACGATAGCAAAGATATGCAGAATGAATGAATAATGACCGGCGAACTAGGGTACTTTTTCAGCAAAAACATAGCCTATCCTAAAAGAAACGTTAAGCCTACATATCACGCTTAATTTAGTCCTCTGTTTTGTAGGCTAAATCAGCATATTACCCTGGGTCATATTGGAAACGTACAGTAGCCTACTGTACCATAATGTACAGGATTATGCTGTAGGCCTATCTTTCCTTCATAAGGTAGGCCTACCCAATTTTTTTTCTACAAAGTATAAACATAGGCTAAATGTTGATTATTCACATTACTGCAAGCAAAAGGAATGAAAGCGAGCAGAGGATAATGGACATGGATGCATACGATCTCTTTCCAGAACGCTTTGCTGGAAAAAACATAATTAGTTAAGCTATTCGAACTGACGCATATAGGCTAGTTAACATCAGATGGCATAGGCTAGGCCTATACAATGTTTTCAATATATAGTTTTACATAGGCTACAGCTTTTAGGCCATTGATTTCATTAAAACATATGCTAATAATATTGATGAGGGTGTGTTTACAAGGCGGAGACCTAAATCCATCCGGCTGCGCACAAGTTGACATTCATTTGTGATTTATAATGGGCACATCTGGAAGGGTGGCGTACGCACGTTTTTTTGTGCGTACGTTCGTGTTCTCTGAATCACACGTACGATCATTTCAGAAATGATCTAAGATCAAATGAAGGATGGCTTCTACGCAACACTTTTATAAATGAGGCCCCAGGAGAAAAAGTAACAGGAGAGACAGCAGACATGAGACGGAACAATTATTCATTAGTGGCACAGGAGTGGGACAATGAGTCACATTGTCCACACCCCTGATGTGACGTATGTCCAAGTGGTAGTGTTGCAGGAACAAGGCAAGTTGGGAATGTGTAGTGTGTGCAATTAGACAGGGTCAACCATGATCCAAATACCTCGGCCTCCCCAATTTGATGCGTTCGTCAAGGCCAACACAATAACACAGCTGACGAACAGGTGGACCACCAACACCTATATTGCTTTCTATGGTGTCAGTACAAGTAAACATATCTGAAATCGAAGCACAAAATGACCAAATCCAAAACTTGAGTTCTGAGCTTTTCTCTGAAAGATAACCTACCAGGCTATCCAAATTAGCCAATATTTCAGAAAAGTCAAGCTTTGGCTGCAGTACTGGGTCAACAGTGCCACCACAGTCAAGCTCTGCTGCCACCATCGGATGACTAAGCGCACTGTTAACCACAGCCACCGCAGCAGATGACACATCCACACAACCCAGACCAAAACTGTGACCTGGCGAATCGTGAGACTCAAGCAAGTTAAGGTCACATAACTGGGTGGGTATATTCCTGTCGGGGGTAAGGAATGGGTAGTCACGCTCGGACACTCGTTGGAACCTAGAATAAGGGCCAGCAAATTTAGCACTAAATGGTGAAGTGGGCATACGCAACAAAGCCATGACCTGATCGTATGGACTAAATGCTCGTTCCACCACTTGACCAAACACTTCTCTCATGTCTTGCTGGGCCTTACTAAAATTTTCACGGCCCATCTTCCAGGCCAACAGCAACCTCCGACGTAACCCCTTCACATTGTTAATCACATTCACTGGAGCTTTGAGCTCCTCCAAACCATCTATCAACAAAGTCAAATCATGGACCTGACAGGCAGAAACGAAATCATTGGGTCTGAAACCCATGCCAGTTTGCACCACCTCACAAGCTGTCAACCGCAGCCACGGTACACCCTCCTCCCCATTACCTTGAGCAACAGCTACCTTCTCACAGGAAAGAGTAGGTGGCGACTCAGGCAAGGTCAAATTAACACAGTCCAAATCCAACCCTTCTGACTCTTGGTGTCCCTCCAGGTCGGGACTCATAGGCAGAACAGACTTATGGTTTATTACAGGTGGCGGTGGCATCTCTGGCCACACCCGCCCCCCTGCCAAATTATTTCCTAAAATCACGTCAACTCCTTCTACTGGCAGTGACGGACGAACAGCCAAAACCACCTCTGCTTTCACAAGTTCTGACTCCAGAGCTACCCGATGGAGCGGAACAGAGATAGTATGCATCCCAATACCTCGGATAAGGGCAAACAATCCAGTGTCGGACAGATCAGAAAAAGGCAAAGTTGATCCCAAAATAAAAGATTCTGACGCTCCTGTGTCGCGCAAAACACGCACTGGCACTCTCTCGTCACTCCCAATCAACGAAACATACCCCTTCGTTATGAATGGGTTATAGCTCTCACTAGCACCTCCACAAGGAAGACGTTCCAAAAGCAGCACCTCCCTGACTGTGTCAGTGCTCTCACTCACTGAACTCAGAGGGACACCACTTGCTGAAGTCATATTTGATTGTTTTATACATTGCTGTTTCTCAGAACACGCAATCCTGACCGCACAACCGGCACCCTTTGGTTGAAACCTACTACGTCGCCTCTCCCGCAAAGCAGGGCATTTGTTTTTCCAGTGACCCGTCTGCAAACAATAATTACATGCATCCTCTGACTCAGTGTTTTCCTTGTAATTAAAATCATGCTTGGGTACATTAAAACGACGAGGACGAAACTCTTCCTGATTATGGGCACGGAAACTATGCTTGTGAATCAAAACATATTTATCAGCGAGCTCGGCTGCCTCAGCCGCCGTTTTAACATCGTGCTCATTGATATAAGTGGCAATACGATCTGGTATAATGTTCTTAAATTGTTCAAATATCATTAATTCGCACAGCCCTGCAAACGTATCCACACCCTCAGCTGTACGCCAGCGATTAAACAGCGCAGCCAATTCACGCACCAGCTCTAAGTGTGTTTGCTTATCGTTTTTATGCCAATTTCGAAACCTTTGTCTATAGGCTTCGGGAACTAATTCGTACGCTTTAAGAATATACAGTTTCACTACAGCATAGTCTTTCCGCTGTGAGTCATCCAACGCAACGTAGGCCTCCTGTGCTTTGCCAGAAATTACACTCTGTTAAAGCAAAATACGCTCTGAATCTCTCCAGCCGTAGTCATCTGCAAGTATTTCAAAGAGAGAAAAGAAAAGGTCAGGCTCGCGCTCATTAAACTTGGGTAAGAGCTTATATGTGACAGCTTGTCCTGTTGCGAAGAGGCTCTCCCCTCTTCCAACAGTTTTAAACGATGTTGTTCCTGCCGCAATATATCATACTCTAATTCTCTATCCTTTTCTCGTTCCCTCCTTTCCCGTTCACGTTCACTTGCCAATAATTTGTCTCGTTCCAATTGCATTTCCAACAATTTCATTTGCTGGTCAAAAGTTAACGCCGATGTGAGTTGAGGTGTCGAAGTCTGTGCCACCGGCTCCGGTAATGGATTAAGAGAAATTACCTCTCGTTCGGTCAGTGGATCTTCTGGCCAATCGATTTCCGTTTCTGAAATGAAAATTAACAAAACAAAAAACGAGGGATTATTTGATTTCCGTTTTAAAATACAAAATCGAAAAACGAGAATCAAGTCGTTCTCCGTTTTTCTAATCGGTTTCAAAACATCAAAATACAAATATCGAAATTAGTCTTAAATTTCGATGGTCATTATTCAATGAAGCCTAGTCTTAGCTCCTAGGCTAATATGAGTAGGCTACCCAGAAGCTCGCATCATAGTCTTAGGCTAACTTGGTAAAAATAGGCTACCTGTTAGATATGGCGGCCTTTGAAAGTGTTGCGAGGGATATAGAAGAGATGGTTAAAAAGGACATGTCTTATGCAGAAATCCCAAACACTTTAACAAATAACTTTGGTTCACAAAGAGGTTACTCTGCGAGGAGCATCCTACGATTTTGCACCCAGCATAATTAGGCATCCACTAACTCGGGACCACCTGGAAACTGAGGTGGTGAAGTTTGCGAGGTAGCCTAGGCCCTAGGGGATGCCAGGCCTACTGCGGTCACGTAGCCTACCTACTGTATGCAATAATTTTATTCATTTTAATTTGATGTATTTATTAGGTTGGTCCAACATACAGTACCTCAGAATTATTGGCACCTCTGCTAAAGTTGATGCCAGTAGAAAAATGAGGAAATATCCAATTTATAGCCTAAGGACACCTGGTTTGATGCTCAGGACACCTGGTTTGATTAGATTATATTAGATTAGATTAAACTTTATTGTCATTGTGCAGAGTACAACAGAGACAATGAAATGCAGTTTGCGTCTAACCAAAAGAAAAGATATAGTGCAGTGTAGACAGTAGTATACAGTTATTTTCAGAAGGTGGTTTAGAGTAGTATAAATTAAATATAAGTATGTGCAGTGTATTAGCAGTAACCTTATAAGAGCAGAATAAATATGGCTGTAATATGGACAATGTATGAACATCATGTACAGATATGTGCAATGTAGTGGCAGTATACATTATAGTAGTAAGAACAATATAGATATATGCAGTGTATTAACAGAATATATTACAGAAAAACTGAATAAATATGGATATTTAGTATGAACCATATAAACAGATATGTACAGTATGTACAGCTATGTGTAGTGTGGTAACAGTACCATCGTAGTGCAGAAACAGTAACAATATAATAGTAGGCCTATTAAGAATAAGTATGTGCAGGATGAAGAGCAGTAGAATAGTAATAGTAGAGCAGTAGCAGTAAACAAATAGACACTATGGATGATTGATGCTCATTGAGCTCAATGCAAATCAAACCAGCTATAATAGGCCAACTGAAATAAAACCATGCCAATCTGTATGGTGAAGGGTATGTGATGATGTGGAGGTATTTTAATTCCAAAGGCCAGGGGAACTTTATCAGGATGCATAGTATACTAGATCCATGAAATATCTGCCTCTATAGGAATGTAACATAGGGGTGCCAATACCCTATTTTAAGGAAGAACATTTAGTTATTTATGATACATTAATCATTCACAAAGAAAATTGGTGTCCTTATAGGTTTCCTATTTTTTTTACTTAAGGCATTAAGATCAATTTCCAAAAGATTTGCATTCCTCTTTTTAGTCAACTTTAGCAGAGGTGCCAATAATTCTGAGGTACTGTATGTTGGACCAACCTAATAAATACATCAAAGTAAAATGAGTGATTGCATACAGTAGGCATGGTAGGCTACATGACCGCAGGCCTGGCATCCCCTAAGGCCTAGGCTACCTCGCAAACTGCTTTTGCCACCTTAGTTCCCAGGTGGTCCCGAGTTAGTGGATGCCTAATTATGCTGGGTGCAAAATCATCAGATGCTCCTCTCAGAGTAACCTCTTTGTGAACAAAAGTTATTTAAAGTGTTTTCTGCATAAGACATGTCGTTTTTAACCATCTCTTCTATATCCCTCGCAACACTTCCCAAGGCCGCCATATCTAACAGGTATTTTTACCAAGTTAGCCTAAGATATGATGCGAGCTTCTAGGCCTCCTCAGATTAGCCTAAGAATAGGCTTCATTGAATAATGATCATCGAAATTTAAGACTAATTTCGGTATTTGTTTTTTGATGTTTTGAAACCGATTAGGAAAACGGAAAACAACTTGATTCTCGTTTTTCGATTTTGTATTTTAAAACGGAAATCAAATAATCCTTCGTTTTATGTTTTGTTAATTTTCATTTCCGAAACGGAAATCGATTGGCCAGAAGATCCACTGACCTACACGGACCAACAATGCATCTTTCTTGATACTTTTAGGAATCAGTGACTCAAATCCGTAGTGCTCCGCTACTTTAACAAGTTGAGCTTTAGTTAAACTTTGCAGACTGTGCCGAACATTCCATTTTTTCATACTCGATGGCCTTATGGCACAAAAAGGCTTATTGTATGATTATGCTACATGACAGAGATACAATATACCCACCACTGTAATCAGGAGAAATAGCCCTTTCAAATGGTATAAAATATAATTAATAAGTTTGAGGAGAACATACATAATTTTTAAAAAATATCTTTAAAATTCAACCCCAAAAAACACGAAAATATCAGTTTGTCAAGATTAATCTAATTTTTCTCCCAATTTCTATTGTAGATAGAGAAAAACATAGAGTGTATGGGAGATTCACAATTTTGTCCTCTACTCAGTGATAAAAACAGAATCAATGTGTCACCTTTTGTTCAAAAGTTATGATAAACTTATTAGACCTTTGCAGACGGCACAAAACATTCCGTTTTTTCATACTTGATGCCCTTGTGAGACAAAAAGGCTTATTGTGTGGCCATGCTACATGACAGAGATAAGATATACCCACCATTGTAATCAGGAAAACTAGCCCTTTAAAATGGTAAACATCATAGTTAATACATTTGAGTGTACCACACATTGTTTTTAAACAAAACTAGTGCTGCCGCGATTAGTCGACTTAGTCGACCTAATCGACCATGAAAATTAGTCGACGGCAATTTTTTTAGTCGAAGAGTCGTTTTACTATAGACCTCTCCAGAATATATCCCGCCTCCTAGCTTCCGTATCCATCCAACTTCCGGTCGTGGATTGTCTATGGGAAATAACATGGCGTTTTGAAAGATCGTACCTGTCAAACTCTGTAGGTGACAAAGTAGAAAAAGCTGCTGGGCAGATTGGCCTACACACTTCTGCCATCTAGTTTCCACTGGATTTTTTGATTTTCGGTGCCGTTTAAGAAATATAGTCTATAGTATATTACTTAAACGGCACCGACAATCAAAAAATCCAGTGGAAACTATATGGCAGAAGTGTGTAGGCCAATCTGCCCACCAGCTTTTTCAACTTCGCTACCTACAGATGTTTTACCGGTATGATATTTCGAAACGCCATGTTATTTCTCATAGACAATCCACGCCCGGAAGTTGGATGGATACGGAAGTTACGGAGGCGGGACTTCTTCTGGAGAGGTCAATAGACCCATTTACATCTGATGTCAGCAAATATTTGCGCGCGCATTTTGGCAACAGAAGTCGTGTTATTTTCCAGCAGTTCTGATTGAGGAAGACGAGGTAGCAACCAGTTAGTAGGTATTCACGAACTGTATAAGGCATCAACATGTCAGGTTGTTGCGTGTATGGTTGTACTAACCGCTATTCAACCAGTGGACTTAAGTTTTATAGGATTCCGACAGGACCACGACCATTTCAGAGCAACCGAAGGCGTCTGTGGCTGCAAGCTATTAAACGTGTGGACTGGAATGAGGACATCATCAAAAATGCTCGTGTCTGCGGCGCCCACTTTATATCAGGTAAGGTTATCTATCTAGATAGGCTACTCTTTAATATTACAGGAAAGCCTTGTTTACATTTGTGATTGTATGATGTAGAATAATAATAAAATGCAGCTTAAATTGGATAGACTGGAGTTAGATTTAGCTAGTAGTAGCTGCTAGCTTGCTATGCAGCTTTAAAGTTTGATAGCTTGCTAGCTAAACAGACGTGTTTGTGTTTTATTTTTGCAGGCGAGATGTCATTGGACTCTAGTAGTCCTGATTTTGTGCCATCTGTGTTTACATACACAAAACAAAGCCAGAACCCAGGTGCAAAGATGGACAGGTAGGATTAGAGTTGCCCTCCTCGGTCGTTTTTTGTATTGTTTGTTTTCCCCTAAGCCATACCTGTCAACCCTGTGACTTAACCTCGAATTCCCTTCAGTTAACTGATGTGTCCGAAGTAGAAACGCTAGATAATCTTCCAATCTTTTGCTTTGTTCATGGTGCATTCACCGACTGATTTGGCGACTTCTGGATTAGCGAAAACATTTGTAACGTTAGATCTAGCTTTGCTGCTCCACCTCGTTTAGGTGCTGCATTTTGTTTTTAATAAGCTTACAGCTGCTGTTTTGAGACATGTGGCTGAGTCTACCTGTATATTTCTGCTGTTACTGTAGGTACCATAGGAAAAGGAGGAGAGAAGACGGACCTAGTACTGCAGCAAACCAACGTGCTCCTTCTGAAACTCCAGAACCTCCAGAACAAGAATGCAGCATGGATCATTGTCCTGGTATGAATATATTAATTATCATCTTACAATTAACTGATTGATTGTCACAGTTCCCACCCTCACTGAAAGAGTCAGTTTGCTCCTAGTGTGTGTGTGTGTGTGTGTGTGTGTGAGCGTGCGCGTGCTCCTGCAAGGCCCACTGTCCCCTGGATGGGTTAAATGCAGAGGAGAAATCTCTCCCTGGGATCAATAATGTATCTTCTTTTTTCCACCGACCAATTACTTTTTCTACATGGATCCTCACACGAGAAAGTTGTCTAGTTCTGTCCACTTCCTGTGCAGAAAGCGGCTTCTTTCCTTTTGTGAAATGAGGGATACGTAGGGTTGCACCATAGGCCGCAAGCTCGTCTCTGATGAGAAATCAATAATGTATCTTCTTTTCTGTCATGTTTGGAAAATTCATTGTGTGGAACTGTGAAATACCCTGGATTGTGAACTTGTTTTCATTGGTTACCGCACATGTTAATTTTTCATTTTTCTATATTAAAGCTGAAGAGGACATCCCAGTTCCAAGGAGAGAATATGATGATCTGAACCTGAAATACTGTCAACTTCAGGAGGACTATGTCAACCTGCGACAGGAATTGGAGACACTACGAGCAGAAAATGTAAAGCTGAAAGAGGATCTACACAAATCTACATTCTCCTACACCACTGTTAAATGCAACATTACACAATTGCTTTTTCTCACAGGACTGACCTCTGTGGTCTTTGAGTGGCTGATTACAAAAATAATGGGCAGCGTAGAGAGAATTCACAACAAACTTACAGTAGAGGACCACCTATTGATTATATTGATGAAATTAAGGTTGGGCCTATGCAATACTGACTTGGCTTATAGATTTCAGGTATCAAAAACCACCATATCAAATATTTTGCGGAGCTGGGTCCCTGCTATGGCCTTCATCCTCAAGCCACTCATTAAATGGCCAAGTAAGGGTGCAATACTGAAAAATATGCCAAAAATATTCAAGCGCAACTTTAAAAGATGCAGGTGCATAATAGATTGCACCGAAATTTTCATAGCTAGACCTAGTAGTCTGACTGCCAGGGCCCAGACATGGTCAAACTATAAACACAACAACACCATTAAATATTTGATCGCCATCAGTCCAGCTGGTGCAATTTCATTTCTGTCTCCTGGGTGGGGAGGAAGGGTCTCAGACAAGCAGATCACTAATGAGTCAGGTTTCCTCAAACTTTTGGAGCCTAGGGATGAGGTTTTAGCTGACAGAGGATTTCTCATCAGAGACGAGCTTGCGGCCTATGGTGCAACCCTACGTATCCCTCATTTCACAAAAGGAAAGAAGCAGCTTTCTGCACAGGAAGTGGACACAGCTAGACAACTTTCTCGTGTAAGGATCCATGTAGAAAGAGTAATTGGTCGGTGGAAAAACTGTAAGATTTTGCAGACAGTTATTCCAGTGTCGCAGGTTAACATACTAGATTATGTTGTTATTGTATGTGGTGCCCTCACAAACCTCTGTAAGAGTGTTGTTCCCAAATGAGTTACACATAAACATGTATGACATGTAAAGGGATTTTACTTTTTGTAAAACATGTATTTAGGCTTACTGTTCTTTAGACTTACAGTTCTTCTCTGTTACTTAATGAATTTTAATAAACCTCCCCACATTGGCTGATACTTGTGTGTGTAATGGTCCTTCCCCTCCACCCAGATTATCTCAACAATTCCGAGTGTAGTTTAACTTTTTTATTTGTAATGTTGTTACTAATGAGTTTCATTCCATTTTAATTTCATTAAACAATAACAACATGGATAGTAGGAGTATGTACAATATATTATAATCAAACTGGTTTTGTATGTTGTAAACAATAAACAATAATACTTTTAGGTCTAAATTATATCTATTGATACATACATTGAATTAAAGAGTACAACTTTTAAATATCTTGTTGCACTGAAGTGCATAGACACAGCAGTCAATAACACAAAACATTTACACAATGGGATGTTTAATCTATATATATGATCTGGAATAGTCATTACTGTAGATAGTCAGTACATCATTTAACTTTTATCTAACTTCAAAAACAAAGGAAAAACATTCCATAACCAACATCTAACACCATATCTGGTCTTTTATCACAATAAATCATATTGCCCACTCGTACATGAAGGCATTCAAGCCTCTACCCTCACACATTTCCTACACAACCATGTTGCCCGCTTCCTTTTTATTTGTGCACAACTGTAGTGAATGTGGTTGTTGCATTTGGCACAGATTATCATTTTACCAAAATCTGGTCTTTCACAGTATTCACAGGCTCTCTGTGACACCAAGACAGGATCATGTCTTCTTGTTAGTAATTCAGGCAACACATTTGAGATAAAGAAGTCATGTGCTTTTGGCAAAGCCTCCTGGAGAAACTCTTCATTTCTTATGATGCGTTGCACAATGAACTTCTCCTTCGTCCACAACACAAAGTCACAATAGCTTACATCACAGACAAAGATGTGAAGTTGAGTTTGATAATAGTATGTGTGCGAATGTTTCAACGAAAATGACTTGTCCAGACAAAACTGCTTGTCTTCTGTACATCCTTGAAGGCTATTCCTATATTTGTAGGGACACTTTATCTCTACCACCCCTTTGCCACAGCAGGAACATCTTACAATCCCATCTGGCGATGATCCAAGGTGTGGCTCAGAAGGTTGTACTACTAAGCCACATGAGCTGATGCTGAAATCTGGATGGCTTTGGGACATAAATGCAGTGTAGGCTTGTCTTGCTGTTTCCTCAATGTTTTGACCCCAGAGCACAGATGGGACATTTAACTCTGTTTTGTTGTACTGCATTATATCATTTAGGTATGTTTTGCTTATCTTGTCAGTTGTGGTTGCATGGTGAAATTTGGTGCTTGTGATCCGACCAGCCCTATAGGTGTGCCACTCATTTGACTTTGACTGTTGCCGTGTCACAAATTCCAGTTTCTCACATTGCTGAGGTTGTAGTGTAGTTTTTAGTTTATGAAATGTATCTTCACATTTCACCTGCATGTCCTGTGGTGAGAGCTCCCTTAGTGTTGCATCCCATAAAGCTGTCAAGGGCTCAGGTAAGTCTGGATGTTCCTCTGAATCAGTGTCAGATGATGCTGTGTCCGTGTCACTGTTTTCAAGGCTTGTCAGCACTGCAGCACCTGGGTCCACATCCCGCAGTTCCCGAATGTCATCATCTGTCAACACTGACAATAGAGCAACAAAAAGACACAATCAGTGTGCTTTATAAGAATATTTCTAAAAACAAGACCAGTTAAGCTGTAGATAACAATCTAATTTCTAGAATCAGTAATCTGAAGACATTCAAACTAACATAATAGTGAAACTATTCAAACTGAGTGTGTTAATGAAAAATCAGCCATGTTGGTCTGTCAGCCTGTTCATTTTTGCATTATCAACACCTTTCTCAGGCTATTATTGTGTCAAAACACTGAAAAGAAATCCTAAGAATTAATTAAACGCACAATGGCAAAAGGAAACTTATCTAGGCTCTGTCCACTATTATACACTACATGCCTCTGGGTGTGATACTATTCTTCCTAGTAGATGTTGAAGCTGCTGAAAGTTGCCTGCCTAGCCTTTTTGGTTTCTGGAAGCAGATATCCCTCAATGGAGCCGGTGTGACTTCTTTCCTGCTGACATCTTTCCACATGCACACTCCAGAAGTAACCGCTTCTTTCTCTGTCCTTCCCATCCTACCATATAACTCAACTTTGAATAATATTGCAGCTGCATAGCTGCAGCATGACCCAAGCCTGAAATTTCACAAAAACATACAGTAGGCTAATAAACATACATTCTGATCCATAATGTTATGACCAGGGCTTGAAAGTAACACTCAAACAGATCTCAACTCTGGCTAGGAGGAAGGTACACATCTAACTTACTAGATGGTAATAAACATCTAACTTACTAGACATATGACTAGCGGTAAGTATCCTAAACATAATCAGGTTATAACTGAATGATATTGGTTGCTGACATGTTGAACCCTGTTGTCTGTGTTCATGAAAATGTTAGTTTCAAACCCTGGTTATTTCATAGCAAAAATAAGATAGCTTTACCGCACACTGTTGACGTTTGAGCTATCTTATTTTTGCTATTTAAGTATGTTCCTGCAATCTACCTGCACCTAACCAGCTTCACGTGGATCTTGGTATCACCTGGTTATTTCATCTTTGCATAACAACTAGATCAAAGAGCTCTCGATGCTTTCCCAAAACCATAGCAACAGCAATATGCTATGTTATGCTACCTTTTAGTAACTTAGTTGGAAATTGCATTAACCAACAACGTTGCTGACTTACGTTTGTTAATATAGGGTAGTTCATCTATGTTTTTTGGGAAACGCACCTCTGAACTGTTATCTAAAAGTCTACAACACCAAATAATAATACTACTTACCCTGCCATACAGGTGCAATTAGCTGTGAGGACGTAGGTTTCTCGTTTGTTGATAATAACCCAAGCATTGTACATCGTTGTCTTGTGTCCTTGTCGTTGACTAGGGAGAACTTCTGCTCTTAAAACACAAAACTCTGAGTCTATGTCATGGTATTTGACATCCTGTACATGTCCACAGACAACGTATTCATAAGCATCCAGTGACTTATAGGCTCGTAATTTCTCTCTGGTGTACACACTTGGTTTCTCAATTAAATAGGTATATATATCCGGCCACTGTATATTTGGCCACTTTCTAACATCTTCAACCCACGTATTAATAGAAGACGGATCTGTAAGTCGGACACCATTTGTTAAAGTTAACTTGTTAAAGTAACATTCGCGATCTTTAGCTGATAATCCCCTTGCATAGCTTGACAAGCTGTGTATCTCCTCCATACTTCTGTTGCCAAAACGCGCGCGCAAACGTTCTACGTCATCATTGTGTACAAACAGAAAACGGGTCTATTGACCGCCTATTTATTTTTGGTCTCACACGGCTGTAATGTTATATTAACTCTATGTTATTAACTCTTGAAAAGTACAATGACTGTCTTTGGATGTTAAACAGGCTACTAAGACTTTGGCATGTTTTAAACCCCACTATGCACGCAAGTGTTAATGCCAGCAGCAAAACTGCGTGCCTGCCTGCTTTCAGCGCAATTAATTATTAGGCAGAGCTAAGTGGGGTTACGCTAGTCCAGACTCTGACTAATATAGTAGCCTATTGTGGAAATTAAAATAAATGAAGTGAAGTGTCTCACGTTGACAACGCAACGGCGTGTCATTACTGTAATTCATTCATACAAAAAGTTAAACCGAACATGCCGCCGCCCGTGATATCAACAATCAAGGTGCGTCATTTCCCATGGTCAATAAGTCACAATACATATATAAGTAACCTATGTGGTAAGACGCGCAAAGTGCCTGTAGCCTACTTGTTTTGAACATGCTGATGTTAGGCTCATTTGCAAAGTCCTCAACTCCTGTCGCCTTTCAAAGTCCAGCGTTTCTCAAACTATGGGCCGCGCGGACCAGCACCGGCCGTAACGTAGACATTGCTGGTCCGGAGCCGCGGAGTGAAATTATTCCCGGGGCTTCGTCTGATAATTTGCTGCGCAATTGATCAGGGAACCGCGGACCGACAGAAAAAGAAAACAAACTTTTCTGCAATCAGTATGAATTACTTGCTAATTTGGTGTCATCAAACATAGAGGCATACAATTAAATGGTGGTATGAGCGTTCATTCAATGCGCGAGAGAAACTGAAAGCACTTGATAACGTTGGTAGCAAATCTCCAATTCAACCTATTGGAAAGCTATTTAATTATGAAACTACATTTAATAGAACAATGTGGATTTATGCAACTTCCATAAAAACAGAGCACAGACTATAATACACTATCTACGGTATTGTATAGTCACATTTGAATAACGTGGCCAAAAGCTTGTGGCATAATTAAATATGTAAATATTCTTTCCATTTGCCTACCAGTATATGATGCTTGCATGAGGGAAACATCCCAAAACGATGACACCCATATAATTGCTGTTGTTTTGAGAAGTATTTATCATGCAACCATGCAAAAGCAATGGAACTATTCTAATTATATTTTACATTAGTAAAGCAGTCCTCTGATGTGCATGTTTTCAAACTTTTTGTGAACAATGTTAGCACTTTAAACACTGGCTGCTTTGAAGTGCATGTATAACAATATAGCATAACAATAATAATTGTGATGTGATATAATGATAATTTGATGGGGGGTGGGTTCATGTAGGTGGGCCCTATGACCCCAAAGTATGCCATGACCGGGCCTCAGGTCAAAGAAGTTGTGTATGTCGATGGCAACACTGGCATACAAATAAAGTCTATCAAAGGTCTGACATTACTGTAGATCTGAAGGTAGCATTTTAAATGGGTGTTTTTTTTTAATACATAATGTTTTTGAACAGTTTACTTACAGTAATACAGCTTCTAACAAAAGTAGGGTGATATATATTTTACGTTTTCCCTTTAGTTGAGTTCAAAATAAAACGTACACAACAAAATAACAAACACTTGATTTAAAAAAAAATATTCGTTTAGATTAGTCGACTAATCGAAAAATTAGTCGAAAGATTAGTCGTTAGAAAATTAGTCGTTAGTGGCAGCACTACAGTAATTCACAAAGCACTTTAGCCCTAAAAGTAGTACCTACTTCTGTTACATTTTAAGGAAACTTGCATTGTAGGCATAACTAAGGGATGCAATAACACCACCAACAACCAAAACTAGCCTACTCATTGTCAACATGTACATGAAATGTAAATTTTCTAATTAAAATGTTTTCTTTGCAAACGTAGGCATAGGCGTATGGTGACAGATTAATTTAATAATGCTGCTGTGTGAATCACGGTAAGTGTGAATGAAGTGGCCACTTCTTAATGGGACCCACTGTATGGAAGTGGGCTAAGTAAAATAGAGATGTTTTAAATAAGATAAGGTTAATCAGAATTCTACGATATGCCCGCTTGACAACGGCAGAGATAGAACTGGCCTTTGGCCATAGCAACCATCCATTTAGAACGACTGGCCTTCATAGCAACCAAAGATCTGAGCTGTGTTGCAATGTGAGGCAAAGTATAGAAAGGTGATGAAACATACAGAGACAGGTCAAGAAATATAGTGCAGTGTAGACAGTAGTAGACAGTTGATTTACAGACGGTGGGTTAGATTAATATGAAGTATTCCTTTATTCTGAGATAGGCTACATAGGCTCTCAAAACAACCCCAGGCTCACAAAACAATCCCAAACAGACATAAGGTCTTTATAGAGCAAATCTATATATATTATTTGTCAAATAAACCAGTAAAACATAATTTGTGGGATGGAATATATAACATTCACACTCATAGCTCATATTTTTTTTAAATAAATCAGTGAAAAAGTATCCTGACAAACAAGCAGCTTTTTAATGCCTTGGTCATATTTCATAATTTCAATTCCTCTGTAGGTTACCTGATAGCCCAGTTTGAGAGGCGCAAGACGCGTGACATTATTTATTTTTTGCAGCCAATCACTGCTGTCATTTTATTTTATTGATTTGATCTCAGTCATAGAAGCTAAATTCGAAGGCAAGCCAAAGGTAAAATCCAACGAATCGCATTCAACCCGCAAGCCAATAGTTGAATAGCCCTCTCCTAGAGCTTTTGAGATATTGCCACTGCTCCAACATTGAAAGGCACTGTTACAATGCCTGGATCAAGCCAGGTTCAGCATAGCGTATGCCACTGTCCGCTCACGTTGCTGACCGGACCAGGGCAAGCACACTTTCGCAGTTCCCGCCGGAAATGCAGTCTAGTTAGTGGGTTTGATCCAGCAAGACCGTTTGATTCAGCCATGCTGTGGTCTTGCTGGATCAAACCCACTAATAAGAAAACTTAAGAAGAACAATTAGGGAACGTTCATAGAAGGTTAGCTGAATGTAAAAAAACCTTTAGGGAACCTTTAGGGAACGTTCCCTAAAGGTTCTTTAAAAGTTCACAATATTTACCTTTAGGGAACCTTTAGGGAATGTTCCCTAAAGGTTCTTTAAAGGTTCAAAATATTTTACCCTTAGGGAACGTTCCCTAAATGTTCTTTAAAGGTTCAAAATATTTACCTTTGGGGAACCTTTAGGGAACGTTCCCTAAAGGTAAAATATTTTGAACCTTTAAAGAACCTTAAGGTAATTACCTTAAGGGAACCTTTAGGGAACGTTCCCTAAAGGTTATGTGTTTGCTGGGCTTTGTTTGAGTTTTTTTAAGTTCCGCGGGTTGATCTGTGGGAGTCGGCGAGCTCTTCCGCATCCAGACGTCAAGACGTAAAGATGTTCGCGGCGGAAGCCGCCAGATTAAAAGTCCTTGGGACACCTCCACCTGGGATGAAACGTCATGGGGGGAAGAGGAACTTATGTTTAGTTTAACAATTAAGTTCTTTTCTGTTGAATATTATTTTTGAGTATTTTGAGTTAAGAAATATTGTTTACTTACTTAGTATGTTGAACTGATCTCTGTCTTCGTCTGTGTCTTCAATGTGAATCTTATTTATTGTCTGTATCCCTCTTGTGTTCGGTTGGTCTGATCAGCCAGCTTAAATGTTCCCCTATGTCTCAGTATGTCAGGTCAGTTCTTTGTGTTCAGTTATGCTTATGTTTCTCTTTATTTCTTGATTTTGAGTTCTGTTTAGTTGACCTCATTTTGGCTAAGAACTCTTTAGTTAACACAAAAATAAGTTGAGCATTTTTCTATGATTTTGAAATGTTGCTCAATATTTTTGTAAAAATAAATACTATTTGAAACTTTATTTCTGCGCCCTTGCCTAACTGCCTTGGTCCCCCTTACAATCAACCAATAATTATTCTGATATTAATATTATTGTAACGTCTACATCTTTGTGTAGGCTACTGTTAAATGTTACTAAGCAATGGCCTCTGACTTTGAAATACCAAGGCCGTTAAATGCAGTGGTATAGTCTACGTGATACACAGGACTACACAGTAAACCCATTTAAAAAGCATCATCATCTCAGTATACCCATTTAAAATAGGCAAGGATACGTATTTAATAACATTTGGGGTTGCTCACAGTATACCCACCACTACAACTAACTAACTAGACTACACCACTGGTTAAATGGCACATTGCAATTTACAATTTGTGTGAGTTCAGGGGCATACAGAGAGTTGAAATTTGGGTGACATCAATAAAGAAAATAGAAACAAAGGGATGTGTACAGCCTCAAGTATGAATGATGTCACATTAACAGAAGGTTCAGAGCAGCAGCAGACCTTTCTTGGTGCCACGCAAGTTATTGAAAGTCATGTGTTTTCAGAACGTAGTGGTGCTGTGCCATGTCCCATGTATAAGGGGCTTCAGGTTGATCCAGTGACGGTGGGTGATGATGTCAGGGAGATGGATGTCAGGGGACTTGGAGAAAGGGGGAGGACATGCCACCTCAGACCACCCCAGCCAAACCACTTCACGTAGGCATTCCCTTGCTTGCAGACTAATGGAGACCACCTTGCCGCCACCTCCAGTACATTCAGCCATCACCCATATCTTACCTGCAAAAAGGAAAGTTACAATAAAGTTAGTCAGACAATTTTACAACATTACAAAGCATCTAATCAGGCACTCAACACCACTAGTAATACCAATTAATTAAATATATGTGTGCAATAAACTTCACAGCCTACCTGATGTTAACTACACATTTAAATATGCGGTGTGAATGTTATTACCTTGCATCAGCTTGAAAAATAACGTTATCAGTATGACTGATCATGGACGTTAGATGACAAACTAAGGTCTTTCTCAAATGTTCACCGATATCCCTGGGAAGTGACTGGTTCTTGGCGTAGTGTTTAATGCAGGCGTTTCATTTATCGATCATTCACTTATGCGGTCTACAACTACCGACCTACCGATCTATTTTTTACAGTCTATCTATGCTACCGACCTACCATCACAGAAGTAGCTCTAACAGAGGTGTCTGTCGTTAACGTTAGAAAAAATGCAACGCTGGCAAACTGGCTAGTAGTTACATTAACATAAGGTTGATGAGGTCCATGCTTCACATTACTTGCGTTGCTTTATCACATCATACCGTTGCTTTATCACATCATATACTGTACTGACTGTCTAGTGTTATTAATCCCCATGTACAGTCAATGGTTACTCCATGTTGAGATGGCATACATTGAGATATTTGAAAACAGCAACAACTAATAAAACCAAGTATATCATGCATCAACTCTTACGGGAGCTGTGTGCTAATCTTCACTTCAACGACTTAGCCTCCCGTTAACGGTAACGTTAATGTAGCTGCTAACGTTAGCATGTAATTCGCTGTCCATATTTCTGTTGTTAGCTTATTAGTATTCACCATACTAAATTGTCACAGTCTATAATCAACATAAGCTCTCTTAGACGTATTTAAGAACACCAATAGACAAAAAAAACTTTTCAGTTGATACGGAACACTTACCAGACAAGAACAAACCGACTGTTATTTGTACTGTTTAGCTAACTCACAGCCGCAAAATTCATCCAGCTAGCCTTCGGCGCCGAGTCGACCTGCGTTGTGGAAAGGAGAAGGGGCGGGTTTCACTTGGCAAGGGGCGTGTTTAACTCGCTGAGTGGCAACTGAATGGGCGTGCCTGACCGCGACTCCTCTTCACTGCGCATGCTTCAACTTTTGCTGCGCAGCCGCACTTCAAATTGGCTCCAAATTTTCCAAGATGGCGTCGCCTCAGCGGCTTCAATTCCATAGAACACTGCAGAATGCAGCCACACTGTCCAGTTCTATATATACAGTCTATGGTTTTGCCTTTGTAGTGTTTATGTAGATTACACAGAAGCTACAATATCGGCACAGGATATATGTTATATGAAGTTATGGTATTTAAAAAAAATCCTAGAATGAATGGACTTCTATGGGAGTTAGCAGAGAGGTGGTCCCTCCAGCCTACGTCGATTCTTCTACTTCCAGGAATTCGCCTGCCCCCTTGATTTTTCTTCTTCTTCTTCTTCTGTTTCTGTTTCTTGACTTTTTTTTTGAAGTATACCGCCACCAACTGTACAGGAGTGTGTAATACCATGAACGTCATAAAGTCTAGGCTTATGTTAATTCAAAGTAAACAAAACAAAAAAAAAAAAAAAAAAAAAAAAAAGCAAAAAATGAGAATAATTATACTCTTCTCATTATACCAGTATTATTAAGATAAATAAATAAGGCTTTAAGTCTCTCCCTTGTCATGCCCTTTTCCTCAAGTATGTCATGAATTGAGTTCTCCCCTTCCATGTCCTGCCAGACCACTCTATTATCATTATACTTCTTACAAGTAAACAATACATGTTCCACATCTTCATTGTCTTGGCACTCCATACATAAACCATTTCCCTTTCCTATTATCTGTAAAGTAGAATTCAAACCTGTATGTCCTAATCTAAGTCTGGTATAGACCACTTCTTCCCTTCTGTTTAAACTCAGTGATGTAACCCTTTTCCCTGTCACATTCTTCTGAATTTTATGGTAGTGTCCAGCCTTAAATTCGGTCTCCCATTCTCCTTGCAATTTTTGTATAATTTCAGATTTAATTATGGATTTTGCTTCACCCTTTCCCATTGGAACATTAATTCCTATATATTTGTTTTCCAACATCTTTTTTGCAATCTTATCCTCTTCATTTCCTTTGATGCCTATATGAGCTGGAACCCAACAAAATTGAACACTTATTCCAAGACTTCTGAGCTGCAATAGTAAATATTTTATTTCAATAATCAAGTCATCCCTTGATGAGTGACCTGTATCTAGGCTATGTAAAGCTGCCATTGAATCTGTACAGATTACACTTCTCAATGGCTTAACCTCTTCGATCCACCTAAGGGCTGTTATTAACCCAGTCATTTCAACAGAATATACAGACAAACAGTTATTTAATCTATATCCCTCTCTTTTATTAAATTCTGGGATATACATCCCAATACCACAATGCCCATTTTGTGGATCTTTTGATCCATCAGTATATATTTGAACATGTCCATAGAAGGATGTTTTTAAATATCCTTGGCAGTATGTTGCAAAGCTTTGGTCATTTGGATACTCTTTTTTACCTTTCAGTAATTCACTGTTAACCTCTGGTGATGGGAGAATCCATGGGGGAACAGCACTTAAAACCAATGAAGGACTACATTTTAGGTCTTTAATTAGTGGGTTTGATCCAGCAAGCCCACTATTGTTCTTCTTAAGTTTTCTTATTAGTGGGTTTGATCCAGCAAGCCCACTATTGTTCTTCTTAAGTTTACTTTATTAGTGGGTTTGATCCAGCAAGCCCACTATTGTTCTTCTTAAGTTTTCTTATTAGTGGGTTTGATCCAGCAAGACCACTATTGTTCTTCTTAAGTTTTCTTATATCTTCTTATTCACCCACTTTTTGGCCGAACTACTGCTCCTAGACCGTTTGAGCTATCGACGCAGTTCGAACTCCAAAAATTCAGGCCCGAACCGGTGTAACTTGCTTGTTAATTTCGTGTCGCTGGCCCTTGTCGTTTTCGCGGTATTCCCGTTTTTCTGCGTTTTTTGGGCCCATTGAAATGAATGGCGGAATGCTGGGGCTTTATGACATCACAGCACCTCATTACTTGCACCTGGTAGAGCTCTGCTGCTAGAGTTGATTACTTGCACCTGGCAGAGTTCTAAGCCATCTGGCAATGTCTAATGGGCTGGGCTGGGCTGTCTGTGTATATGAAGGTGTGTGCATGTAACTTTTGACCAGTATGTCCGATTTTCATGAATGAGGTACCGTTGGAATCTGTGGTGTTAAAATCCACATTAAATAATACAACTCAAAAGAAGTCCGCACACCGTGGATGTATACTGCAGATGATGGCTTTAATGCACTCCGGAGCATTGGTGAAGCAATTAAGTGAAAGCAAAGTAAGCAGTGAGCAGTGAGCAAAGTGAGCAAAGTGAGCTAACATCCTCTGGCTGTTGTCCAGCCTTTATACCCCTTCAAGTAATCCCAGACAGCACCCACTATGTTTACAGATAACTGACCAAGTAATATATGGTACTCCACCTTTGCCCTCTCATCCTGTTATTCCTACATTCTTTAGGTTGTGCTATTCTTTAGGTTTTGCTTACATTTCCTGTCACCAAACCTTATCCATGCCATTTTCTGCCAGGCCTGCTCTTTCCTTAAACCAGTCTTCCTTTCCCACACTGAACATACTACAGAATTCAGTTTCACAAAACAATGATATTACACAGAATAAAGATACTACATAAAAGATATATAAAATATATATAAACTAAAGGATATATTTCAATAAAGGCCACGACATATCCCCCCTTTGAGCATGAAGTGCTCACTTATGCAGCAAGATCAAATATTTATCACTATTTTAACACATCCCCTACTATCAAGAGAATACAGCTGCTAAGCTGAGTCACACTACAAACAGTCAGCTAAGCAAACCAGTTACCACAGCTGCAACTATAAGTTTAAGCAATTGTCCCCAATACCACTGATAAACATAAAACTCTTATATTAGTACTGTTATTACACCCTTGAACCAACCCTCACTTAAATCAAATCCAATAGTGTAGTGTTATTATCAAATAGAATGGCAAGTTTCAAATCCTCTCGGTGGAAGCGAAAACCCTTAAGGGAAAACCTCTTTTTTTTCGTTGTTTTTAGAGGAAAAAACCTTCATAAGGGAAACTCTTCCACTGTCCTGTTTTTACAGCAACACTTGTTTACAACAAGCGAAAGGAGAAACTTTCCTTCAACTACACATATGCTTTTCCCATCCCCATAAATTCATCAAATGAGCAAACAGATCACATAAGAATTCCTGATGGGAGTTTTCAGATAGGGCTAGTCCTATAATATTCTAAGCTTCTACATGAAGATAGGTTACATGCTATAATGACCCTCTTCTCTGGAAACAAAGTAACCCCAAACTATTAATAATACATTCTCATTACACACAATTTTTAGTCCATTGTTCCTCGGAGATGGCAGAGTGTAAATGCAATCGCAGATGTATTAGCAAATGTTGGATGCTGCGCTTCAAGTGTGAAGTATGTTACGGATGTTGCAATTCACAAAAACCAAAGCCATTGTCTTAGTTCCGTACTCCATCTCATATGCTTTGAGAACATTGGTGGCTTGGCTGTTGGATGGAGTGGAGTCCACACCCAATCCCACTTCATCAATGAAAGAGCTGGTTTTGCTTCCAACCAGCATACTGTATCCTAATGTTCCTCCTTTCTCCAATCCTCTATGAGGAGCATCAGTTCTGGCATCACTGGCATGTTTCCATTTCCTTGTCATCTGTCCTGGCACTAGCATCTCCTTCCACAAGGGTTGCCATTTGCTTCATTCATCAACAGCAGTGATCCATTTCTCCCAGCCACTGTTTTAAGCACTATGGATCTCAAACAAGGAAGAAACAAAGAGAAAACAAGCACAAATACAAGCAAACCTATTCCTACAACTATTCCTATTTGTGCTAGCCATATTTCTAATCCTCCTAATGCCCCCTTAAACTATCTTTCTATCATTATTAGTTTTGCCATAGCTATGTTATGGGAATAACAATACTGCAATATACTCCTATGTTGACACACACTCCACTTTCTTTGGCTAATATCTGATCGATCCAACATCATCCAGTGGTGCATAACTACCCTTAGTGCTCCAAGCACATAACAGACTGCGTTCATATTGGAAGATTCACCAATATTCCAGATTCCTGGTGGCTGATAAGATTTGGTCAGTCAATAATCTCTGTGTTACCTGACTCTTCTTTGTCGGCCTCACTTGTGAAAAAAAACAGTTGCATAGCTCATTTCCTGGTGGTTTGGTGGTATGTCATGGACTGGGATCTCTGCAGTTTTCTGTCCATTCCCTGTTTGTTATCAGGGCAGATGTTGCTGGGACAATGTCCCCCCTTCCTCACTGGAGTCCTTGCCTGGAAGTCTACAATCAACAGGGGAACAGGAGCATAGATGCCAAAAACACTATACCCACCACTGCCAGGACCATTTCTGTCCCCAGGCAGTATACTGTAGGTTGTTAACTCTTTTCCTGTAGGTCCTTCCGAAAGTCCTTTTCCTGCTTATAAATTGTTCTGTGAATTAATGACAATTATTCCATATAATTTCTAATTTGTCCTCGGAGCTGATCCAAAGGTGGGTCTCTGGTGGACCTCTTAGTTTTTATCTTTAATGCAAAAAGTAATTACTCTGGTTTTATTGTGACCTTATTTGCATCGAAGCAATACGTAAGGCATCAAACCAGTTTAAATCTGTTGAGGCACATATTTTAGCAATTCTCCCTTTTAGCATGTTATTTGCCCTTATTATCTATCTGAAAACCCCTACAAACCACTACCAAAGTTTCTTATTTTTATCATATCAATGTAATCAATAACTAAGTGTTTTTATGATCTTTCTGGGACCGGTATGTGTCTTAATGGTTTAGACAACACTATCACTTTTCCTGATATTATGACTATACACATGACATTTGTTTAGACTATCATCAATAACTTCCTGTAACTATGAAAATCCTCCAATAAAAATATTCCTCTTTCCTACTCCCCCCTTGCGCATAGATCCAAATATGCGCAAAGGAAAGCACCATATCAAGTATCTGTTGGGAAAGTATCTGGTTAGTATCATATAAATGCCACTAACCATTAGAGTTACAGTTTATGGGACTTAGCAGACTCTTTTCTCCAAAGGAACATTCAAATAAAACATTAATCAAATAATGAAAGTGAAAATTATAAAAAATCTTTAACCCAAGGTAACAAATGTAACAAATCATACAATTTACATTATACCAGGGGTTCGCCCCCCTTTGTTACTGTGATTAACAGAATAGAGTTGGTGGACCTTCATTCCTTCCATGAAGACCAACAGCTTTCCACCAGCTTTTCTATTTCTGAAATAATAACATTTTAATCTTCTGACAATGATTTATGATAATCCTAATTCCATCTATTCTCTTTTTGCATAGAGATTAAACAAATTTCCCTATAAGCATTGTTATTTTATTTATTGTCAATTTGGAATACTACTTGAAGACTGGTTATTATGTAAGCTATATTAATTAGATGTTCTAGGACATGCAGTAATCTCATCATTTCTTCAACATACCTTACTTATGTTAAATTTCTTTGCATGTCATAGATTTTTATAAGGTTTTATTCTTCAAAAACTACGCTTACCTCTTCTAACCCTATACTTTATCTAGGCTATCTAAACTATTAGTAAATCCTAGTTCTATTTTCTAATCCTATTTCTCTGCTTTCTTTATTTTATCTATTGCTTTCTTTATCAAATGTCATAGTATAGTACGTAAGATCTTTTGGCGTCACATTAGTTACATGTAAAGCAGATATTATATCATTTTAATATTCCTACAAACTTTATTTTTCCCATTAAAGCTAAATAATTCTATTCCTTAGACTTGTTGAGTGTGAGTGACCACTAGGGAACTGTCCCTAGGACATAGCCAAGTTAGTCTTACCTACTTACACCACCACCTATCCTGAAAAATTAATGGAGTGTCATTTGACATTAAAAATAGCAGTGTTATCACTTTGTGACTTAATTTGATTAAAACATTTGCATTTACAATTAATTAAACAGTAATCACTTCTATTCAAAATAACAATCAAAATATAATAAAGGTAAGAATAAGAGTAAATCATACTTTAAATTTGCTTAACAAAGTATTTACCTACTTACCCTGAGATGTCTTAACTACCTTCTCTCTACCTAGTCTGGGCATCATTGGGTATCAGGTGGGCTTAACCATAAGATAGTCCCTCAGCATGGTGTCCTCATCAACTCCCTTTGATAGGATTGGTATCCCACCTTCTCCTGTAGAATTATCTAGGCCTCCTTAAAACTATACTATCTCACAAGGGAAGAGGAAGGCATGCTCGTTGGGCTCATCCTTCAGTGGCTGGGTGTCTCCTCCCTCTCCCTGTCCTGTTTCTTTTGTCCACTTTTTTGACAGTCAAAACAAACTGATGATTGTCTTGCTTCAGATGTCCATTCTCACATGATGCCTCCTCTGTAATTGCCTCTCACTCTGCCTTAGTTATTCCCATCTTGTCTGAGTCTCCACCCCCACTGACATGGAGATTGTGGCTGCCATGGGCTTGACTGTGCCCACTATAATAGGTATCCATAGGCCAGTAGACTGACAGGTTTTGGAACACCTGTGATGGTTGCTCCTACTGCCATAGTGTTGAGGATGGTGCTGCTACTGGTTTTCCCAGACTTGAAGCCTTAGTCCACCCTACTGTAGGTGCCTGTATTGTCTTTTTGATGCTGCAAGCGCTTCCATTGCACTTCCAAGTTCCCTCTTTGCTCTCCAGCTTGCCACTGTTGCCTTAACAAAGGCCTCAGAGTCCTTATCTCTTTTCAGTTTGTCCATGCTCAGCACTGTTGTGCTGAACTTGCTCCGAACTCAGTCAGGACAGGGAGTACTTGGATTAACCCCTGCACATCAGCATGTCCTCACACGGCTGGTAATGAGCCTTTCCCCCCTTAGATATAAGAGGCAGCATTACATTTACTGTTTAGCTGGAGGGGATGAGGAACTCATGCTGCAGGCAGATTGTAGTATTTATTAAATTACTCTCTATCTATCATCTACTTTATCTTGCCCTTTTGTAATTTACCATTAACTGTACATTTTATCCCTTATATCTTCCTATAACATCTGCATCTATTATTATTCCTACATTTATGGTCACTCACTCCCAAGTCATCTCCTTACTTCTGCCTCTTATCTCCTATTGTATTAATCTATCACGATGTCAAGATGTTTTTGAGCATTTTAAATACCTCTTTCTCCTACTATTTCCACTATGACTGACCTATTCTTCTTATAGCTCTACTATTGTCAATTTTATGTAATCCCTGATCTTAGTAACAGTGCTAAATCCATTAATTCTTGTATAAGCCATAAATCTGTATATTTCCTCATTCTCTCAACCACTTTTCTGCAACACTTTTTCATTGTACTGTTTATTAACTGATCCCTTTTGGTCTCTTTAACTATCAGAATGGGGAATTGCACTTTACACTAAGTCATTTTACTTTAGCCTGGGGTTTCTGTAACACTACTTATTACCTTATAGGTGACTATCAAATTTCCATACTTACTTGGTTGACCATGGCATTCCCTTTACCATTAGTCAGCTTACCCAGTTTCTCTAAACATTACTAGAGTAATTATCTTATATAATTCTATACCTTTGAGGCTCTTACTGTCCATATGCTGCATTCCACAGTGAATTGTCTAATATATTATGCCATTCCTCACTACCAAAACATACTTCCAGTTAATTTATCAATTAAGCCATTGAAGTATAATTCCCCAGTTGTCTCCATGTATTTTTTTATATCCTTTAGCACTGTAACTTTATCAAAAGTGTAATATTAACATTTACTAAATGAATTTTATGAAATTACCTTTATCATACCTTATCATACCTCCTCTCAACATTCAACATTCATTCTTAAATTTCCCCTTGGTGATCAATAAAGCATCCATCTATCTATCCAACCTCTAGCTATAGGTAAATAAGTATCCTTAAACCTTTCCTTCAGTATAAATATACTATACTACATATACAATCTCTAAGTATAAATCTAAGCATAAGTATAGGCTAGATATACTTAAAACCCTTATGTATACCAAGTATAAATCAATTTCCCATTCCTATGATTTTTTACACAAAAAGTTTAAGCTATGCATATTCTTTGTTAGAAATAAATAGACCCACAGTACATTTCACAAACTCATTTTTACTAAGGGAGTCACTACTCAGTTCCCTCTGTACTGAGCCCCCATGAAACCCCCAACAGCAAATTAACTAACACCCCATATAACCCTATAACCACTTAATTATAACAGTATTATCTAATTATAATATAGCTATGTAAATAACCAATTATACTCTATAGGGCCAAACAGCTTAGCACCACTTTCCATCAAATAACCCCCAGTGCTAACAACAATTGCTGCCTTATACCATATGATTCTTCAAACCATTTGACAGGTAGAAACTAAATATCCCCAGAGATCTTCTGAAACCATCAATGTCCCCATCATCTAGATTGTTAAATATAAAGTAGTAATCCAAAACGTTTTAAGTCAGTCAGAGTCAGTCTTTTTCAGTGTCACCTTATTTCAAATATTAACCATTTTTTGATTATTATCATATGTCAGTTAATCTTGGCTTATGCAACCCGTGATGTGGACAATACAAAACCCCT
Organism: Alosa pseudoharengus; assembly: GCF_046254945.1. Classification (NCBI taxonomy): domain Eukaryota; kingdom Metazoa; phylum Chordata; class Actinopteri; order Clupeiformes; family Clupeidae; genus Alosa; species Alosa pseudoharengus. The sequence continues at coordinate 38,330,543 of NW_027468718.1, forward strand.
TTTCCAACTCTTAACAAAAACAGGACTATGTGGGAAGGCTATAACCATAGCCTATAGCCATAAACCTTTTCCACATAGCAGGACAGCTCTAAAACCAAATGACCTTGCCCAAACCACCTCTTCAGAGCTAAACAGTCACCTGTACCTTAAACTGGAAATGTACATGGAAACAATACCTGATCTTATTGTATATTAACACCCATAACACCACAAGGTAGGATGTTACTCATACTCGTGACACACATACCACAATACACCAAACATATAACTGTAATATGAGTTATTGATAAACCTGATTGAGTTCCTATATATGTCTAAAACATTATCCAAAGGAGTCTTAAATTCAATTATTTTCCCCAATAACACTGTGGTGCTCCATGAACTATAATCCATCACAAAATCTTTCTAAAGCATACCTAAGCTTCAACAATGTTACCATGAACCAAATGAACTTCAATACTGCTATCCAGTGTAGTAATGCCAGTTGCTGACCCAGCTTTAGCCTAATAATGCCAACCGCTATCTGAGCCTAATAATACTATGCAAACCTAGCCTAGTCATAATAATAGCTAAGCTATTTAATTTAGACCTATTATTAATACTACTATCATGATTATCATATCCTTAACAATGCTAATTGAACAGTTGAACCTACCACCTACTGATAAGCTAATAAATATATCATTAGTAGGCTACCATTAATATAACCTTCCAATTGCCAACACATTACTTCTTATACATAATATATCTTAGTCTTTTAATCAACACTGGACACAACAACACTTTTCCAACACCTGGAACCACCATCAGCGTTCACCCCAAATCCTGGATCTTAAAACTCTATATTTAACCATGATGGGCCTACTTATGCATCTGTCAGTTGGTTTACTCATCCACAGCATAGCACAGATGTGATTTTTCCCACAAACTCTCTTTAACTTGTAATAATAATCTTATTATAAACAAGGCTAACTTGAAATGACCTTTTAAACATAACAGAAACCTAAAGACTAGCTTAACCAACCTATACACTATACACTATTTGACTATTACATTAGTGAATTATTTATGCACGTAAGCTATATGACTAAAGTATGTAAACACTAATATAATTTGCCTTTTATCCAGTATCATGAAAATCTTTTAACATAGAACTGTAGAGTATTTTAAAGAAAATCAAAAACTAGCAGAACTGTATCTGTATCTCTCATTATTGCAAATTCAATTTTTAAAAGGTCAAAGTGACTATGACAGCCCCAGTGTCAAGCAATGAAACTATTCTTCTTTTGCCTTGACCATCTATTATGGCAATATTATATTCTCAGCAAGCAGCACTCCACTTCTGCAGACAACTGCCCACTGTAATTCAGAACCATTCTGTTCTGGCGTTACCAACCTTTCAAAACCATTTTCCCACTACCACATTCTCATTATCAACCATTTCTAATATCTTGATCATGGAAGACCAAAACATTCAACCCAACACTTTGCAGTATTAAACATTCCCCAAACATCTTTCAAAGTGAAATATTTTCCAATATTTCCCAGTTCAACATTCTTTAACCATCTCAGACCTACATCCTTTGTCCCCAGCATTTGCTCTGTTTACACAAGCCCCCACCTTTTCCTATTTCAACCAGCAGCTCCTCTGCCTGGTACCACACACACACACACACACAGCCTCTTCTCCTTAATCACAAGTTATACAAATATATGACGTCTTTTACCAATGCTCTGCCATGGACTTCTAATTCTACCAGCAACATACTAACCATCTATTATACTTCCATTCAACACTTCTTTGTATTCTCTTTTAGCTTTACATCCACAACTTTTACACAACATGTCCACTCACTCTTGGAGTGTTTCAACTTCAACTTATTCAGACCTGATATCAGATATCAGCTGTACTCAACTTGTTAGTATATTATTTCCTCCACATGCAGGAAATGAGGTCTTCACATGCAGACCTGGTCTTCACATGCAGACCTTTCAGTTTTTCACATGCAAAACTGTTACTTTTATCTCTCTCATTCCTTCTCATGCAGGAATTGAGTCAGTTCTCCTCATGCAGAACTTTAAGTTTTCCTCATGCAAAACTTCTTTGATATGGCTATAGTATTCCTCCACATGCAGGAATTTGCCTAGTTCTCCACATGCAGAACTTTTGTTTACATTAGTGTACACACAAATGCTTACCATAATCTGCAGTATTAATCCCTTGGTCTTTGTTTTAGTAAGATTCTTTGACTGGAGGACGTTTTAGACAAGTATTCATAACTCAGTGTACAGCCTGATCAGAGGAGACTAGCTGCTATTAAGCAAAGTTGCTCACCTTATTTTAAGTTGCGCATCAGCTTCTCCTCTGACCAAACCCCGGACCCTGAGATGATACTTAAATATTGTCCTTTCCAACTCCTGGCTGGCTCGCCAATTATGTGGTGTTAAAATCCACATTAAATAATACAACTCAAAAGAAGTCCGCACACCGTGGATGTATACTGCAGATGATGGCTTTAATGCACTCCGGAGCATTGGTGAAGCAATTAAGTGAAAGCAAAGTAAGCAGTGAGCAGTGAGCAAAGTGAGCAAAGTGAGCTAACATCCTCTGGCTGTTGTCCAGCCTTTATACCCCTTCAAGTAATCCCAGACAGCACCCACTATGTTTACAGATAACTGACCAAGTAATATATGGTACTCCACCTTTGCCCTCTCATCCTGTTATTCCTACATTCTTTAGGTTGTGCTATTCTTTAGGTTTTGCTTACATTTCCTGTCACCAAACCTTATCCATGCCATTTTCTGCCAGGCCTGCTCTTTCCTTAAACCAGTCTTCCTTTCCCACACTGAACATACTACAGAATTCAGTTTCACAAAACAATGATATTACACAGAATAAAGATACTACATAAAAGATATATAAAATATATATAAACTAAAGGATATATTTCAATAAAGGCCACGACAAATCCTTGAATGAAGCCCAGTTCAATGCCTTGCCAGCACTAAGTCTAAAGGTAATGTAAAAAAAGATGAGACAGCGCGAAGCGAAGCGCTGTCTCATCTTTTTTTTAAAGCCAAACCATGTTGATACAGGTCATTAAAAAAAATATATATATATATTTTCCAAATCCATTCAGCCCAGTTCAATGCCTTGCCAGCACCAGTTGTAAAGGTCATGTAAAAAAAGATGAGACATCTTTTTTTTAAAGCCAAACCATGTTCATATATTCAGCCCAGTCCTATGCCCAGCTAGCTCCATTCAAACTTAGTCATGTGTACAGTTGTATAGATTATTACATTGAGAACCACACTTTCATGCAGATATTATGCACATCCACGCATCATTACTATTCAAGTTAAGTTACTCATCATTGCCCGGCAAGAAGTCCACAATCAATTCAATTGTCTTGCCACGATCTGTGGAGCTTACAGACAACGTTATATTACTATAGGTTCTGTATGCTATTTAAAGCCGACCTAACGATGAGTCCCTTCATGACGGTGTGTTGCAATGCATTCTGGGTGCTGTGCTGTGATTCGACGGCTCGTCACCTGACCCACCAAACAACAACTCTCTGGGATGTGGCGTAAATATCGCGTAAAAACCTTGTTGCCGGAACAACAGGGAAGAGGCAACAGGATAGCAGCACGAAAGATACACAGGATACACACGGAATTTTCATGGACGTCCTTATCAGTCTATGGTCTAACTTATAAACGTGTCGGGTCAATGTCAACGATATGTAAGTTAGGCTAACGTAAACGTTAGCTATTTGCTGTTGTCATATGCTTTACGTGATGGCCATTCATCACACTGAATCAGAATTACCTTAGCTCTCAGTAAGTTACAGTTTATTATAGTCATGTGATTTACATAAAGTAGTAAACAACAGTAATGTTAAACGTGTGAACAAGTTAAATTCTACCCCACATGCCACAATAGGAACGTTCAAGTAAGCGTTAGCACATATACAAACCTTTTAATGTTAGCTAACATGCTAAGCATTGAAAATGAATGCGTTAGCAATATCCACTGCTTTTTTTGAGCTGACAAGCCCTGGAAATGCGTTAACGTAATCAGCCAAATTGACTCACTTCTTAAGACCCTTGGTATGGTGTTACAAGGATGTGGAGTCGACATGTAAATTGTTAGTATGGTTTTAATGTGTAAACAGACCAACCGTGATTTTGCAATGACGTCATTTTAGGTACTACTTTCACGGAGTCTGTAGTTCTGTCAAAGTTTATCTTAACCATGTAGTCTGTTCAATGATATCTTCCTTAGACTTCATAGATATAGTTACTACAATTTGGAAGCGAAATTCAAAGTGTAAATATTGTTTTAATGTGTAAACAGGCCAACCGCGATTTTGCAATGAAGTGAATGGAGACATTTTAGGTAGGCTACTACTTTCACGAAGTCTGTAGTTCTGTCAAAATGTATCTTATCGTTGAACAGACTACATGGTTATCTTCCTTAGACTTCGTAGATGTAGTTACTACAATTTGGAAGCGAAATTCAAAGTGCAAATATGGTTTAAATGTGTAAACAAGACGCCTGATGTTTAATATATGTTACTGAATGGGCACAGTATTATTGTGTACAGTAATGGGCTATCAGTAGTATGTAAACAGTTCATGTGTTATGTGATTTACATAAACTAGTAAACAACAGAAATGTTAAAAGCTGGTATTGTGTTTCCTGAATTCTTACATTCAGGCATTCAAATGAAATGTAATTAAATAGCATATATATACTCTATCAGTGTATGATGCTTGCATGAGGGAAACATCCCAAAACAACGGCACCCATATAATTGCTGTTGTTTTGAGAAGTATTTCTCATGCAAGCATCATGCAACAATGCAAAAACAAAGAAACTAGTGTAGGTACTACTTTCACGAAGTCTGTAGTTCTGTCAAAATGTATCTTATCGTTAAACATACTACATGGTTATCTTCCTTAGACTTCGTAGATGTAGTTACTACTACAATTTGGAAGCGAAATTCGAAGTGCAAATATGGTTTAAATGTGTAAACAAGACGCCTGATGTTTAATATATGTTAATGAATGGGCACAGTATTATTGTGTACAGTAATGGGTAGGGATGTCCGATATTGGCTTTTTTGCCGATATCCGATATGCCGATATTGTCCAACTCTCAATTTTCGATTCCGATATCAGCCGATACCGATGTCGATATGTGGGTTATTTTTCCTCAAAACTAATTTAGGTAACATCACATATCTCCTGTTGTGGAATTAACACAACATGCTTAATGTTATTGTGATGCCCCACTGGATGCATTCTTGAATGCAACAAGGGATACCTTCTTATACGTAATTTCTGCAACAATGGTAGGCTAGCCTACTGAAAACGTTTGGATATTCTGTTGTTTTCTGCTCTTGGTTAAATAGATAGACACACATATAGGGAAAACACTTGATATTGAATTTATGTGCTACAATGCAGGCCTATTAACTGTATGACAACAGTGGTTTATTTAAACTACATCATAAGGATTTATTTCGTCAGTCATCATGCTCATTTTAATGAGTAAGAATGAAAGTTCTGCTGTATTTATTGCAAACAAAATTCCGCGATATCTCCCGCGAGTCACGTCAGGCAGACTGTAGCCTGTCTGTCCGGGATAAGCTGCCCTCTGTTTTAGCTCCTCCCGGCTAGCCTCTGAAGATCACGTTTACGTAGTAAGCCAGACCAAGTCAGACTCAGTCCATCTCAAACAAGCCTATTGCAAATCGCAAGTTTAACGTCCGAAGGAGACACTTGAAAATAATTCCAAACCACAGACATAATGTTGAAACAGAGCGAGCAAGTTTGTTACTGCAGCCATCCATGCTTGTTTGTATGCTTCAAGACGCAGCTTGATGAGGTCATCATCTGTGCGCCGGTTAACGCTTCAGGAGCGCATAGGCACTATTTGGGTGTAACGCAAGCATTATTTTATCGGTTTTAAGGCAAAAGAAATCCGATAACGATATTAACAGATATTACATTTTTATGCTAATATCGGGCCGATAATATCGGTGGGCCGATATTATCGGACATCTCTAGTAATGGGCTATCAGTAGTATGAACAGTTCATGTGTTATGTGATTTACATAAACTAGTAAACAACAGAAATGTTAAAAGCTGGTATTGTGTTTCCTGAATTCTTACATTCAGGCATTCAAATGAAATGTAATTAAATAGCATATATATACTCTATCAGTGTATGATGCTTGCATGAGGGAAACATCCCAAAACAACGGCACCCATATAATTGCTGTTGTTTTGAGAAGTATTTCTCATGCAAGTATCATGCAACAATGCAAAAACAAAGAAACTAGTGTAGGCCTAATTATATTTTACATTAGTAAAGCAGTACTCTGATGTGCATGCTTTCACAAACTTTTGTGAACAATCTTAGCACTTTAAACATTGACTGTTTTAAAGTGCATGTATAGCAATATAGTATAAAAATAATAATTGTGATATCATTACAATTTGATAGGGGTTGGGAGGAGGGGGTGGGTTCATGTAGGTGGGCCCTATGACCCCAAAGTATGCCTTGACTGGCTCAGGTCAAAGAAGTTTGAGAAATGCTGATGTAGACAACAAAGCAGCAAGGAGGCGTCGTGTGATCATTTAAACAAGTTTTATGACAAGGTCGATGAGGGTGGGAAAAATCGTACATTTCTGTGCAAACTTTGCCCGCACTTCAGTCACATTGTCTTTTAAGAAAATGCAGTCCTTTTTTCGGTTCCAGCAGCCAACAACCTCAGAACTGACCCCTCAGGCCTCTCAGGAGGCGCTGGCCTTTAACCGCAGCCAGAAGAGAGTCAGCAGAAATTTGATTTGATTAAAAAATCTTAAACTGGCTGCATTACGTGATTATTTCTGAGATTCTAATAAGTTTTTAACCATGACCTATACACAGTTCTGGTTTGAAAATGTATCTCTTAAAATAATCACTTTATGCAGTCAGCTTAAGATGGCTTACTAGCAACTAACTAATTACCCTAGCAACAACCTAGAAACCACCCCTGTAATGTCAACCTAGCGACCACCATAGCAACCAGCATAGCAACCATGTTATTTATGCGTTTTAGCTTATTGGATGTTGCGTTAATGCAGACAACTTTTGATCCGTGTGCCCGATTTTCATAAATGAGGTACCGTTGGAATCCTTGGATGAGGCCGAGTTCCGTGCCACTGATCAAACCCACTCTTGCAGTTCCTCGGAACTGCAATTCTAGTTCCATATTGTTCTGCTATACTGTTGATGTTCCAACCAAACCCTTTTGATTCTTTTTGGTATTCCCAGCAATCTCTAAGAACTGATGTTGCTGGATTATTAACACTTCCCATCAGCCTAACCCAGTATGTTAGGGACAGTTTAATATACCTAACCTGAATGGAGACTCCTCTGATTCTATTAATAATGCACTTGTGGGGGTTGTTTTAATAGCTCCTAATGCAATTCGTATCGCTTTGAATTGAATTCTCTCAAGTTTCCTTAGAGAAGTCTTGCATGCTGAACTATAAACAACACATCCATAGTCTATGTTAGATCTAATTAAAGCTTTATAAATGTACATCAAAGACTGTTTATCTGCACCCCAACACTGTCCAGTGATCATCCTCATTAGATTTAGAACCTTTTTACATTTTGTTTCAACATATTCTATATGATACTTCCATGTAAGTCTTTCATCTAACCACATCCCCAAATATTTAAATGTCTTCTCTCTTTCTATTGATTGTTTGTACAGCATAATTTTATATCTTTCTGGAATCTTCTTTCTGGTAAAGAACATGACCTTTGTTTTAGGAATGGAGAATTTAAATCCCCAATCAATACCCCATTGTTCTAACACTTGTATGTCCTTTTGAATAGCTGTGGTTATGTATGCTATGTTGCGTCCCCTTTTCCATATGACCGCATCATCTGCATACAACAGCCCTTCATTTCTTTCCCCCAATTTTTCAAATATATCATTTACCATAATATTGAATAGTATGGGACTTATAACACTCCCTTGAGGAATTCCACTTTCCACTGTATGCTCTTTACTTATTCCACTACCAACTTTTGACTCTTATTCAGGCGCGTAGCAAGCGTGGGGGATGTGGGTGTTATAACGTACACACTTTTGCTGGAACACGATTCTATCCCCCACACTTTTTGTCAGATTAAAATGAAAGTAAAATAGACGCTCCCGTACAGAGTTGGAACCGTATCTACCATAACGCACAAATAGGTCTGTTGATTTGATTGAACGGTCATCCAGCCAATCACATCAAGTTAGCCAGTGAAGAACCAGAGCCGCTCTGATCAAATTCAAAGTGTGCGTCTTTACAAGGGTGCGGCTGCTTGGGTCTGCATTATAACGTCTGCAGTGAGCAGATTTCAGGTAGAATTTAAATGATAATTGTTACCGCATTATGCTAATTTAGTAAACCAAAATTCACTATCTGACTGACAGTTTTTGTCACAATGTAGAAATGCAGGGAGTCAAAGTGAAAACGGGGGTGGGGTGCACGCACTGAGGCACTTGTTTCTGCAGAAAGACCTTTGGCTACTGTTCTCGGAGCATTATGCTTTCTCTGTCTATGATCTGCAGCTTTTCTCAAACTATGGGCCTCCTCAACAATTAATTAAAATGGCGAAATTAAGTTATGCCCGGTGCTTCACACGTCTGATTTGCAGCAAGATTGAATTGGAACCGCGGACTGAAAACAAAAATAAACTAGGCTAAAAGTTTCCCCAATCAAAACGTATAAATTTGGTGTCATTAACTATATAGACATATCCCAGTCAGCACACATATGTCTTCAAGACGCTTGGAAAAGATCAGCTTAATTACATCCCGTTCCATTTAGAACGTCTTATTTGACCCAGATCTTACAAACGTCGGCGGCATTTCACTGTCATATGTGTCGTAGTGCTACATCTACTGGAGATCTTATTGTCTTAAATACGATCGCGTTCCATGTAGAACATCTTATTTTGATCTTACAAACGGCGGCGTCAAGACAAATTTGAGTTCTACATCTGAGGACTAAGATTTCCAGCATGTAGAACTCAAATAGAACGCTTATGAGCGCTCATGCAATGTGTGCGTCCTGCAGCAAGTGAATCTGGAGGTAACGTGGGATAGAAGCAACAATAGTTTAAACAACAACGTGGCTTCCTGTAACTATCAATGGAAAAACCATAGAAACTGCTAATCATAATCTTTAAATTGACATTAATTAAATTCACTATATGCAACACAATGTATTTATATTCCCTTTGCATATGTTTGGGTGGACTTCAAACGTTTTTGAATTTGAGCTTACAGTTCTGTCACTATTCGAGTCCTTTACATTTATTTAATAGGTATTAGTGATACCTCGAAATTAGGCTGTTATCTGTGAGGCAATTTATTGTAGCCTGCTAACCCACATGCACAAAACATAATTTCTGAAATGATTTCTTGATTTATAACATGAGATATGTCTCCATGTAGGGTAGTGTCAAATAGTGAAGTGATAGCAGGTAGATCATGTAGGCCTACATGTCACATGAGCTACACATAGGCACTGCTTCTTCTGTCCCTCCCAAACTGCATTAAAATGGTGTGTTTAGCAATCAGAATCTCACATTTTTTTCGGGGGAGAAACTCCCGGACACCAATATAGTCCGCACCCCTCAGAAAATACTTACAACGTCCCTGTAGGGAGTTATTTATAATTTGGCCAGATTGTTTCATTTTCCTATCCCACAACCCCCACACTTTTAAAAAGCTTGATACGCCTCTGCTCTTATTGTACGTTGTGACAGAAAGTCTAGTATATAATTATACATTCTCCCACTGATTCCCATTTTATCTAACTTAATTAATAGACCCTCTCTCCACATAGTGTCATACGCTTTTTCAATATCTAAAAACACTGCCACCATGACTTCTTTCATAATTAATTTCTTCTCTATTTCATTGCTGAGCTTTACTAGAGCATCCGTTGTGGATTTGCTTTTCCTGAACCCTGTTTGATATTTTTTAAATGGACATTTATATTCAAGAAAGTAATTTAACCGTGCCACTACCATCTTTTCCATTAGTTTTCCTAAATGTGATGTTAAGGCAATAGGTCTGTAATTTTCTGGATTGCTAGAATCCTTTCCTGGCTTGGGAAATGGAAGAATGGTTGCACTTTTCCAGACTTTTGGTAATTTCCCCTCATTCCAAATCTTATTGAATAATTCAAGTACTTTTTCCAGGAATTTATCAGGCAGATTTATATATTATCACATCCTGGAGAAAAGTATCCTGTGTTACTTAAAGCCATTTTGAGTTCTGATAAGCTAAATTCAATATCTAATATAGACATACTTAGTATCTCTTCCTTTCTTTTCTTAAAATTACCTTTGTGAATTTCTGCAAATTTGAATCCAAGTATATTGGCTTTCTCCATATCTGAAATTGCTTCATTTTGTCCTTCAAGTAATACAGGAACATGTGGGGGTTTATATTTACCCATCATCTTTTTAACCATCATCCAAATTTTATGTAGTGTAGTTTCTTTTCCAATTGTTGAGCAAAATTGTCTCCAAGATTCTTTTTTTGCTTCTTTGATAATTTTCCTAGCCAAAGCCTTTTTTCTTTGATAGTCCATAAGATTATCCATTGTAAGCGTTGTGCGCAATATTTTAAAAGCTCTATTTCTGTTCTTAATAGCTCCTGAACACTCCTCATTCCACCATGGGACATTAGTTTTTCCCTTTTGGCTCATATTGTTAGAAATACTCTGGCTTGCTGCTACAAAAATACACATACTTAAGTTATGATTCATTTCATCAATACTCTGATCTGTTTCATCATGTATTTCATTTAATTCATCTATAGCCTACAACATTCATTACATTTCTCCCAGTTTGCTCTCTTAAAACACCATCTATGATGAGCATATATTTCATCAATCTTAAAATCAATATCTATTTTACATATTATTGGAAAGTGATCACTTCCCATACTTGTGCTATGATCAACTTCCCATTCACACCTGCTGGCTATTCTCCTATCAATTAAAGTGAGGTCAATACATGAAGTCTCATTCTTGTAAATATTTATTCTTGTACCATTACCATTATTCAAGCATACTAGCATCCTGTCATTTATCATTTCTTCTAATACTTCCCCATTTTAATCTGTATATTTACTTCCCCATAAACTATTATGGGCATTAAAATCTCCACACCATATTTCTCTTTGGCCTCCCTTATTAATACTTCTCATTAAATCATGTGTTATTGCTTTACATGGGTTATAATAATTAATGACAGTAAGTTTTTCTTTGTCTCCATTAAAGATTTCAGTAACTACATTTTCATGATCAGTTACTGTGTTACAGTTTTTCTCAGTCGCTTTGGTGCTATTCTCACATCACTATTAACATTTGCGCAGCAGTTAGTGCATTTCTCAAAAAAATTAGTGCAAACTGCAAAACCTAGTGGATGACCTGCAAAAGCACGTCACTTGCTCAAAATGGATAGTCCATTCCTCAAAAGCACGTATTCATGTCAATGAAACTGTCAGTGTCATCAAAATGAGAAGTCTTGACACCATCGTTTATGAACAAGATAGTCAAATGGCTTTGTCATGTTTTCATTATGACAGTTTATTCTCTCAGTGTTTTCCAATGCAAAAAAAAGGGCAGAACTCTGTGACACTACCTGAACATGCTCAAGACAGCACTATGCACTACTTGTACAGCCATTTGAAAACTACAGTAAAGTTACACATTTCTGTAGTTAGGGGAGTAAGTGAGTACAAGACACTGAATACGTACATTTTTACTGTATGTTCTTTGCAATTCTACAGCATTGTGACAGAATTTGATAACTAGTTCAACAATTTTGTATGTAATGACTCAAGCAATGAAATGAAGACTATTAGTTTTATAGGGAACGACTATTCAGTATCCATAAGTATAGTTCATTTTGACTGACATGACATAAGCAAATGATAATGTTAAAAAACAGCAGAGAATTGTATGAAAGCAACTGATACATGTCCAAAAGCATTTGCAATTTGTTCAGAGGAAGGAGAATTTGCTACTATGATGTGCACAAATGACTAAATGTTGTGGAGGTTGAACTAATAGTTATGAGATTTTTCATTCTGATCTGCAAAAAGCACCAAAGCGACTGAGAAAAACTGTAATGTGTCTAAATGAGATCCCTTCTTTAATAAATGTGATGCAACCTCCTCCTCTGTCTTTTTTCCTGTCTAACCTTATACTATGATATCCTTTCAATATAAATTCTAAATGAGGTTTTAACCATGTTTCTTGTATACATATAATGTCTGGCTTGTTTGTCAGTTCTTGAACATACCTTTTAAATTCCTGTCCGTTCGCTATCAAACTCCGTGCGTTCCACTGGAGAATGAAAAACACCATTATTACTTTAACCATTTTGGGACCCTCCATATTTCTGATTTAGTATTTCATGAATATCATCTGCCTTTGTTATTATCCCCAAAAAATCATTAGCAGCTTCCACAACTGATTTGATGTTATCACTTTTCTTAACATGTACCATAGTGACATTAACCACTGAACACATAAAAGCAATAAATTAATTTTTCTTTATCAGTAGAGTCTCATCTGAGATTCTTGTCTTACATCCACAGCAGTTTGTAGGCCTACTAGGTGTCCTGTGAGTCTTGTTCTGTTGGTTTATTTTCCCCAAAGGAATTGCATTATTCTCTTGGCTTGTGCTAGGCCTATTACTCTCTGCACTCCTTATTTCTTGTAGGTAAATAGGAGCTGAATTTTCTTCATTCTTATTTTTCACAATGCATTTGATTGCCTCAGCATATGAGACGTTATGTGCCACCTTGTATTTCTGAACTTCCTTAGCTTCCTTTTGCTTCACACATCCTCCATATGCTGCACTGTGTTGTCCTCCACAATTACAGCATTTCAATTCTACATCATCTCCACATTGCCCATACTCGTGTTCATTTCCACATTTAGCGCACCTAAGTTTACCTCGGCACTGAGCAGCTACATGCCCAAATCTCTGACATTTAAAGCACCTCATTGGATGTGGAATATACTCTCTTACTGGATAGCACATGAAGCCTATTTGAACTTTATACGGCATGTCATTTTTAAACCACAGTAATATTGACAAGCTTTCTATTTTCTCCTTTCCTTTAGTTAATCGCTTTGCATCAACAATCTCTCCTCCTTTCAGACTATTTTTGATTTCTTCGATAGATACTGAAGTTGGAATTCCAGTTATGACTCCTCTCTTTCCTGAATTTACTCCCGGAACGTGTGATGTTATATTGGCCTTATTCAATGTGTCTTTTTTTAAGATGACCTCCCTTTGTTCTTTAGACGCTGCAAAAATCATTAGCTTCCCATCTCCCATGAAACGTGCATGTTTTATTTTCCCTATTTCTTCCTCAATTGCTTTGGTGATATGGATAGGGTGTAAATGTGGCCCTCCCTTTTGTTCAAATACAACAATCACTTTCCATGTTTCTTTACTTAATTGCTGTACCTTAGTTCCAACTCCTTCAGGTCTGCTTTTCTTTTTAATCGTATCAGTAGACTCAGGTTCAGATCCACTATCTGATCTTGGTCTACCCTTTTTTCTCCTGACTTCTTCCCACAACATTTCATTACTAAACACATGCTCACTGTCCGATAATTGGCCATCTGACTCGTCCGACATAGTTCAGCTTACATTCACTGTACAGTTGTTATTACTTATCTGTCAGCGGTAACAAACAAATTCGATTTCAAACCTTCCGCGTTCCTCCACCAGCTCACGTCAGTTCCTCCTCTTGATTTTTCCTTCAGGTAGTAAAAGAAATTCGCGCCACAAATCCCTTAACCAATCATATCGCCAGAAAGCCTATGATGTGACGTTTTTGAGGAAGTTTTCATTGATAAAATTGGTTAGGGTATGGCGGAGTTATTAGACTGAACGTCATCGGTACTGGGGTACCGAAATTAGAATGGGCCGTCTGCAAAGGGTTAAACTATCTGCCGAAGGGGCAGCCAAAAAGTCACTCGTTTCCATTTACGTTTCCATTAGGCCTACAACAAACTAGAGCCCGACCGATCTATCGGCGGGCCGATATTATCGGCCAATATAAGGCATTTTCCAAACTATCGGTATCGGCATTTATAATGGCCGATAAATGAATATTTTAAAAATAAAATAAAAACGGACGAAACACCCTTCAACCATGTCATGAGTGTTGGCGTTGTATAGTTTGTCCTCCAGAGGGCACTCTACAACGTCCCTGCTGGCAACACTCGTGTATAACGCGCCACACATCCTGCAACCTGCTGATCCAATCAGAGTCGGGCAGAGAGAACCAGTTATCCACGAGTGAGATCATCAGTGAAGTGTGTTCATGGTGATTTGGTCACGAGACATACATTGCTTGAAATAACAATTAAAAGAACATCCCCATCAGTTCTCTTAACTCAAATAAACATGACAAAATTCGTGAAAACAATGTCCAGTTTTGCTGCTGTTAAATAAGCCGAGAGTGAAGCGGAATTAGCTAGTAATTACGTTACGTTGTTACAGTGTAGTTGACTGTCTGTCCTTTTAACTTTTGACAATGTGACTGAAGATGTATTTCTTTAATAGCGTGACAGTTATAGCAGTGAGACGTATCATCTCTCCCCGGCCTGTTATTTTGAAAGCGAAACTTATTCTGCCTAAATAAAGTAATGATTTATTACTAGTATATCTGTAGTTACAGTCCCTGCATTGTAAAATGTAAATTAGACGTGAGAGGAGTGAACATTTAAACATAGAGAAAAAGTATCAAACGTAGCTTGTGCAAAACGTAGCTTGTGCATAAAAGTTAGCTTTTCTTTTACACGTGTGTGAAATCCAATGATGCCAAGGCTGTCGTTCAGCCGCAGCAGAGTTACATAATGGATTTAGATCACTAAATAGTAGGCTATGTTTTAGAAGGCAGGCATCAACTGATGATTGAAAATGGTTTGATGTAGCTTGATGGAAATAATTTTAATAGTGCAGGTAAAGGGATAAGCAAGCTGACATTGTAATTATAAGGTAGCTTATAAGGCAATAGGGACTAATTATTACACACGCACACCCAAACATTTAAGAGTGACCTTTATCTTGTTTAATGATAATACAAATGATGATGATAGTAATAATGTCATCATTATTTTTTGTAATTGTTAAGTCTTAGTTCAAAGTTATATTTATGAAACTTGTTGTTGTTATTGTGTTTTTCATATCTTAAGTTTCTATTTTTATACATTTTATTTATCAGAACTTTAATATATTTCGATGTTCCTCTGTTCCACTGTGACCATATTATTTAAAAATAAACAAGTTTGTTTTTGAAATGCATTATCATATTATTTTAGTCAATACTCATAAATAACTACAAATAACTAATGTTAGGGAAATCTATTAATGTTTTGTTGCGCGTTTCTGAAAAAAAAAAAATATATCGGCCGATATATCGGAATATCGGATTTTTAAATAAACAAATATATTTGTATCGGTATCGGCCTTCAAAATCCTTTATCGGTCGGGCTCTACAACAAACATCACTTAAATCAAGTTATACCAATCAATACAAAACAATTCCAAACAACTCTCGCTCAATTTGCTCTTTCACGCTAAAGTTACACGTCTTGAAAACTAAAAGTGGTTTCCGACACAATGAAGGACTACAAACAATTCAGACTGGAGCGCCCTGCATCTAAATCCCCCCGCAAAACCAAAACCTATTTCCAAACTCTAATCTTCACGTGTCTTCGTGATTGAGCTGAAAGCAGCCCCCCCTCGTTCAACACGCAAAAACAACAAATAAGCAGGAAATAAAACAAAACTTTTAAGCGGTCTCACCTATGGCAGGGTGTTCACGTTGCTCCAAGGTAATCCAATTCGCTATTTTTTCTCTTCTTTGTAACAGAAACCACCACATTTTCACAATGAAGGCACAACCAATTTATCCAAAAACATCCAATTATTTAAAATTTACGCGGCAAAAATCCCCGGACGAGTCTCCCTTGGCTCAAAGCAGACCTGACATAAAATGGGGGAGACCACACCGTAGCGTTCAATATAAATACATAATTTATTTACATAAATAGAAAACGTCAGTATAATGTATAAAAGCAAAATGTCGTGCAAAGTGTGTCTAGGGGAAATGAATAACCAAAAGTAACAAGGGCAGACTGTCCTGAATCTGGCAATATCATTGCCATGGTTGGAGGGATTCTCTGGGGCTGAGCAATTTACAGACATATGTGGTGTGCGCCTTACAGAAATAAATGGCATTTTTTTTATTTAGTGATTAAAAATGACCTTTCTGCGCTCCATATCTGTGACAGAACTGATCTGACCTGACTTGACCCGAGTTTACGTGTTAGTCTGTGTGTGCCTATGGTGTCTGCACCTATGATTCTCTACAACTTTTTACTGCATTGCCATGAACAAAGTAAAGGCAAAAAAGGTGTATCTTTGTCGAACAAATTGGGATGCAATGTGAGCCTTGAATTGGATGCCATGCAATTATGAACATTGTTTGCCATAGAGAAACTCACAATAGCGTTGGATTATAAACATGCTTTGCCACAAAAACAGACAAAAACGTGAGGTAAGTCGAGCTATATGAAGTTATTATTTTGCTGTCACTTCGTCTGTTTATAACCCAGAAGGATGTACTTGGTATCAAATGATAGCTCTGTGTCTCCTCTTTCATCTGACATGCATGGCATATACTGTATCTATGCGTCCACGGGTTCGCGAGTAATTCAAATGAGAGTAATGGGTGCGCAGGTGAACGCAGAGAAGTATAGACTGTAAATATGATGCAATTTGATTTAATTTCATGATTTTTTTTTTTTTTTTCATACTTTAACATACAGACAAGTGTTGTCTCGTTGGAAAGTATGGAGTAAAACTTGTGCCACCTTAAACCGAATTTGAATATGTTGTATTTGCATTTGAATTGCTGAATTTGAACAATTGTATTGGAAAAACGAATTTGAATAGTATATGTTGAAACTGAATTCATTAGATTGTAACTGAATCTCAGGCAACTTGAAATTGAATATAATATTTTGAAATTGAACTCATTTGCTCTGATACATAAATTATCCTGACTGAAAATTTCGCTCTTGGAACTTTCACATTCAGTTCTCAAAATTCAGTTTCAAAACGTGAAATTCAATTTCAGTCTACCGAGACAAAAACAGCTGGTAGCTCAGGAAAAGCAATCGAGTGCAGAGCTATTGTGATCGCGTGACTAGTGCCGAGCGCGAAGCAGAGCATAGTGTGGGCACTTGGTTTGCACGGTTATTAGATCTGCACACACGATTCATAAAACACATTACGATTGTAGGCCTACTGTCTCACCTACCGTTTATGTAATTTTAAACAAATAAAACATTTGTTGCAGTATTATTTCAAACTTCTAGCTTGTCAATCCTTGAAATACAGAACTAGGCTACCCAGCCATCAAACATCGATGTAGCCTAGGCCTACTTACCTACCGTTTTTGTAATTTTAAACAAATAAAAATGTTTTTGCAGTATTACATCTAAAACTTCTAGCCTGTCAATCCTTGAAGTACAGAACTACCCAGCTAGCCATCAAACATCGATGTATGGTCTTACCTACCGTTTTTGTAATTTTAAATAGGCTAAAACATTTTTTACAGTATTACATTTCAAACTTCCAGCCTGTCAGTCCATACAGAACTACTCAGCTAGCCATCAAACATCAATGTACTGTCTACCAATTGCAAACTTCTAGCCTGTCATTCTTTAAAATGTCATGGGCATAACTTTCTCTCGTTTTCGTTTTTCCTACTCAACTACTGCTCTATTTCTTATCCTGGACGGCCACCTACTGGATAGAAAAGGCAACAACCTAGTAATTATGTGAATAAAAATCTACATGTTTGAATGAACAAAAAAGGACAAATCATTACCGTTTTCTTACGTTTAAAGCCACTCTTGTAATACTATGATGTGTAGGCTACCTTTATTTGCTTCCAATTACATATGGTTATGGTTACGATTTTGTCCAAAGCAACATAAATACAAAACAATATAATACTTAAAATTGAACAGGGAACAAATGAAGATGTTGGTCAGACTATAATAAAGAGAATAGCAATAATAAACAACCATGTCAATTCAATCAATAACCTAATGACATAAACAATGAGAAAAAAGGGAAAATAGTAATAATAAACAATAATGTACATTCAGTCAATAATATAATAAAAATAACAATAGCATGGTAAGACTACATTATGGAGAATATCAATAATAAACAACAATGTCAAATTAATCAACAGCCTAATGAAAATGAAACAATACTATACAAACCATAAGTGTTAATTCAAGTGCATGTTGAACAGATACGTCTTTAGACCCCTGTTAAAAGACCCAAAACTATCACAGGAACAGAGAGCACTGGGCAACTCATTCCACCAACATGGAACCACTGAGGAAAAGTCTTGAATTTGACCTATGTCTGGTCGACACAACAGACACTCTTCAGAAGAACGCAGTGGGCAGTTGAGGATGTACGTCTTGATCATTGAATTAAAATAACAAGGAGCAGATCCGGTCAGTGTCCTATAGGCCAAAGTGAGAGATTTAAATTTAATTCTGCCTAATAGGGAGCCAATGGAGAGTAACTAGGAGAGGAGTTACATATGTCTTTGGCTGATTAAAGACCAGGCGTGCGGCAGCATTCTGAATCAGCTGTAACAATCTTACTACACAAGCAGGTAAACCAGCTAATAGTAAATTACAATAGTCCAGCTTGGAGATGACCATGGCCTGAACAAGAAGTTGTGTGGAATCCTGTGTCAGATAAGGTCTGTTCTTCCTTATGTTGCAAAGGATAAACCTACATGATTTTGCAATTGCATCATATCTAATATCAGCTGATTACACACATAAACTAAAATTTAGATTGCCCATACATTTGGAAATCCATCACCACCAATGGCAAACAATTGGTGATGGTGAATTGGCAAACATCAATTCCAGAGAAAACAACAGTGGACATGTTTATTAGTGTGTAAAGTGTTTTACAATATGTGTTGCATCTTGCAAAGATATTTATTAAGAGAAATCAAGCTTCGGTGTCCATGTCTGATCGGTGCCAGTCCATTGTCCTCAGTCTATCTCACTGTCCACTGTTCATTGAGGCCTCTCAACCTATGAAAATAAAACCAACAAACAATCAGTGTTTAGCTTAAAGGTCTACTGTGAGTCTTTCTCGTTAATTGTTTATTCATCTCTGCGCAAAGAGGTCTCATAAGCATCAGGCAATCAGGATACACAAGTCTGTGCACCTAAGAGACAATCAGTTGTTTCTCACACACACATGCATACCTTGGATCGTATACATCATAATAAATATCATTACACCTTCTCTGCACACACACGACTTGGTCAATACAATGAGTTAATTAAGAACCAAGGACATTTCTATCGTCATACAACACATTATTTGCAATCTACACACACATTACTGAAACAGAAGTATCAAGACAACACACAGTTAAAGTATAATAATTAGGTTATTGTAATATACTGTGTCTATTTCTCAATAACTTTTACAAAATCTGCATGGAGTCGATGAAGAAGCATAAATCAGCCTGTAGAAATACTGTTAAACTAGGGTCTCTTGAGTCTTGATCATATTATCGATATAGAACATATTCAGTTTGAAACTCTTAGAAGCTAGCTAGCTACCATTTGCTAACAAAGTTATCGCAATCCAGTTGTCTGGCAACATCACGGCACGAAAAAATTGCCCCATGTAGCATTAGCTAACAGACAACACAACGATGAAAAAAGCTTAACTAGGGGGACATATCCAGTTTTCCATGAATGATACTGTTTAACCTGAGATTGTAACGTGTTCTTACAGGCCTAAAAGGCACAATGATATGACAATGGCCAATCATATTGTTCTATCAAAGAGTAACGTTATAGTAGTCTAACTGGTTCTGAACTATGGAAAAAACTTTAACTTAGTCGATGAAACTATGCTGGCTAGCCAGCCAGCGCTAGCATATAATGTACATTATATAAAGTAACGTTAACAGACATGGCATATGATATCAACTTACTTGGACGTTTTCTGATGTGCCAGTCGCTTCCATCTCTTCTTTCTCTGTTCGACACTGTAAGGAGGTTCAGGAGACAGCTTGCTAAGAGGGTGCTATGCTCTTTGCTTCGCGCTCGGCACTTGTCACGCGATCACAATAGCTCTGCACTCGATTGCTCTTCCTTAGCTACCAGCTGTTTTGTCTCGGTAGACTGAAATTGAATTTCACGTTTTGAAACTGAATTTTGAGAACTGAATGTGAAAGTTCCAAGAGCGAAATTTTCAGTCAGGATAATTTATGTATCAGAGCAAATTAGTTCAATTTCAAAATATTATATTCAATTTCAAGTTGACTGAGATTCAGTTCCAATCTAATGAATTCAGTTTCAATATATACTATTCAAATTCGTTTTTCCAATACAATTGCTCAAATTCATATTCAAATTCATATTCAAATTCGGTTTAAGGTGACACAAGTTTTACTCCATAGGAAAGCCCCACTTCTGCTCTGTCACGCAATAACGGTTTCATCTCGCTGCGATGAACAGTTGGAGCAATGTAACAGAGAAGAAAGGGTGTGTTTTTTTAAGCACTTTGCGTCAATCGGGTTCTAAGGGTTAAAATCTCACGTACCCCCTGGAGTGCCTTCACGTACCCCCAGGGGTAGGCGTACCCCCATTTGAGAACCACTGGATTAGGGGACCAGATTGAGTGAGCCAAATTGAGAATTTAGCCAGGAGTCCAGGGAATCTAATCTAATATTTAATGCTCGCAGTGGCTTTTGTTTGACATTGCATTCAAAGGATTGCAGTTCAGTTTCCCCATAACTTCATGGAAGCATTAGGATTTATGACCAGAGAGAAGAGTACTATTTACTGGCCAGCCACTATCACCACTCCCAGCAGCAACTTCATTTCCAAGGAGGTCTCCACTGCATGAAAAGTGGGATTTTCATCAGTAAGCTTGTCGTGGAAGTTCAGGTTTAGGACTGCACACGGCAATTTGCTGGCAACACTGAAAACTGCTGTGAATTGTCGGAAATTGACGTGGGCCTTGCTTTGCAGTTGTCCCCCCATGACCCTCTCCCCCAATTCTAGGGGAGGCTTTAACATGTAAATGAAAATGCTGTGAGCTATACAAATGCAAATCAGGGTAGCAGGGGAAGTTTTACCCCAGGTGACCTTTTTCTAAAGGGTATTCACTTCATTTTAAGAAATTCTCTGGTATACAGCGGGGAAAATAAGTATTGAACATGTCAACATTTTTTTCAGTAGGCCTAAGTATACTTCCAATGAGGCTATTCACATGAAATTTTCTCCCGACATTAGTATTAACTTAGATAATCCACACATATTAAAAAATCCAAACATCAATGTCCATAAGTAGAGTTATGAGTAAAAAGTGGAATGCCACAGGTAAAAAGTATTGAACACGCCTACTGAAATGTCTTAAGTACTTAAGGGACTGTTTGTTATTTATTGAAGGGGCTACCGGAGGAAAATAGGGGAGGGTCATGTCTATTTATTCTTTGTTGAGGGGAGGGTCACCCAACTTTTTTTGTCTAGGAGGGGGGTCAGCCAACTTTTGTATTCATGAAAACAGCAATAAATCAGAGAGTGGCTTGTTTGATTGTTGATTTCTGTCGCCATATAGGCTAACGTTCTCTTTCGTTCCATAGCTATCAACATTGAACATTGAAAATAAGGGAGATTTCCCGGGTTTCTCACCCAAAATACTAGCCTGACGAGCCAGACCCACATTAACATGTAGGGTCTGGACACTCACCGTTCGCAGTGCTCAGTCCGAGGGGCTGGATAATCAGTTGTCTTTAAAATTCCCTCTGCACGCAATAGGACAGCGGCAGCGCTATGAGTCCCATGCGTTTCCCACCAGCGGAGCTAGTTGGCTAGTTCAAACGTTTGCCAACTTAATAAAAGCTTAACTCGTGTCACACTGTTCGCCAACAGCAACATCCATCTTATTTGTTTTCAAGTAGCAGGGAATTCAAGCCAAACCGTTGCAACTCTGCCATCAATCATTATGTTAAGCCCACCTAACGACTCTATACACGATTTCATTGGCCCGGAGAAGTTTCGATATCTGGAGCTCACAAGCCAACGGAGAGTCTAGATTTCTAGGCTACCAAAAAATACGGGAAAATGTCAACATTCGTCCCCATTAACGTTGGAAGGGTTGGAGCAACAAAGTAGCCTATTTTATTCACGCCTAACCGCCTATATTCATTTGGTCAACTTTATACAGCCCTAAAAAGGCTAAATTTACCTTTGGTTTACTTTTAGTTTACCGTGTAGACTTTAAACAGTGTGGATGCATTACCATAGGCTACTTTAACCTTGTTCCTGCCCATCTCTAGCTTTGGCATGTTAGGTATGTTTCGGTCCCTGTTATTATTTGTGAAATAATAAGGAGTGGTAGCATGCAAGCTCCCAAATTGTATGAAGGTATATTGGGTGCAAAAGTGGCGAGCAGATTTAACTGCAGATTTTGCATGTGCACACTAAAGTCATAAATGTGTAACAGTAAAGTTGAAGTTGTACATATTGTTTTATATCTTGTTAACACAAAATAGGGGCTACGTGTTCACAAATCCTTTTTACAGGTACACAAATCCTATCCTGTGAGTCACAACTTTCAAGAGTCACGCACTCGACACTTTTGCTCCAATCGTTGCAGCGCAGTATGAAGGTATTGTGGTGATTTTATCTAGACATAATGCTCGTGTGTGCGTGTGCATGCTGGTTTATTAGAAACATGTGCGTGTGCATGCTGGTTTATAACTGTTATGCAACATTTACTGGAAGTCATGAGACTGGGCTGTCGGGGACTAAGAGTGAAACTGGCAGTGAAAGTAGAACCAAACAGAGCTTAGGAGAAATGGAGGGGTTTACAAGAAAAGGAGGCAGAACCAAAAGTGAAAGTACACATAGAACCAAAACAAACACATACTCTGCCTGGCAACAGATTACACATAGGACCTGGTCACATGTATTCTGCCCAGCAACACACATTTTTTAATGTTTAAATGGGAAGGGTTTTCCACCAATATCTCAAGTCCTAAAACGTTCTGATTGGCTAAAAGGGGCCTGGTGACGTTCCTGGTAATGGGACGCCTCTCAGGCCCCTGAGAGCATAAAAGAAAGAGCTCAGGCACATTCAGATCAGATCTCATCGGGGTAGCAGCTGCCACTCATCACTCTATTGCCTGACGGTCCAGTCCTGACGCTGTTTGGATTGTATTTTCACTGCAATACGGTGAATAAAGGATCAGCAGTCTTCAGCATCTTTTGTCTTGGTGTTCTCCTTCGGGTCTTTGACATCAAAGTGCTAGTTGGATTGGAGGTTCGGGAAAGTGGAGAGTTTTTCCATGACAGATCTGGAGGTTCCTACCGAGATTTGAAAGGATTCAACAAGGGAAGCAGTTCCGTCCCGGGTGAAGCAGACTTCTCCAGTGCAGCTCTCAGGGCCCAAAAAAGGTAAGCGTTTTGCTTATTATTAGGGAGAGCTGTACTGTGGGAGTCAGTGGGTAGGCCGGGAAGGGGTGCTAACCTGAATCCTCAAAAGAATAGTGGAGACACAAGACAGAGATTGGGTTGTACTGTTGATCTTAAAAATGTTTTGTAATTGTGAAAACCGGTTAAAAGTAGTTTTCAAGGAGAAAACTGAATTAAATGGCCATGTAATAATTTCCAAGGAGGAAATCTAGTTTTCAAGGAGAAAGCTAAAAATAGTGTTTTAATTTCCAAGGAGGAAATCTAGTTTTCAAGGAGAAAACTAAAATAGTATTTTGTGTAAAGGGAGCGTGGGCTGCCCTAAAAATATATGTGTGTTTCAGAGAAAAGAACGGGTTAATAGGTAAACTACAATATCAGCTGTGAGTTAAACGTGTAAAACTGTCCTGAACAAAGGGTGATGAACAAAATATATGTTATCATAATCTGTTGTTGTTTCTGTAAAAGCTGAGTGTGCGCCGTTGTGTTTTGTTTTGTTGCCTGGGCATGGGCCCACAATAGATGCGAGACAAGTACACACATACATTTGAGGTAGAGGAGCTCGGCGAGGGAAGGAGGATCGTCACACTGACAGACGGACGTCGTACCCATATCATAGAAGCCGCGGCTGCAATATTCATAAGAAGTCTGCATACTAACCATAGTCTGAACATAAGAAAGTTGTTGCAGTTGTTGGAGGTTTATGCAGATGCCCCCCCCGAGCCCCCTGCTGAAGCAGCGGTGCCCAAGCTTAGGGTTGTGAGAGACGATAGACCAGGGCCCCAAGGACAGGTCCTCTACCACCTTGAAGTCTCTGACGATTCAGGTGAGGGAGAGCCTGACACACTCCCCAGAAGAGTTCACTCCAAACAGTAGCGTGGGAGAGGTGGAGACAGACATTGGACAGGGGGAAGCTAGTGCCCCACCAGAGACAAACTACAGTAGCCTAGGGTCTGAAGAGGAGGGGCGCCAGGAGTCAGGTCAGTCGGGACTAGTGAGAGCTCCAACTCCCTATCCAGGTAACACCGTATCCCACCAGCTAATCCCTAATCCATTCCGTATAGTTAACAGCCCAACCACCCCCCGATATAGCCCACTATAAGCTACAGCCCAACCAGCCCCCAGGATAGCTCCAGCTACAGTCCAACTGTGCCTCAGCAGGAGGAGGTTCAAGGCCCCATTGAGCCCCAGCCAGTGCGGGACATAGAACAGGAGCTAAGAGAAATAGTTGGAGGTAGGCTGGCCAGTTTTATGAGAGAGTCTTTGTCAATATCAGTTTTTTGGAACAAGGAAGGGAGCAATAGGGATAAATATTCAGTTCATATTGACCAGTTTGACAAATACGGAGGAACCCACTCGAGGCTAGGCACCCGCATAGCGCCATTGGCCCTGCAGACAGTGATAGAACAGGTAGGAAAGTTTGTAGGGGTGAACACAAGGCCGGTGGTTGACCAGCTCTTCGCCCCACCTGAGAAAACGACTGCTTAGCTGAATAAACTCTACAATAACTGCTTAGCTAAAACTTGTAATCTGCTAACCTTGCTTAAGATGAAAGTTTTGTACTTGCTTCAATAAAATAAAAGAGAAAATAAAGCCAATAAATGTACTTTGTGAAAAACAAAATAAAAGGTTAAAAGGTAATTTTGAGTGAAGAAATATTATTGAAAAGAAAGGTAAGGACTCAAAGTCCCCACTGATAAAATAACGTTGGTAAAATAATAATAATTATAATAATATAATAATATAATAATAAAATAAAAGAAAGAATTTAGAGAGAATAAACAAAGTGACGCCCACGAATAGTGAATGAACTTAGAAAGTAAGTGGCATATCACTTTCATTCGACAGCAGGATAATAAGTGGTGCATATTCACAAGAAACCGAGAGGGCCTTGTGAGCGGAGCATATCGGTGCCATAGTTACACAGAGCTACTAGAGAAAGTAGAACATCTGATAGGGAAAGCTTACCCGTTAGAGTTAGGGACGCCCATGGACACAAGGAGTGACGATAGCGACACGTCAGATTAGCAAAAGCTCAGGAACCCATTAGGTAGGCCCAGAAAGACTTTGAAAGTATATGTAACATCAACAACAAAGCGTGATCTGGACCATAGATATTCACGAATACGGCGAACACGACTGGGAGATAAGCGTAAGGGACCGAGAGAACCAGGAACAAGTGGGGTACGTAGGGCGATTCCCCAGTGGGTGCAGGTTCCCTTTCTATATACGGTAAGCGACCTCCGACTGGACTGGGAAGAAAAAGACCCGGACAGGTGCCAGAGGGAGAGAGAGAGGCAGGCCAGGGAGGACTCTCTTAAGTTCTGCCGTAAGGAAGAGGAAATAAAGGAATTCGAAGATAACTACTACAGGTCTGTATGGGGCAATAGAATCATTCATGTCACCGAAGACGACGACCTCTAAAGAGAATGGCAACCAGAGCAATGACACCCCTGGAGGAAGTAATAAAGGAGAACGCCATTGCTGAAAAGGACATAAAAGGCATCAATCACAAATGGTTTTTGAGATACAAAGGAGACCATACGGCATGGCCAAAGGAGGGATCCTTTAATTCAACAATACACGAAGACAGGAGAAAAGGACACGGGAGCTGAACACCCTGGAGGCCTTCGCAAAGATAGCTGAAAGAAAGAGGAAGCAGAAGGTTGACCAGGGTGAGACGCCACCCTCGACACCCATTACGGAGAAATGCCCCCAGCTGCAGCCTACAGGAAGGGAAGTGGATACCTTGACCCAAGCATCAGAACCAGGGGCTCCACCCATGGAGGAGCCGCGTCCACCTCCATATGCGGAGAAGGGCAAGCTATACCCAGAGGTGCCACGAGAGGAAGATAATGTGCGGGACATAATCCGACGTTTGGAAGAAAGGGTCCCACGGGCCCTGGCAATACAGGCACCATTGTATGGATCACCAGCCCCGGCGGTGCATCTGGCAGTACAGGCCCCACTGGTGGTGAAGGGGATCACGCTAGAAGGGACCTGCGCAGAAGTACTGAAGGAGGTAAAGAGGATCAGAAGGGAACAGGCTAACCCCC
This sequence comes from Alosa pseudoharengus, assembly GCF_046254945.1. Classification (NCBI taxonomy): domain Eukaryota; kingdom Metazoa; phylum Chordata; class Actinopteri; order Clupeiformes; family Clupeidae; genus Alosa; species Alosa pseudoharengus. The sequence goes on from NW_027468718.1 coordinate 38,357,260, forward strand.
AGCCAGAGCCGCCACCACCCCGACCGGCATCAGTGCGATCGACATCGTCCCTCATCGATCTAACACCAACATCCCCCGCCAAACCAACATTCCCTGAACACCCTCTGGAAGGCGCAGGACAGGGCGGAAAAGGGGGCTGGACCGTAGAGAACACGGAGGAACAGGTGGCGGAAGAATACAAGATGGCCAGAAGTGAGCACTGGAAAGACGACGAACTCCTCACAAGTACTTCAGGAAGACTAGAGGAGAAGAACCAAGGAACAGAGCAGGCCCTGAACAAAGATGAAGAGGTACAGAGAGAGAGAGATGTATAAATCTGTGGTACTGCTTGAAAACGATCATGGAGGAATGGGAGGAAGGAATGGAAGAAAAGGAGAAAGAGGAAAAAGGAAGAGTGGCTCTGGAAGAGTTGGCAGAAGCAAGATCACAGGCAGGCGAGGAACCTGTGACAGAGGAATGCAAGGACTTGTGGCAAAGGCTCATTGTCACAGACTGAGCTGTGACGCACACGCGCATGTAGCGCGCAGCGCGCAGGCGGCCATTTGCCGGCATCTTTAAATCACTGCTGTCCTGTCCTGACGCTACTCATTCTCATTACCGTATGTACTGTTTATCATCTTAACATTGTCATTAATCACCATTTACCATAGATTACTTACACAGGGCCGAACTTAGTTTTAGAGTGCAGGGAAAGGCCTACCAGCACTTCTAGATGGCTATAGTTTGTGCAGCTCACTGATTCAAACATTCACGTAAGATATATTGTCATTCTCATTTCTCATCTGTATATTCTTTGTCTAGTATCAACAAGTAAAATAATGCACACTGGCTGTTAAAAACGTAATTTATTGATTAAACATTTGCTATCACAACTCCGTAAGCCATTCACTCACCCGCCGTTAAAAACTTACTTCCGCGTTGCGTGTGGGGAAACAGATGGACTGTTCCATTGGAAAGAAATAGAGGGGTTTCCCGGGTTCATTGTGGGGCAGCCCATTGTTATGGGGGTGTTTAGGGGTAATAAATTAAAGCTATTTTTAGGGGTTTAGTAAGGTGTTTTTGTACATGGCAATTATTGTATGTATTTGTGTATTATGTGTTTTCTTGTTTGATTTGTTATTTGGTAATTACAATGTTGTTATTTAGTTAATTGATTATTTTTGACAGTGGGGTTATCCAGGGGGCGGGGCTACGGATAGCAATGCTCTGTATTAGGCCCCAGAGCCTCAGTATGTCAGTGATGGTAGTGATGGGAACATGTCTGTCAATTGATTGTGGTTGATAGTGGTTCAGGGTCTGAGGACTTAGCCTGGCTACTTATGCCGATTTCGTTTTGTTTTGCTACAGTTTTGTTTTGCGTATTTTTCATGCATGTTTGGCACTCTAAATATTTGCACGATTTTAAGAAAAGAGAAAAAGAAGAAAAAAATAAACGAAGCCTTTCGTTGAAATCTGTTTGGTCTCCTCCGTCTTCTCCACTGCTGTGGCTATCCTGCCACATTTGGTGTCAGAAGTGGGATTGTGGGAGATAGGTGGAGAGGAGAAACAAAGAAACCAAGGAAATGGCCACAAGGAAAGAAAAGAAGAAAGTTGGCGAAGAAGAGGGAGCAGCAGGGGGCGCCGCCGAGCCTACAGTACCTGCTGCACCACCTGAGAAGGAAGATCCAGCTCTTGGTCGGCTTGCTAGGATGTTTGAGTCCTTCATGGAGGTGCAACGGGCCAGAGATGAGCGGCTGGATAAGGAGTCTACGAGGCAAGCCCACCAGTTCCAAGTCCTCTCACATCAGGTGAACCAGCTGCAGCTGGATGTAGAGACAGCTCGAGAAAGGGCAGTTACACCAGTTCCTTCAGAGCCGCTTGTTCCGACACCTGAAGCTCCAGCAGAGGCCCCCAAAGGATGGAGAGGCTATAAATCAAAGATGGCTAAGCTAGAGGACTCCGATAACATTGAGCATTACTTGACCACCTTTGAAAGGCTAGCTACTGTCTTTGAGTGGCCAAAAGAAGACTGGGCGGTGCACCTGATACCACTACTGACTGGGAAGGCCCGCAGTGCCTTTGTTGCCATGGATCCTCAGAAGACCTTGGACTACGATTCCCTGAAAGAAGCAGTGTTGAAGAAGTACGAGATTAGCCCGGAGACGTATCGTCTGCAGTTCAGAGCCCTGGAGACCAGTCCAGATGAGACCCCGCAGGAACTTTACATCCGACTGAAAGACCTCTTTTGCAAGTGGGTGAAGTTTGACCAGAGCAGCAAGATGGCCCTCATGGAGACCATGGTGCTGGAGCAGTATCTCCGCGTGCTCTACCCCGAAGTGAAGGTCTGGGTTAAGGAGCACAACCCAGCAACAGCAGAAGAGGCCGCCCAGCTAGTGGAGAACTTTGTGTCAGCACATCGAGGCCCCAGGAGATACCGGTATGCGGGAGTGCTTGATCGTCAACCACGGGGTAAGTCTGATGGTGCTGGTCGAGTTGGTTCTGATGCTGCCCCTGCTTATAATAGCGCCCCATCACCCCGTCCCCCAGCCAGTGCTCAGCTTAAAGGCATATCTTGCTTTAATTGTGGTAAGGAAGGTCACAAGAGTCCTGTTTGCCCCCTCAGGAAACCTAAGCCCGGCTATCTCTGTTATGTACCCCACCCCACATCAGCCTTTAAGACCCAGCAGAGCAGGGACCCCACTGTTAGCATAGAGCTTAATGGGAAACCTGTCACTGCACTGGTAGACACAGGGTGTTCACAGACCTTAGTACAAACTGACCTAGTCCCCCTAGAGTCCAGAAACAGTAATGACAAGCTTGCCATTTTTTGTGTGCATGGTGACCGGAGTGAACTCAGCACGGCAGATGTCTATATTAAAGTAAGTGACCAGACTTACCTACTTAGGGTAGGGCTAGCAACCAAACTCCCTTATCCAGTACTATTGGGTCAGGATTTCCCAGTGCTACTTGAGCTGGTAAATAAGAGCGCATGGTGTGGTGTTGTCACAAGAGCTATGGCCAAGGGACAGCGGCAGGCACACATGGCAGAGTTACCTTTCTGTGGCGAGGATATTGTTGTGGAGCCCATAGGCACCAGGGAAGGAAGGTGTGAGAGGCGCAGGCAAACAGTGGACCAGGTGTTGAAGCATACAAACATACAGACTGAGTCAGTAGAGTCCCCCTGTTTAACTACTGAAGACTTGATGTTTAAAAGTGATCTGGCTGAGGAACAGCGTGTAGACCCCACCCTGGTCCCATTGTTTAAGAAAGCTAATGGTTCGTCTTTTGTTCCTGTCCTGGGTAGAGAGGGGTACACCGTACAAAACAACCTCCTTTACAGAGAGAGTGAGGAAGGGCTGCAGCTGGTGATTCCTGAGAAATACCGTGAGCAAGTACTGGAACTGGGTCACACCATACCCTGGGCCGGACACTTGGCTTACATGAAGACCCTACAAAGGATCAGTAAGCGTTTTTATTGGCCAGGGCTCTTTGCTGAAGTCAAGAGGTATTGTAAGTCTTGTCCCCAGTGCCAGCTATCTGGAGGCAGAGGCCTCGTACATGCCCCTTTGATTCCCTTGCCAGTTGTTGACACCCCTTTCAAGAGGATTGGAGTCGATGTAGTTGGGCCCCTTGAGAGGAGTAAGTCAGGGAACAGGTTTATTTTGGTTATTTGCGATTATGCGACCAGGTATCCTGAAGTATTCCCCCTGAGAGATGTAACAGCTAAACGGGTAGCAACAGCTATGCTACAGCTTTTCTCTAGGGTAGGTATACCCCAAGAAGTGCTAACAGATCAGGGAACCAACTTTATGAGCAAGATCTTAAGGCAGGTGTATGATCTGTTAGGAATCAAACGCATCAGAACCACTCCTTACCACCCACAGACCGATGGACTTGTTGAGCGGTTCAACCAGACCCTCTTGAACATGCTCCGGAAGTTTGTAGCGGACAGTGGGAAGGACTGGGACCAGTGGCTACCCTACCTTATGTTTGCATATAGGGAGGTCCCCCAGGCTTCTACGGGGTTTTCTCCTTTTGAACTTCTATATGCACATCAGGTACGGGGCCCACTGGACGTACTGAAGGAGACCTGGGAAGGTGAGACCTCAGGCCAGACCAACATCATCTCTTATGTGCTGAAGATGCGGGAGAAGCTTGCAGCTGCATCCGCCTTGGCACAAGAAAACCTGCAGAGGGCGCAAGATCGGCAGAAGATGTGGTACGACCGGTCAGCCCGAACTCGCTGCTTCCAAACTGGTGACCGGGTCCTGCTGTTGCTACCCAGCTCTGACAACAAGCTGCTGGCAAAATGGCAGGGGCCCTATACAGTGACTCGGAAGATGGGACCAGTGACCTATGAGGTCCACATGCCAGACCACCGTAAAAGGCACCAAGTCTTCCATGTCAACATGTTGAAGGAGTGGAGGGAGCGGCCGCAACCACAGCCAGAAGCGTCTGCCATGTTCATCCAAGCGGTGGAAGAGGAGGAAGAGTATAGCGAGCAGTACCTGCCTGGCCGTGAGGAGGAGAGCAAGCTGGACCTAAGCCACCTGTCAGAGGACCGTCAGCGGGAGCTCTGTAGCATCCTGCCAGATGAACTCTTCATGGAGAAACCCGGAAGGACTGAGCTGGTGGAACACCGGATTCACCTGAGGGATGAGCAGCCGGTGAGACAGCCGTCTTACCGAGTCCCAGAGCGTCTGCTTCCTGTCCTGAGGGAGGAGTTGGACAAGATGTTGCAGCTCGGCGTGATTGAGCCCTCCTTCAGCGAGTGGAGCAGCCCCATCATCCTCGTGCCCAAGAAGGACGGCAGTCTGCGGTTCTGCTTGGACTTCAGGAAGGTCAATGCCCAGGCCAAGTTTGACCCTTACCCCATGCCAAGGGTTGACGACTTGGTTGAGCGCTTGGGCAAGGCCAAGTTTCTGACCACGCTTGACCTTTGCAAGGGATACTGGCAGGTGCCATTAGCAGGGGACTGTAAGGAGCTGACTGCATTTAGGACCCCCTTCGGGCACTTTCAGTTCACCGTGCTACCGTTTGGGTTGCATGGGGCACCTGCCACGTTTCAGAGGCTAATGGACAGGGTCCTCAGGGGGACTGAGGGCTTTGCCGCCGCCTACTTGGATGACATCATCATCTATAGCTCCAACTGGGCGGAGCATTTGCAGCACGTACAGCAGGTCCTCTCCTTGGTGAAGGAGGCGGGCCTGACCATCCATCCAGACAAGTGTGCCTTAGCCAGGGAGGAGACGGCCTACCTTGGCTACGTGTTGGGCCGAGGTGTCATACGACCTCAGGTGGGGAAGGTGGAGGCCATTATGGCTGCTGAACGCCCAACCACCAAAAAGCAGGTACGCTCCTTTTTAGGGCTGGCGGGTTGGTACAGACGTTTCATCCCCCATTTCTCAGAAAAAGCGGCTGTACTGACTGAGCTAACCCGCAAAAGCCAGCCAAACAGGGTGCTATGGACTGAGGCCTGTGAAGCAGCTTTTAAGGACTTAAAGAACTCTTTGTGTCAGGAGCCTGTGCTCCTCAGCCCAGACTTTGACAAACTCTTCACCTTGCAAACGGATGCCTCTGAGAGGGGCTTAGGTGCTGTGCTGTTGCAAGGGGACCATGGACAGCTCCGACCTGTGGCCTACGTAAGCCGCAAGCTTCTGCCCAGGGAGTGCAACTACTCTACCGTGGAGAAAGAATGCCTGGCTATAAAGTGGGCACTGGACTCTTTTAAATACTACTTGTTGGGGCGCAAGTTTGTATTAGAGACTGATCATAGAGCATTGTCTTGGTTGGGCCAAATGAGAGACACTAATGCCAGGATCACTAGGTGGTTTTTGGCAATACAGCCTTTTGAGTTTGAAGTGTTGTACCGGGCTGGGAAATTGAATTGTACCGCTGATTTCCTGTCTAGGATGCCACAGGGGGCATCTTTAGAAGGGGGGGGAAATGTCACAGACTGAGCTGTGACGCACACGCGCATGTAGCGCGCAGCGCGCAGGCGGCCATTTGCCGGCATCTTTAAATCACTGCTGTCCTGTCCTGACGCTACTCATTCTCATTACCGTATGTACTGTTTATCATCTTAACATTGTCATTAATCACCATTTACCATAGATTACTTACACAGGGCCGAACTTAGTTTTAGAGTGCAGGGAAAGGCCTACCAGCACTTCTAGATGGCTATAGTTTGTGCAGCTCACTGATTCAAACATTCACGTAAGATATATTGTCATTCTCATTTCTCATCTGTATATTCTTTGTCTAGTATCAACAAGTAAAATAATGCACACTGGCTGTTAAAAACGTAATTTATTGATTAAACATTTGCTATCACAACTCCGTAAGCCATTCACTCACCCGCCGTTAAAAACTTACTTCCGCGTTGCGTGTGGGGAAACAGATGGACTGTTCCATTGGAAAGAAATAGAGGGGTTTCCCGGGTTCATTGTGGGGCAGCCCATTGTTATGGGGGTGTTTAGGGGTAATAAATTAAAGCTATTTTTAGGGGTTTAGTAAGGTGTTTTTGTACATGGCAATTATTGTATGTATTTGTGTATTATGTGTTTTCTTGTTTGATTTGTTATTTGGTAATTACAATGTTGTTATTTAGTTAATTGATTATTTTTGACAGTGGGGTTATCCAGGGGGCGGGGCTACGGATAGCAATGCTCTGTATTAGGCCCCAGAGCCTCAGTATGTCAGTGATGGTAGTGATGGGAACATGTCTGTCAATTGATTGTGGTTGATAGTGGTTCAGGGTCTGAGGACTTAGCCTGGCTACTTATGCCGATTTCGTTTTGTTTTGCTACAGTTTTGTTTTGCGTATTTTTCATGCATGTTTGGCACTCTAAATATTTGCACGATTTTAAGAAAAGAGAAAAAGAAGAAAAAAATAAACGAAGCCTTTCGTTGAAATCTGTTTGGTCTCCTCCGTCTTCTCCACTGCTGTGGCTATCCTGCCACACTCATGATATAGCCAGACCTGCGAGGGGGAGATAGAAGATGCAACCAGGCAGGTCAAAGAAATGCACCAAAAGAAGCGGGAGGCTGAACGAAAGGTTGAAAAGTGGAATGATGAGAAGAAGGCTAAGATAGAACGAACCGTACAAAAGCTAAAAGCTGCCAAAGAACCTGAGTCAGAGCAAAAGACCCTGACGGAAGGAACTCTCAAGGGACTGGAAGAAATGGGAGTATGGATAAGTGGGGAAGGAGGCAAGAACAGCACCCCTGAGCACACTGAATACAGAGAAGAGTGTAGGAAATTCATCAGGGAAATGCAGGACGAAATAAGGGAGATCCTGATACAAAATGAGATCAGAATGACCCAAGAAGGGCTGAAAAGACAATTTGAGGAAAACTCCAGAAGAAAAGAGAGACTGAGAAAACAACAGGAAGCGAGGGAAAAGGAAGAGGCCAGTGAGAAGTCTTTTACAGAAAAGGAAAAATGAGCCCCTGCTATAAAACTAAGGACATGTTGGAGGAAGAGTATAGAAGACTCCTGAAGGAAACCTTCAACACAATGAACCAAAAGGACAAAAGAGAGAGGTCATGCCTGCTGTCTCTCAAAGTGAGCTCCAGCGCAGGGATGGCACAAGAAGGGGTGGCAGTTACGGATGACGAGAGCAGCCAGGACGACCCAGAAGAAGAGGAGGAACAGCTAGGTGACCTTACAGATATGGGCACTGGGCAGCCGGAAACAGAACAACTGCTGCAAGAAGTGCTCCAGAGCATTGAGGACGAGCTCCAGAGGGAACAACAGGCCACAGGGAATGTGGACCCCTCAGTATGCTCCCACTGCAAGAGAACATACAGTGGGAAGAGGGGTGTGACCACCCACCTGCAGAGGAACCGGGAGTGTGGAGAACGAGCAAAGATGTGCCCAATAATGATCCCACCCAGTGTGCTTGCCACAGGACTGTTTGGAATCAGTAGAATGAAGAAAGGCGTTGAGAAAGGCCTGGATGAAATCAGAAAAGGAGTACGAAAGGGACTCAACGAAATCGAAGGAGAGGTCAAAAAAGGCCTGAAGGAGAATAAGAAGGAATTGGAGAAGTTAGAAAAGGAGGAGAGAAAAGAGAGGGAGAGAGTACAGAAGGAGAAGGCAAGAAAGGGGGCCATCTCGGAAGAGTCAGACACGGAGGAGAAGGCTGTAATGGCGCCACTGATAACTAAAGGTGGAGGGGCCCACTATCAACCGTGGGCTCACTCAGATGTGAGCGGTCTCATCGCACGACTCCCTGTCCTGCACGAGGGCGCAGGTCGGTGGATAAACAAACTGGAGTCGGAAACTCAAGGCCGAGACTTGGCAGTGGGAGACATGAAGTGTTTGCTCAGTCTGATATTAGGAAAAGCAGACACGGAGGCCGTGCTGGACAAAGAAGGCCTAGGGTACCTGATGACGGACGCCAAGTTGGACGCCTGGTGTTTCGACCAGATTCGACCTCGTGTGTGGAAGGCCTTACGGGCAGCATACCCTAACCAGTACAGCCCTTCGGCCGTCTGGATAGAGAAACTCAAGGACAGTGATAATCCTGCAGCCTTTGTGGAAAAGGCAGCACAGGAATGGACAATAAGGATGGAACAAAGGCCGGAAGACTCAGGTCCAGCCACCATGCAATTCAGGAGAGTAGTCATGGACGCATTGCCAAAAGAAGTAAGAACTCAGTTGGAAAATGACTGGCGTCTGGCAATCATGCCCAAAGAGGAATTCAGGATGGCAGTAGTGCATCAGGTAACTCTGTACAGACAAGGAAAGGATAGAGAAGAGCAACAGGAAAGGGAGGCCACAAGAAAACTAACCCATGTGCAACTCCAGGAGGCAAAAGGGGCAAAAAAGGCAGCCACCCAAGCCCCAGTGATGCCCACTACGGCCCCTGTCCCGCAACCGCAGCAACCAATGATCCAACAACCCATGGTGCAACAACCAGTAATGATACAACCACAGCCTATGCAGCCCATGATGCAGACATGGCAGCAAGCGCCGTATGGACCCCCACAACAACAGCAACAGGGACAACAATGGTACCAGCCAAGAGGCAGAGGAGGATCCCGCCAGGGAAGGGGAGGACAAGGCAGAGGAGGCCAGGGAAGAGGGCAATACCAAGGCCAGCAAAACCAAGGGAACGTTGAATGTTGGATATGCGGAGGAATAGGACACATCTCCAGGAATTGGCCAACAAAAGCCAGAGGCCAGAACAACCAAGGAGGACAGGCAAATCAAGGACAAATGCAGGGGGGAGCTCCCCAGCAAATGCAGGCACCCTCTGGCCCAGTCTCCCCTTACGGGGGAAACTGGCATTGACGAGGCCTAGAAAACCCAGGGGAGGGTCAGTTCCCCGCCCTGACAAGGGGAGCTGACGCAGAGCCGATGCTGCAGGTTCTAATCGAGGGCATGGAAGTCAAATGTTTAGTGGACACAGGGGCAACGTATACTTGTCTTCACCCAATAGATGCCCAACACCTCCCCAGGTCTTCAGGAAAGTTTATGAAGACGGTGGGTTTTTCGGGAAAAACGCAGCTAATTCCAATGACAGCTCCAGTATCAATCCAAATAGAAGACAAGGAAATCTGGATACCAGTCTTAATAGCAGAACACACGCCCGTCAATCTATTGGGACGGGATGCGCAATGCAACCTAAGACTCCAAATTGAGTGTTCCCCGACAGGAGTGCAGATAACAGGACTGGCAACCCAAATGGCCCTAAGAATAAGTGCCCCACCCCAAACTGAAACTCATCAGGTCTACTGGATTGGACAATTGGAACCAAACGTAGAGCGAATGGTCTACAACAAGCATGCTTTTCAAATAAGCAACCTGCATGCTCGGTTGAGGGCGCCAAGATGCCCTTTTCACTGTACAATAAAATTCGACCAAACGCCAAACAAAGAAAGAGAGGAGAAATGGAATAAGGAAATTAGTAAGTGGGGACGTGTCCCACTTGACATACGCGCACTGGTGGTGGCCAAAGAAGGAGTGGCCGCTGAGGGCCTTTGTGGAAGGATGGGATCTGGGTCTAATCTTCGACATGCCTGGAACAATGCCACACATTACTCTGAGAGTGGCCAGAGGTCACAGGGCAAGAGAAATGGGCCTAGTGATGCTCGAGGCCAAGTGCATCAAATGGAAAGACACAGGGAATGACCGAATGCAAACGGCCATAAGCTGTGAAGGAGAGCCAATGTTCAGGATAAAGTTGGACAGACCAGTCACCGTATGGGGAGTCCCACAAGTGATCGAGATCATGGACACAGAACCACAGGAGAAAGAGGAGATACCCTATGCTAAAGGGTGTCCATATGGGAATCAATTCTGTCTTTACCGCCTATTCCCAGGAGCGGGGCGCCGCTGCTGGGACAAAACGAGACATGTGCCATTCAGCAAAGAAGATGCGGAATGGAGCACATACATGCGACATCTGTCATGGTGCCCCAAGCAGAGGGCAGCACAACCAGCAATACATTCCCCGTAAAGCCATCAGAGCGGGCAAATGGCCTCGGAAGAGGTTCATGACATACCCTACGTTAAGGGATGCCCCTATGGCAACCCATACTGCATGTATGGCCAGCTGGGAGGAGCAGGATATCGATGCTGGGATAAGGAGAACCATGTGCCCATCAACAAGTCTGACCCAGAATGGGAGGAATACAAGAAGTACTACATAGACAATGAGACGGATAAGAAGACAGGGAGGCCGGGACCGACCCCCTGGAAGATGATGATGTTACAAGAGGCGACAGAGACGGGCGCTGAACGAACAGAAAGAATATTGAGAAAAGTGCCGCCTGTGGTATGGTCACAAGGAGATGGTGACATAGGATTGGTAAGGTCAGCAAGCCCTGTGGAGTTCAGATTGAAACTGCCTTTCCAGCCACAATACCCCATTTCAGCAGATGCAGCTGAAGGGATAAGAGGGACAATTGAAGAACTCCTGGGAGCAGGAGTCCTGGAGGAAGTCCCGAGTGCAAGGTGCAACACACCCATATTTCCTGTGCTGAAGGCGGACGGAGTACGATGGAGAATGGTCCAGGACCTCAGGCCCGTTAATGAACGCATTGAGGACTATCCAGCGGACGTCCCACATGCTAATGTACTGATGACTAACATCCCGGTGAGTGCAACAACGTTCTCCGCCATTGATCTGGTTCAAGCATTTTTCACAATACGGGTGGCCCCCGCAAGTAGGGAGTTTTTTGCATTCAAATATCAGGGCAAGACGTTCCAGTACACAAGGCTCCCACAAGGGTTCAAGCATTCGCCGCACATCTTCAACCAGGCGCTCAAGGAGGACTTAAAGCACATTGTGTGCCGGAGCACGATTCTGCAGTATGTTGACGATGTCTTGATATGCTCACCGGACCAGGAAACGTGTGAGAAGGATACAGTCCACGTACTGACCGTTCTGGCCGAAGGGGGGTACAAAGCATCAAGGAAGAAGCTACAATTCGCACAGCCCCAGGTGATCTACTTAGGGCGCCAAATTTCACATGGGCACAAGGGTATCGCCCCAGAACACATTGAGGCGATTACCAAGGCACTGAAGCCAAACACAGTGAAACAAATGATGTCATTCATCGGACTCATAGGTTTCAGTAGTGACTGGGTGGAATGCTATGAACAAAAGATAGCTCCACTACGAGCCATGATCGTGCAGGCGGGAACCAGCCACCTGAGAAACCGTCTCACATGGACAGTGGATGGAAACGAGGCGTTTGAACGCATCAAAGGAGAATTACAGCGAGCACCTGCACTCGCACTGCCGGATTACGGAAGACCCTTCTATCTGTACGTGTCGGTCAGGAAGGAAGTAGGGAAAGACGCGTACATGACCGCAATCGTGGCACAGACACAGTGCCATGGACGCGGCAAACAGGCAATAGCCTACTACAGCTCAAAGCTGGACGCGGTGGCCCAGGGCTACCCACCATGCTTCCAGGGTCTTGAGGCAGTGTATTCAGCATACGTCAAAGCTTCCAATATCACCATGGGATGGCCAGTGGTGATACACACCAGTCACGCAATAGCACAGTTGGTGGAGCAAGGGAAATTCTGCGTGACGCCTCAGCGGCAGTTGAGATACTACAATCTGTCACTCTGTCCAGATGTCACTATAAAGGCATGTGACACCGCAGGAAACCCGGCGGATCTCATCCCCCTTGATTACGAAGGTGAGCCACATGACTGTGTGGCTGACTCAATCGCCTTCTCCAAACTGAGGGAAGACCTGCAGAGTGAGCCCCTAGGACAAGGAATTACCTACTTTGTGGATGGCTCCAGCCACAACTACGATAACAAAACACATGCAGGCTTTAGCGTAGTACAGATGACAGGTCCAGAAACGTTTGCGACGGTTATGAGTGAGCCATGCACACAACCATGTTCAGCGCAATTAGCTGAGTTAAAGGCGCTGACAGCAGCATGCTCTTTAGCGGAGGGACAGGATGTAACCGTACACACAGATAGCGCCTATGCCCACAACGTCTGCCACGTGCATGGGGCCCAATGGAAGCAAAGGGGCTTCAAGAAATCGGATGGGAGCCCAATCCAACACCTAGAGCAGATTCAGTTGTTGCTAGCGGCTATGATGCGTCCAAAGACACTGGCGATATGCAAGTGCAAAGCACACTGTAAGGGACAGGACTATATCACCCTAGGCAACGCAAGGGCAGATGAGGCAGCAAAGGAAGCAGCATTGGAGGCTAGGAAGTTGAACAGAGCCCCACGCTCCCCGCAAGACAACGAGCCACACAAAATACTGCTCAACAGGGCGGTGCACAGTATGCCTTGCCCTACCAGATGCCCCTACCCCTACAATGCATGCTTGTGGTGCTCTCAGTGGTGTGATGACGACCACGAGCACCAAATAGATCCCATTTGTTGCGCGCTATGTCAGAGGGCCAGTTGTCCCGAGTGCAGGGACAAGCCCTGCGAGGCTAGGTACTCGCCTAATGTAATTGACCGCTATTTCATAGAAACCGATACAGCAATACAAGCCCCAGTGGTCCGAACCTTGCCTAACGGACGAACGCTTAGAATCCTGGACCCCGTCCGACCCCTAGTCGATGGACGAACAGTTCAAATCATAGACCCTCACCTCCAGCTCAGCGCCATCAAAGACGCCCAAACCACGGCACCTACTGCCGAAAAGTTGTTATGGGAAGAGAGGGGCGCGTCAAAAGGCAGAAATGGGGTGTGGAGAGGCCATGATGGCAGGGTAGTGGCCCCAAGTCGGCTCCTTGATCTCCTCATCCATGATGCGCATGATGTGGATCATTGCGCAAGGGTGGAGGTCAAGCGGCAGATACTTGACAAAGGGTTCTGGGCCCCACATCTTCAAGATCGCATCAACCACGTATTAAGAAATTGCCACACCTGTGCCACACACAATTACAGAAACAACATAACAATAGGCATAGGACCACGGCCCCTGGGACACGTGCCACTCCCAGAGGGACCGTTCAAACACCTGGTAATGGACTACATCGACATGGGTCGAACGGTGAACACGTACAAACACGTACTGGTGATAATATGCCGCTACTCACGATGGGTAGAAGCCTGTCCAAGCCGAGGGCAGGACGAAAAAACGGTGATTCGATTCCTAGCGAGAGAGGTGATACCCAGGTTTGGGATCCCAGAAATAATCAGTAGCGACAATGGCCGAGCGTTTACGGCCAACACGTGGAAAAAGATTGCACAGGCGCTGTGCATCAAGACTCGGTTTGGTTGTGTTTACCACCCGCAGTCTCAGGGGATGGTCGAAAGAGCGAACGGAACGCTGAAGAATAAGATTGCGAAGATCGATCCAAATCTACCAAACCTAAATTGGGTTGACGCGCTACCAATCGCGCTGATGAAAATGCGTTGTGAAAAAAATCGAACCACGCATCTGACCCCGCACGAAATGGTGACGGGGCGGGCAATGCCCACACCACGGTTCAGAGGGGATCAGAGGCCCCCGCTGGAAATTCTAGAACAGGAAGTGAGCAGTTATATTAAACAGCTTTCTCAAGTTCACAGGGCAGTTTTCAACGAGCAGAAGAGAAGAGAGCGCGGGAGCGGAGGACCGAGCCAGGACCGATCCAAGTGGGAGATTGGGTGTACCTGAGGGTGTTTAAGAGGTCGTGTCTCGACCCCAGGGCAGAGGGGCCCTACAGAGTGACCCAGGCTACCCCCCGGGCGGTAAGAGTGCAAGGATCAGATTTGTGGTATCACCTTAACTCTTGTTACAGGGCGGTGCCACCAGAAGGAGCAAGAGTTCCAGAAGAGTCGGAGGACGATGACGGGGACCAAAGCCCGCCAGGACCCCCACCAGACTCCCCTGGGGAGGATGATGGTGGTGGGGAACCCCGGGGAGGGCCGAGTACGCGTAGGAGTACGAGGCGGAGGATACTGCCGGCTCCTGCTGATGGCCCTGGGCGCAATGTACCTGGGTTGCCTGCTGTTCTCCCTCCCCTATCTGTGCTTACAGGTGCTGGTGATGCTGGGACCGAGCCAAGCTCGAGGAGAGGAAGGCGGCATCCACCCGAGGTTGAGACCACTCCCAAATCCCAGGTATCCGGACCTGCCCCAGCCACAGCCCCAGCCAGCGGTGACTCGCCAGCCAGCCCTACAACCGGCTCTCACGCCACGGCCGCGCCCGACCCCACAGGAAGTGACTCCGAAGAAGCACCGGGGCCGGAAGAAGAAGCACCGCCACTGCCACCACATCTGCAAGGGTACGACACCATCAGCGTTGGGGACCTCCTCGGCGACTGGGACTACCCCTATCCAACCGACGCCATCGCCAACGACCCAAGACCGTCTACCGAGGACGAGTTTGCCGAAGCCCAAGACTTCGTCGACTCCCTCAGGCTTCACCGGCCTCCGAGTCTCCTTACGCCTCCCCCCCAGACGCCTCCTCAACAAGGCTCGCGGCTTCCTGCGGAGCCTGTGGAGAGGCCGACGGATTCAGGACACACCACGGGCGGCCCCCACTCCGGGGGTGACCGCCCAGGGACAAGCCAGGAGACAAGACGGATACTCCAAGGGATCAACTGGGACGATTCCCCCGGTGCCCATTGGATTGGAGGCTTCTAAGAGGCCCTTGACTGGCATCTCCAGGGCTTCCCAGAGGACGACGAAAGCGACAGAGGGGGTACAGACTGCCACCCCCAATGATGCTCTGCGAGGGGACGGAGAGGAGTCGCTCGACAACAGTACCCTGGACACGGACAATGTTTTGTATATAGAAGAACCAGGAAATGACATGTACATATTAGAGTCAGAGGCATCAGGGAGTAAGGAAAACGCCCCGGTATCGGACAGTGTGATGACTCGGGACGATGATGCGAGTGAGAATATGAAAAGCACAATCATGCCTTCCAGAGTCGTGACGGAGGACTTATCCGACGGAGCTCAGGCCAGGGAAAGAAAAAGGAGATCAACTGGCATGCTGAGTGCCTGGGAAGATAATTCATGGATGCAGTGGGCTAAATACACGGCAAAAACAATACACCCAGGAGGGGGTTGCTATGTATGTTCGGCAGTAAGGCCAAAACTAACGATACTGCCAGCACCGGGAACCGGAGAAGAAGATGCTGCATTTCGGGAGTCAGGAGAACAGCATAAGAAGGACATGTTTTCTCCGTTCGGATGCCTTATGCGGCTGGGAAACGAACATGCAAGGACTGTCTGGACTAGTTTCGTTCCATCACATGCAGGACAAGGGGAAGAAAGACGTGAATCACAGGAGAACGAGGCAAGGTGTAATAAGGATTACCCCGGCCTGGAAACTAGGGTGACGAAGAAGACTATCAAGATCTATGAGATACCGGAGGATGTAGGGTTCGAGTGCTTTGAAACGCCCTCAACTGACCTTGATGAGGGGACCAGGGAGTCGGAAGAAGTGGGAGCATTTAAAGGACATTGTGCAGCAAAATGGATCAGTCTCGGTCACTCCTTTTTCTATCTGGCAGCGAGAAGTGAGAAGGGAGAGGAATTAGGAGTCCCGGTGAACAAAACGGTGATGATTCTCCCAGAAGAGCAGAATGTTCCCCTGGCGGACGTATGGTGGGCATGTGGAAGAAGATGGGGACTACGAAACACCCTTCCAAAGGGTTGGAGAGGGACATGTGCCAGGGTGATCCTGGCCCAACAGACCCACATAGTTCCCTGGTTGGAACGCAATGCAACATCGGAACACAACTCGACCAACAAGGAGGATGACAAGCAGACGCTCGAAAAGGGGAATCTGAAGAGACGTCGGAGAGACGCTGACGACGGGATATACATGGACGTGTTTGGACAGCCCCACGGCCCCACTCGCCGGATTTGAAGCTGCCCTTCCTTTCTACGGAGCATCCGTAGGAATCGCAAAGAATGTACAATGGATTAACTACATCCACTACAACGCCCTGCGATTTATGAACGCCACCATAGCAGCATTCAGTGCACTGGACAGGAGGCTGAATGCAACCACAAAGATGGCAATGGAAACCAGGATTGCAGTGGACTGGATACTGGCAAAGGAAGGTGGAGTGTGTGCGATCGTTGGAACGGACTCGTGTTGTACGTACATCCCAGGTGAGGGCGAGGACATGGACGATTTTACGCACGCAATGAACCGACTCAGAGCCGTAAACACGGAAGCCCATGAGAACTCTGGAAAAGGACTGTCATTTGATGGAGTTTCCAGACGTTTCAGGAATTTTCGCCCCTATTACTCAATGGCTGACGGACACTTTTGGGTCATGGGGGGGTAAAATTGTGGCATTTCTTGGGAAAATACTGTTGGGAGCAGTTCTGGTTGTAGGAATGTTTTGCTGTGCTACTCAATGTTGTGGGAAGGTTTGCTCCAGGGTAGTAGCACGACAGTTAGTGGTCCACAATGTAATGATGCCATGGGAGGGGGAGGACGAGAGTGAAGGTATCCCCTTGATGCAGACCAATGTGGATAGTATAATGGAAAAGGAGTTTGAGGAGCGATCACTGGAGGAGGAGGAACCTCCTCCTCTGATCATTTACGAGTAGGGATGGGGTCCTGCGAGTCGCCCATCTCTACGCATGTGCTGACCTACATTTACATATACACGATACTGATGAGTAACTCACACGACACATGCCTGCACGCCCAGGTGACAGAGTAGAAGGAGTGGAATCACGGGCTGTGACCTGACGCGAACAAGTCGCCTTGAGTAATCTTGTTTAATTTTTTCGCTATATTTAGACGGTAACTTTAGGATTATAGAGGATTAGCCCTCAACTGCAAGGCCATCCAAAATTGGATAGATGTAAGCTTGCTACTTACCGTACGTTGGGCCTGGCCCGCCTAGTGGTGCGGCAGGTGTGTGGCGCGGTCAGTGCTCGAGGACGGACGACCCCATTGGCCAGCAGGGGCAACCTAAGGCAGAGCATGGCGGCCCGTCCCCTCGGTGTAGCGCACCCGCGGCCGGTGCGCTCACCCGTTCTCACGCTAGTGTGAATGCCCGGAGGACATTATACATTTATATACTCTATATAAGTTACTTAAGGAGCTATATACCTGGAAGGAGGATGGGTGAGTGACGAACAGGATCATGAAGTTGTTATGTAACTCCGATTTGGCACCGATGGCCGTTGCATGAAATTTCTTTTATGCTCAAAGTGACTAGCGCATTAGCCGCTTTGGGGACAAATCCGTCTCGGGTTCTAGCCATGTGTTAATAACAGGGAATTGATCATTCTGTCACGTGACCTGGGCATCCAGGGCTCCTGACTTATCATTTACTCTCATATATATCAGGTTTGCAGAAGACCCGTGCGCCCGAGTGGGGTATAGATGAGTGACGGATTAGGCCGCACCAATGCCTAATACTACACCTAGTGCGTTGAGTGCCATGAAGCATGGGGTTTGTTAACCTCGTGTGCAATAAGTGACTGGTTGAAATATATGAGGTTTCAGGCCACTTTTGGGGACATGTCCGTTTCGGGTCCCAGCCATTTATTTTCGATAAATGGGGAGATTTCACAACTCGTTCTGAACGAGTAATTGGTCTGTCTGTCACTTGATCTGGGCGTCCAGGGATTGCTTACTGATCTTATTATTAGTTACTCTCATATAATGCCGCAATATATATTCTTATTAGTTCTGACATAAGGTTTAAGATTTTGCGCACGCTATTAGGTTTGTAGTAGTAATAGATCCCGTTCCCCTGTAACTCGCTCATGTGCATATAGTCTGAGGTGTCATGACAATATACGGAGTTATGACACACTCTTGTGTTTAAGTATTGCTTATGCTGCATAGTGAGGCTGATTTAGCCTCAAAGGGGGGAATATGTGGTGATTTTATCTAGACATAATGCTCGTGTGTGTGTGTGCGTGTGTATGCTGGTTTATTAGAAACATGTGCGTGTGCATGCTGGTTTATAACTGTTATGCAACATTTACTGGAAGTCATGAGACTGGGCTGTCGGGGACTAAGAGTGAAACTGGCAGTGAAAGTAGAACCAAACAGAGCTTAGGAGAAATGGAGGGGTTTACAAGAAAAGGAGGCAGAACCAAAAGTGAAAGTACACATAGAACCAAAACAAACACAACTCTGCCTGGCAACAGATTACACATAGGACCTGGTCACATGTATTCTGCCCAGCAACACACATTTTTTAATGTTTAAATGGGAAGGGTTTTCCACCAATATCTCAAGTCCTAAAACGTTCTGATTGGCTAAAAGGGGCCTGGTGACCTTCCTGGTAATGGGACGCCTCTCAGGCCCCTGAGAGCATAAAAGAAAGAGCTCAGGCACATTCAGATCAGATCTCATCGGGGTAGCAGCTGCCACTCATCACTCTATTGCCTGACGGTCCAGTCCTGACATTGTTTGGATTGTATTTTCACTGCAATACGGTGAATAAAGGATCAGCAGTCTTCAGCATCTTTCGTCTTGGTGTTCTCCTTCGGGTCTTTGACATCAAAGTGCTAGTTGGATTGGAGGTTCGGGAAAGTGGAGAGTTTTTCCACGACAGTATATTTGGTGCAAAAGTGGCGAGCAGATTAAACTGCAGATTTTGCATGTGCACACTAAAGTCATAAATGTGTAACAGTAAAGTTGAAGTTGTACATATTTTTTAATATCTTGTTAACACAAAATAGGGGCTACGGGTTCACAAATCCTTTTTACAGGTACACAAATCCTATCCTGTGAGTCACAACTTTCAAGAGTCACGCACTCGACACTTTTGCTCCAATCGTTGCAGCGCAGTTGGTGCGAAACACATTTGCACATCCGTGTTTCATAATCTGAGAACATGCACAACATTCGTGCATTTGTAAACCCACATGTGAACTAATGCATCCGAAGTTGTGCATCTGTGAAATAATTTCTCATTAATAAAATTCTACAGATCGCTTTGATTTTCTTGCACGACTACAAGTCAATTGATACAAGTGCTCGAATCTGCTTCTACGAGTGACGATACTTTTGCTCCTGGCTAGGTGATATAATAGGAGCAAAAATATTTGCATGTGTGCACGTCGAGCGAATCGATCGAGAAAACAAGGCGGCCGGATCTGGATCGCGCTCAGACTACCATTGCCTGCTCATAAGGTAGGCCTAAGTAACATGATAATAATATGAAGAAAGTTATCTTGTTTGTTGGTTTACATTATCATGACAGCTATGTTTAGCGTAGTTTACCTGCTTGCAGAGGTGGAAAAAGTACGAAAATATTGTACTCAAGTAAAAGTACCAATACCTTGATGAAATATTACTTAAGTACAAGTTAAAATACCGATCTAAAAAAGTACTCAAGTAAAAGTAAAAAGTAGTTCATTTAAAATGTACTTTAAGTAAAAGTTACTTAGTTACTTTTTTTTTTTTGGGGGGGGGGGGGGTACCAGAATAACCAGTTTTACCAAAGACTTTCTAATGAGGAGATACAGCACTCAAAAAATCCTCCATAGTAATGCATGGGGTTAGTTTGTAACGCTAATATGGCAGTTGTCTACACATCATATGTCTACACATATCACAACCCTTCCGTGGCAAAACGTCGACATGTGAATACATTGAGTGAATCATGTGGTGTGTTGTAAAATACATTGAGTCAATCATGTGGTGTGCTGTGAAGACATCGTGCCAATCATCTGTTGTGATCTCGCTGCTGGAGCAAGATTGGTGTCGTGAAGCCTTACGCACACGCATTTCTGCTGAAATAAATGCACGATAAGTGCCCAAAAAGTGTTGCAATATGGCCGCCGAGTGGAGGTACTTGCCTGAAAAGGACGTTGAGAAATGGAGATCTATGTGAAAAATCACCGGAGTTCTCCTTTAAGTTTGAGCAGTAGTTGATTTTCAAAGTTAGTTGCACTCATCCTTGGGTCGCTTTGCAGTGAACAGTAATCCAGCACAACTGAAAAGCCCCTCACAGGCAGCTGAGGCAGGCAGGCCAATATTGAGTTGCAGAGAGTTTTTTTTATATTTGGAAACGAGCAGAAGGTTCAGCAGATTAAAGGGCGTCGTACTGGGGGGGAAGTGGGAAGTATAGGGCCCCAATGGAGGAGAGGGCCCGTGAAAAGTGGAATACAGGGGGCACAACATTTTCACCAGGCATTAGTAATAACTCAGGTAATCCACACATAAAAAATCCAAACAACTCCATAAGTAGAGTCATGTAATGAAGTGGAATAACACAGGGGAAAAAGTATTAAACACGCTAAGAAAAAACACTAAGGCAAGGAAAGGGAAGGAACGAGCTGGAATCTGTATAGAGAGTAGTTATCCTTTCTATCTGTGCAAATTAATATAAGCTTGGTTAGTAGCCTACATATTGATGGGTATAAAAAGGTTTTTCATTACCAAGGTGTCACACAAGAAACATTTCATGATGGATAAAAGCAAAAAGCTCTCCCAAGACCTTTGCAACCTTATTGTGGCAAAACATATCAATGAAACTGGTTACAGATGCATTTCAAAACATCAGAATCTTCCAGTAAGCAGCATGGGAGCCATTATCTGCAAGTGGAAGAAACATCACTGCATCATCAACCGGCCATGCACAGGATCTCCTCGTAATATTTCTGACCAGGAAGTAAGAAGGATAGTCAATTCCAAGAGCCAAGGACCACTCGGAGAAAGCTCCAGAAAGACTTGAGGCAGCCAATTCAATTAAATAGTTCTGGAAGTAACTAAAGATCAGGATTCACAAGAGGGACCCCTGGAATCTGTTTAGAACAATGGGCCAAAATCAGACCTGATACTGCGACCAATAAGTTTTGTCATACAGGAAATGTCTTGAAGCTGTGAAGCTGTCAAACAAAGGCTTTTCCACCAAGTATTGAAGAAATTTCAGTAGGCACGTTCAATACTTTTTTCCCTGTGTCATTCCACTTTAATACACAAAACTCTTATGTTTGGATTTTTTATATGTGTGTTAATATAATGTGTGGTGAACATTTCGAATAGACTCACTGGAAGTTTAGGCTAATTACTGGGGGGGGGGGGGGGGATAAGCGTTCAATACTTATTTCCACCATATATTTATTTTACCTGAATATTTTAACATCCAAATTAAATGTCGAAATGAATGTCAGACGAAATTTAAAGTTTGACTGACTGGATTTTGTATACAAAACATAGTGAAAACTGTGTAAGGTCACTCTCACTCTCCCTTGCTAAAGAGCTAAATGGTGTAGTCCGCCTGCACGATTCATAAGGTAGTCTATCTTTCGCTTATTTAGTTGAGCATCGCTAGTAGTGGACCGCTAATTGTTTTGCTGCTGGTGCAATGTCTTTCTCCAAGAAAGCCAAGTCAGGTTATTAAAAACAAAGGCCAAAACAGGGAAAAAGAGAGACATCAAAATGAGGGGAAACAACTGCTAATAAACTTCTTTCCAAAGAAAGGTGAGCACAAACGTCAAAACACGAAATCCCATAGTGTTTGCTCCGCAATCATTAGTGCTAAAACAAACTGAGACAACCGATTGGAATAGCGGAAAATACACTTTCATAGGTTAGGCTAATCTGATGCATTTCGTGATCCAGTCTCCATCACTTTCAGAAAGACTGCATGGCGCCAGCTTGATTCATGTCCTGTTGTAGGCTACATGCTGATCATTGTATAAAGAGGAAAAAACGCACGCACATCTCAATCTAATCCTGGGTGGACTTATAAACTATAACTTGGGAGCATATACTGGTGTTGCGGACTTTTTCCCCCTCTCTTACATGCTGATCATTATCACTAGGCTAATGGTTTAGGGCGCGATTTTTTTTTCTCCCTTTCCGTTTTCGTTAGTCTTTTTTTTTACTTAAGTAACGGATGGGATTTTTGATGTAGCGAAGTACAATACTTCACTCAAAATGTAATCAAGTAAAATTTAAAATACCGATTTTATAAACTACTTAAAAAATACAAAATACACAGAAAAACGACTCAATACAGTAACGTGAGTAAATGTATTTCGTTACTTTCCACCTCTGCCTGCTTGCTAAATCCTCCAGTGCCAGATCAAGCTAGCTATCGCTAGATAAATAACTAGTTTAGAAGTACAGACACTGCCCGTCCAAAATCGTTAGGACACACAATCTGACACAATCGTTCTGCAATTTTCGAACAGCTGATTTGTATCTTGCACGAAGACTATTGGATAGTGCTAGGCAAGTTAGCAATTGTTTGCTGTGCAGACATTATGAATAATAAGGTCGTAAAACTTAACACCGCACACCGCAACATTTTTTTCCTCGCTTTGTGCAAAGAAAAACTATAAATCGTGTGTCCTTCATTGATAAGGAAACATACTGAGGTTACTTACTTTATGAGCAAGCAATGGTAGTCTGAGCGCGATCCAGGATCCAGATCCGGCCGCCTTGTTTTCTCGATCGATTTGCTCGACGTGCACACATACAAATCTTTTTGCTCCTATTATATCACCTAGCCAGGAGCAAAAGTATCGTCACTCGTAGAAGCAGATTCGAGCACTTGTATCAATTGACTTGTAGTCGTGCAAGAAAATCAAAGCGATCTGTAGAATTTTATTAATGAGAAATTATTTCACAGATGCACAACTTCGGATGCATTAGTTCACATGTGGGTTTACAAATGCACAAATGTTGTGCATGTTCTCAGATTATGAAACACGGATGTGCAAATGTTTTTCGCACCAACTGCGCTGCAACGATTGGAGCAAAAGTGTCGAGTGCGTGACTCTTGAAAGTTGTGACTCACAGGATAGGATTTGTGTACCTGTAAAAAGGATTTGTGAACACGTAGCCCCTATTTTGTGTTAACAAGATATAAAACAATATGTACAACTTCAACTTTACTGTTACACATTTATGACTTTAGTGTGCACATGCAAAATCTGCAGTTAAATCTGCTCGCCACTTTTGCACCCAATATACCTTCATAGTAGGCCTACTTGTCTTTCCATTACTGAGTTGTGGGTGCAGCCAGAGACTTTCTAATGTGGAGACACAGCACTCAAAAAATACTCCATAGAAATGCATGGGGCTAGTTTGTCATGCCAATATGGCCGTTGTCTACATATATCCCTCGGCAAAACGTCGACATGTGAATACAGTGAGCCAATCATGTGGTGTGATGTGAATACATTGAGCCAATCATATGGTGTGTTGTGAAGATATTGTGCCAATCAAGTGTTGTGATCTCGCCGCTGGAGCAAGATTGGTGTCGTGAAGCCTTGCGCACGCGCAGTTCGACCCAAAGACTGTGCCCGATGAGTGCCCATAAAACGTTGGTATATGGCCGCCGAGTGGAGGGACTTGCCTAAAAGGACTTTGGTGCAGCTCACTGACTCCAATCTTGTATCATCTTAATAACCGTCTTGTAGGCTAAAAATGAACACCGTTTTGAAACATGTAGACAACTCATAGCAGGAGCTAGCTTATCTTATAACAAACGTGACCCAGCGGGGTTAGTTGTAACTCATACCTGTCAACACTCCCGTTTTCCCCGGGTTCTCCCGTATTTCAAGGTCATCTCCCGGCACCCTCCCGTTTTGTTATTTCTCCCGGAAAACTCCCGTAATTTGCATGGCCTTCAAACTTCATTTTAAAATCATTGATCCATTCATTTTTTCTATTAGTCTGACATCTCCCAGGTTGCCAGATTGTGTATGAAATACACCCTACACATACACAATCACTTACTTTCAATTTCAACCGTTTTGTCATAGGGTTAAAACCTGGCAACCCAAAACCCAAATAAGGCAGCGGGTGCGCAGCCTGAATCTCGTAAGCAAGCAGGCTAGTTGAATGGCCTACTCCAGAACTAGCTGTTGTGAAATTGTTGGGAATTTAATTGATTAACACATCACATAAACTGTTATTGAGTGTTGTTGATACACTGAACTTGTGTCCTCGGAACCAAATCAGACAGCAAGCAGCTTTGGAGTTTTGGAAGTAGGCTGCAGGCAGGCAGCTGGTGGATTGAAGTCAGGGCCTTGATTTCCTTTCTCTGAAACCAATTGAGAGTTTCCTTTGCTGAATGCTTTCGATCATTGTCCTGCTGGAAGGTCTCTAGCCATGTCTCATCCTCATCATTGTCCTGGTGGATGACAAGATTCTCCCAGAAAAAATGGCTCCATTCATCATTCCTTCAACTGTATGAAGTCTGCCAGTACCATGAGATGAAAAACAGCCCCACACCTTGATGCCTCCACCTCCAAACCTCACTGTTGGTATGGTATTTTTATTGTGATGCACAGTGCCATTTCTCCTCCAAATATGGTGTGTAGTATGACATCCAAAAAGTTAAATGTTGCTCTCGCCTGACCAGAATACATTCTCTCAGTATTTCATAGGTTTGTCCAAATGTTGTGTAGCAAACTTTAAACGAGCTTCAACATGTTTTTCTTCAGTAATAGAATCACGCGGGGTGAGCGTGCAGGCCATGGCGGTGGAGTGCATTACCTGGTCCTCTTAGGACCTTAGGCTACACTTCTGACTATCCTTCTGACTTCCTGGTCAGAAATCTTGTGAGGAGATTGATGATGCAGTGATGTTCCTTCCACTTGCAGATAATACTGCTTACTGGATGATTCCGAAGGTTTGAAATGCATCTGTAACCAGTTCCATATGTTTTGCAACAATAATGAAAAGCTCTTTGCTTTGCTTTAACATTATGAAATGTTTCTTGTGTGACACCTTGGTAATGAAAACCCTTTTTATAGCTCATTAATATGTACTAATCCATCTTATATTAATTTGCACAGATAGGAGGGATAATTACTCTCTAACTATGTATAGATTCCAGCTCGTTCCTTGCCATTCCTTGCCTTTGTGTACTGCTTTTTCTTAGCATGTTCAATACTTTTTCCTGTGCCATTCCACTTTTTTACTCATAACTCTACTTATGGACATTAATGTTTGGATTTTTTTATATGTGTGGATTACCTAAGATAATACTAATGTCTGGTGAAAATGTCATGCAAATAGCCTCACTGGAAGTATACTTACTGAAAAAAATGTTGACGTGTTCAATACTTATTTTCCCCGCTGTAAATAGATCAGGCTCCCATTGAAGTACCAACCAAGCCCGCACCTACATAGTCTCAGTAACTTAGCAGAAACAGGTTGTGTCTTGGTATAGCTGCTGGCTACAGAGCTACACTGTCTGCAACTCTTTGTTCTACTCACAGGATTAGGGTGTTTTGGATAGTCCTCTACTTGATGGTATATGCATCAACATAAATTACACATATGTTACACAACAACAGTATATTTAGCCTTTAATGTCACTGTCACTTTGTTAAATATTGTATTTTAAGATTGAATTTCTGTAAGGATTAATAGGTGATCTCTTTAGATAGTAGGCCGGGGCTGTGACATAGAAATGCACTGTGGGAAATGTTATATTAGTTAGCTGAATTGTAACATTAGTTAGAACAATTTCAATACACGTGTTGTGTTTAATAAACATACAGTATACTTTACTTGTAATGACCAAGTTAGGTGAAATAGGAATTCTCAGTAGTGTAAGCCCGACAAATTTATTTGACGCATGCTCGCGTTTAAAAGTTTCAAGCATTTCTGTCCCCGATGTCACAGCAGCTCCTTGTGGAAGCAGCAAAGAAGAGTGCACATATCCGATGAGATTTCTGACGAGGAGCAGAAGATCTCTGGCCTTATTGTTTATAAATAGAAAATGATATGGAATAGAAACATCTGGAATCTATTTTTTTCAGCTTAACGTTGGCTACAAAGAGCATTCATAGCCTAGAGAAAACAATAAATTTTTCATCTGAAATGTTCCAGGAAGATAGGCTTACATATTTTTACATTTCTTCAATGCATTCTAGTTATATTTCATGTACTTTATTTCATGTTGAGGTTTGCTTCCCAGCATGTATTGCAATTCATTTACTGCATTTTAGGCTATTATTAGTTTGTTTTGAATTTTGAAACAATATGGTTGGAACAATTTAGCCTAGGCCTACTCTGATGATGTTTTGAACAATAGGCTACAGGATATGCCCATTAAAAAAGTCTTATTATGAAAAAGACACCGTAGCCTAGATGTGAAAGTATTACATCTAGCCCGGTATAAAGGTCCATGTCTACTTAAACTCCTAATGATCCATATAGAAGCATTCATGAAGCCTACAGGAGGTAATAACGGGTAGGCCTAGTAACATTGCATGTTTTTTAAAATTTATTTTTTACCATCGGCGAAATATAAATGTCGCGTGCATAATGTTGAGGTGACCACTAGAAGTACGTTCCCTCAAAGTCTCGGGGACGTGCACGTGGGTCGTTGGACTGCGGCCCCCGTGCACTGAATTCAAGCCACAGTACACTGTGAAGACAGTAAAGCATGGTGGTGCACAATACATGTTATAGGGATGTTTCTCATACTGTGGTGTTGGACCTATTAATTGCACACCAGAGATCATGGATCAGTTTCAATACATCAAAATATTTGAAGAGGTCATGTTTTCAACAAGACAATGACCCAAAACACTAACCTGACCCTAGCCAGATGATTTTCGTTCCGCTTAGCTCCGCCTAGCTTCACTCACATCCATCTGGGACCTCTTCCATTGAGAGTGATTTCTGCAACCGACTTTATGGTTCAGCCAATCAGGACGCAGGGCGGGAGTTTCATA
Source organism: Alosa pseudoharengus (assembly GCF_046254945.1). Lineage (NCBI taxonomy): Eukaryota > Metazoa > Chordata > Actinopteri > Clupeiformes > Clupeidae > Alosa > Alosa pseudoharengus. The sequence continues at coordinate 38,384,321 of NW_027468718.1, forward strand.
GATGTGACATAGCGTAGAAGCGACTGTGAGACTGTTATTAGCGTCACGGGTTGGCTTCGATGTGAGTGGTTGAAGTAGCACGTCAATAGATGACGGACAAGTGGCTTATTCAATCATATGCAAGCATTTTTTGATTAGGCCCAGCCTTCTGAAGCAACACTTCAATGGATCGGTTCCAGATGGATGAGTGGAGCTATGCGGAGTGAAATTCATCTGGCTAGGGTCAGGTTACCAAAACACACCAGTAAGCAAAGTCTTGGTTCCAGATTAACAAGATTGACATTATGGAGTGGCCAGTCCGATCCCCAGACCTCAATCCTATAGAAAACTTATGGAGTGACATCAAAAATGCTGTTTCTGAGGCAAAACCCAGAAATGCAGTGGAATTGTGGAATGTAGTTCAATCATCCTGGGCTGGAATTCATGTTCACAGGTGCCAGTAGTTCAGGGGTGGGCAACTAATTTCCCCAAGGGGCCACATGACAAACTGGGACTGTTGAGGAGGGCCGGACCCAAAATACCGAACTCAAGTCTGAACTCAATTCTGTTCAATTCTATTCTGTTCTTGTATAACATTAAGTAAATCATATGGTTTTGTTTACTAGTCGTAAGAACAGATGAAAATGTGAGGGAGACAAAGGAAAAACAGCAATATTTAATCTATGTCCAGTATTTAATCCTCATTCTCGAAAATTATATATATAAAAAAGTACTACAATATCTATAGGCTAGGTCATGAAAATGTGAAGGAGTCAGTACAACCTAGGCCTGTGCCACCATTTCATCAACACTCAGCAATATTTCATCATTAAATCATCATTAAATTAACTCTATGCAGAATTAGACTACGAAAATGTGGAGCAGACAATAGTAGGCTGTCATTAGTTAATCAACATGCACAAAGAAAACTATTTTTAAAATGTAGGCTATGTTTTTGCTTTAACTTTATGCACATAACTGTGATTGGTCAACTCGCTCTTTGTGTTGAGCCGGCTGCTTCAAGCAACCTGTGGGTAGTATCATACTAGTTCGCTAACATAAGCTTTGCAAATAAACTCAGACATATTTTGGTTACAATTACGGGGTTATCCGATTGTAAACTGTCTATCTGCCAGTAACGTTTTGAAATGAACACTTCGTATCGCCAACGAGCAGCAGTAGGAGTTCGTTCTAACAACCTTTGCGGTGGTGAGCGACGCAGACATAAGAGACACAAAACTTTGAAAGGTTTACGCCGACGTAAAGGCAACTGCATTGTGTCGACGCAGAAGCATAAATTCTATTCACCAGCACATCAGTGAGGGTGTTTACGTCTTATGCATCCGCGTACAAATAGCAGTCGCTTTCAAAAATAAAAACAACGATATTGATTTGCATGCATTATCTCTATGCTAGGCTCTTGACTTAACATTGGAGCTGCTCTTCGATAGGAACGCAACCACTTGGGGCGTTGGTTTTCACTTTCCCTCCCTATTGTTCTTTCACGGACCTTACGTGGGCCCATAGATATATACACTAGATGTCGCCTTCTGCTTCTCAGCATGCGTCAACACCGCCGCCATCTTGGTACAGGGATCTGAAGCGCTAAACTAGTTCTCCTGTATTGTCAGCGTTACCTATTTAGCGACGTTTGGCCATCCTCAGCGATAGAAAACCTTTTTAGCGATTAGCGACAAATTTGGGAACTTCTCACAATGATGGCAGATCGGCTTCTTTGTTGTTGAAACGTAAGAAAATCACCTTTCTCATGGCTTTGTCATTTATGAATTCATACATCTCGTTTGCCCATGGCACTGACCCATGATTATAAAAGTAACGACTGGCGTAGCCTATGTAGTAGCAGAGGTAAATGTTCTACAGATCTACAGCAACTTCTGGTGAGATTACAACTTACATGAGTAAACGAGACGAGGGGTATGTGGCCTCAACCAGAGCCTGTCTACGAAGAGCCTGTTTACTTTCATTGTATCAAACCTGGTTGCAGTTTACTCATTGTTCCTCTAGGGGCCGCCGCTAGCTAGTGCAGAATGAATGGGAGTCTATGGGGCTAGACGGGTAAAATGTATCTTTCGTCTTAAGCTTAGTTTTCTCTAGACTCAACCATAAATACATGCCTGTCAGTTAGAACAACCCAAAAAACTAGATAATTGCTTGAGATTTTGACGATTTATGGTGATTTTATTTTCGCTAGATCTTTGCCCAGATTGACGCTAATGCATTATAGAGGAGTGGATCACTGAAGCAAGATGGCGTCTCGATTGACGCATTCGTTCCAATGAACAGCAGTAGTCAAGGCAACATCTAGTGTATATATCTATGACGCGGGCCGGTCAGGGAAAGCCCACGGGCCGGATGTGGCTCGCGGGCCGTATGTTGCCCATGTATGCAGTAGTTGGTCGACTCCATGCAACACAGATGTGAAGCAATTATCAGAAATAATGGTAATACAACTAGATACAGCACCCTTCAGAATTATTGGCACCTCTGCTAAAGTTGACTAAAAACTGGTATAAAAAATAAACTGTTGGTGATTTATTGTAATCTCACCATGAAAAAAAAGGAAAAATACAACATTGAAGGGAAGCCAATTTATTTTGAGGAAAAGGAAAATCTCATAAATAAATAAATATTTTTAACAAAAACACGTCGCTTACAATTATTGGCACCCCTGCTTGTAATACCTTCTTAAGCATCCCTTTGCCAATAAAACAGCTTGTAATATTCTCCTATGACAGCCCATAAAGTAAGAGAATACAAAGCAAGGGATTTAAGACCATTCGTCTTTACAAAATCTCCCCAGATCGTCCAGATTCCTAGGTCCACACTTGTGCATTCTCCTCTTTGACTCACCCAACTGTTTTCCTATGGAGTTTAGATCAGGGGACTGATGGCAATGTCTGAAGCTTGATTTTGTGTTCAGCCAACAATATTTATTTTGATCTGGACGTTTGTTTTGGTTCATTGACCTGATGAACGATCCAATCATGACCAACTTTTAGTGTCTTGGCAGAGATTGACAGATTTCCTTCAGATTTTCCATTTCTTGGTGTCCATGCACCTTAATTAGGTTCCCAAGGCCTTTGGGAATAAAAACAGCCCCACAATAGCACAGCCCCTCCACCATAATTCTCATTAGGCATGGGGTATAGCCAGTATAGCCATTCTTTTATGTACTCTAGCTCTACATCCCAGTGACATCCAACAAACTAAGCCCCCATCACCCCCCACCCCGCCTAATGCCTCCTTGCCTGTGCCTGTTGAGGTGTCGGCGACCATGGCTTGACAGGGACAACAAGGAGGCGGACATCCCCCAGCCCCCCTCCCCCCCACAACTGCACTACCCTATCCCATCCATAGTGTCTATTTATTTACAAATGTACATACTGTAATTACACTTATACATAGCCATATTCTTCTGCTCTTCATCCTGCACCCTCCTATTCTTAAAGGGAAACTTGGCAGGATTTCCACCTCTGCTGGAGAAATTGTGCATTATGCTATTTCAAACTGTGGGAAAAGTTAACGATAAAGCACATTGATTTGTTTACAAGCTAGCGAACGGTTAGCATAAGTTTGGCAGAACTATGTAGATGTTACAAGGTAAGAAACACGATTTAAAACGAGTTTCTTGTTTCTCACTTCTCTTTCCGGGACGGTAGCCTCAATGTTGCAAGGTTGATTTTCCGCCTGGGGATGCTAGGCGCAGCGGGGAAAGTCACCATTTTCACCGGAACAGGTCATTTAACCATCCAAATGATTTCTAAACGGGTTTATTACGTTGAAATAGTTGCCAAGCTCCCCTTTAATACTGTTATAATAATGTTACTGTTTCTGCAGTACAATGGTACTGTTACCACACTGCACATATCTGTTTATAAGGTTCATACTAAATATCCACATTTATTCAGTTTTTCTGTAATATATTCTGTTAATACACTGCATATATCTATATTGTTCTTACTACTACTATAATGGTACTGCCACTACATTGCACATATTATCTGTACATGTTGTTCATACATAGTTCATATTACATAGCCATATTTATTCTGCTCTTATAAGATTACTGCTAATACACTGCACATACTTACATACATTGACAGGCTGGTAAGGAAAGCTGGCTCTGTAGTGGGAGCTGAACTGGAGTGCATCACTTCACTATCTGACAAAAGGACCCTGAACAAACTGATCAACATCTTGGACAATGAGTGTCACCCACTCCACAGCACTATTGTTAAGCAGAAGAGCCTGATCAGCTGGAGACTTCGCTCACTGCCTTGCACAACTGACAGACTGAGAAAGTCATTTGTCCCCAGGGCCATTGAACTGTTCAATGCCTCACTTAAGGGAAGAAGAGAGATAGACTTCTCTGCATAGTCTGTCTGCCTCTTCACCCCCTCTATGTTTGGTACTGTCTGTCCACTAGCCACTTGTACCACTGTCTTTATGCCTCACTGTTTGCGTGCTATATTAGCACATTAGCACATATGCATACCCCCCCCCCCCCCCCCCTCCATGCCACAGCCGAACTGTGGCCACACTTTTCTTAAATAGTTAAATATATATAGACTTTACTTTACTTTATTTCTGCATTGTTGCACTGTTGACTTACTCATTTGCACTATCACCATGACCACTATCACCATGACCACTATCACCATTGCACTACCACCATGACACTCATTCACACAGAGCACCTTACCATACCTTACTATGCACAGAGAATCACAGGCTCAGTTCCTGCCTCAGTCATTGCAAGCGCCTCTGATTTATTAATCACCACTATGTGGATACTGTTTTTAGAATTGATTTAGATTAAGTGTTAGTATAATTTGTATTTTTGTAATTTGTATTTTAGTATATTTTTATATATTGTATTAAGTGTTAGTATAATTTGTATTTTAGTATATTTAGCATATTCTTTATCTTCTACTGTCCTTACTGCTTAGTTGTGTTTTTATATTATATACTTTAATTACTCTTTCTGCTGTTAAAGAATGTGTTTGTGTTGTATGTATGCTGCTGAGACCTTGAATTTCCCCTGGGGATCAATAAAGTATCTATCTATCTATCTATCTACTTATATTTAATTTATACTACTCTAAACCAGTGGTTCTCAAATGGGGGTACGCCTACCCCTGGGGGTACGTGAAGAAACTCCAGGGGGTACGTGAGATTTTAACCCTTAGAACCCGATTGACGCAAAGTGCGTCAAAAAACACAACCTTTCTTCTCTGTTACATTGCTCCAACTGTTTATCGCAGCGAGATGAAACCGTTATTGCGTGACAGAGCAGAAGTGGGGCTTTCCAACGAGACAACACTTGTCTGTATGTTAAAGTATGAAAATAAAAAAAAAATCATGAAATTAAATAAAATTGCATCATATTTACAGTCTATACTTCTCTGCGTTCACCTGCGCACCCATTACTTTCGTTTGAATTACTCGCGAACCCGTGGACGCATAGATACAGTATATGCCATGCATGTCAGATGAAAGAGGAGACACGGAGCTATCATTTGATACCAAGTACATCCTTCTGGGTTATAAACAGACGAAGTGACAGCAAAATAATAAAGCTCGACTTACCTCACGTTTTTGTCTGTTTTTGTGGCAAAGCATGTTTATAATCCAACGCTATTGTGAGTTTCTCTATGGCAAAGAATGTTCATAATCCGGTTTTGAGATCCTAGCAAATTCCTGCATGGCATCCAATTCAAGGCTCACATTGCATCCCAATTTGTTCGACAAAGAAACACCTTTTTTGCCTTTACTTTGTTCATGGCAATGCAGTAAAAAGTTGTAGAGAATCATAGGTGCAGACACCATAGGCACACACAGACTAACACGTAAACTCGGGTCAAGTCAGGTCAGATCAGTTCTGTCACAGATATGGAGCGCAGAAAGGTCATTTTTAATCACTAAATAAAAAAATGCCATTTATTTCTGTAAGGCGCACACCACATATGTCTGTAAATTGCTCAGCCCCAGAGAATCCCTCCACCATGGCAATGGTATTGGCAGATTCAGGACAGTCTGCCCTATACACACACATGAAATGCATGTCGAGCTATGAGCTTGCTGTGGTGAGATACATGTCAAAATATAAGAATTTTTATAATACGCTTTTTTTTTAATTCTTTAAAAATCAAAATAAAATCAATGCTAGTACTAATACATGAAATAATTAAAATATACATATATTTAAAAAGTAGAATCCATGCCAAAAATACTTTAAACAACAATTATTTAATAAATATTTCAGGAAAATATAAGTCATGAATATATAATTTCAGTAGGCTATTCAATTTCATTATCCTAAAAACCAGAGTCCCCCCCATACCAGGATGGTTCGACCAGTGGCGTAACAAACCAATGGTGGGCCCAGGTGCGAGAGCACTACGCAGGCCCCATATCGACGAACTTTGGCCCAGGATGAATTAGCTCTGATACATGCAATACATTAAGGGTGACTTCAATTGTTTATGCAAAGGGCCTGAGGCACCGAAGTAGTTTAGTAGTTACAGATTACAATTTCAAATAAAAAACACACGACTACATATCCATTACATGTGAAAACATTAAAAAAAAATTTTATTAACAGCCTGCAGGCCAGGGTAATCTAATATTACTGCATTAGCATGGAATTATGGGAACACTCAATGCGCCTCTTCAACCCTCTGCTGAAACTGCAAGCGTAGATTGCTTGCTTATAAACTCGCACTGCGCAGAAACAAAACTTAATGTAGCCTAACTTATTTAACCGTCCAGAAACCAAATAAAATCATTCATATGCATACAATCCCCAATATGCGTGAATTAGGCCATTAGAAGAAGGCCATCTTACGAGCCTTTCGTTGTGCAAAATCGTCAACGATGTTCCCAATATTTAATGCTCTGGCTCTCGTATTTTCAATGGACAGGATAGCTAACCCACGGAGCCTCTCCTGCCCCATACTGCTCCTTAGGTATAGGTCTTAATAAGTTTGAGTTTGGAAAAAGATCGCTGTTGCCACAGTCACAGGCAATGTCAGAAACAACATGAGTACACACTTCCCCGAATGTGGAGGTTACACTGTCATAATCTACCACCAGCATTTTGGCAAGTTGAAAAATAGATGACTTCTGTGAAATCTCTGCTTTAAAGCAAGACCTGAATGAGAGGAGTTGTGTTGGGAATGTTGGTGCAATGTCCCTGCTATAATGGTCTGACAAACGTCTTGCTTTTTCAAGCAGTTCATCATCACCTGCGAGTTGAAGGGTCATAGGACGTAAAGACTCAAACACATGACAAGTTTCCCGCATACTTGCAAATCTTTGGGAGAGCTGACTGATTATGATGTCCAGAGTTGCATTAAATACCTGCACTTTGAAGTATCTCTCTGCATCGGTTAAGAGCTCATCTTCCGTCAAAGTGACGCTTCACTCTCCGTGCTCTAACATTCTAAAGTTATAAAAAAAAAAAAAAGGAGGCAGGGCGGGGGTAGCGACGGGCCCCGGGAGGTCACGGGCCCTGGTGCGACTGCACTTGCTGCACCTACTATAGTTACGCCACTGGGTTCGACACAACATGCCACCCGCCATCACCATTGAGTCAAAACTCAAACGATGGAGTCGTGGTTGAATCGTAGCGGTAATTCTTGTGTGCTGGTTAGGGGGTACTTGGCTGAAAAAATATTTCACTGGGGGTACATCACTGAAAAAAGGTTGAGAACCACTGCATTAGTTAAATGACTGGACAGGCTTTTACCTAGCATGCCCTCTAAATAATCTATTAGCAGTAAGGTCACTTTTGAAGATTTTTTTGGGGACTTGGTGACCCCAAGATGATACTTTTGTCTGTAACTCTCCAACAATGGTTCTTATGGAATTCTGCCTATCTTACCATCCTCTATATTGTACGTGGGTGCAAGATAACAATGGGTCCTTGTCCAAGCAAGTTTGTCACATTTCCAGATAATTAGAACCTTTTAATCATTGTTTTAACTGTAAATATAGGCATTTTTAACAAAGTACCTAGTTGTCATAGATATTCTCTGACTTACAAATGTCAACACACTTTCTTTTTATTTAAATTTAGTGTATTCTCTTGTCTTTCCGATGTTGAAAAGAGGATTTAGCCTCTGTGTGACTATTTTCATACCATAGTGAAAAGAAAGTCATGAACTACTTCTGAAAGTTAAGACACTCTGATTAACTTAAATAAATTGAAATTAGATAGGAAAATGCGTGTTAGGTTTTGTATACAAGATTTTTCAGGGGTGCCAATAATTGTGAGCAAGTTGTTTTAGTTAAAAATATTTATTTCTTTATGATATTTTCCTTTTTCATAAATTTGTTTTCCTTCAAGGTTGGATTTTTCCTCATTTATTTCATTGTGAGATTACAATAAATCATGAACAGATAGTTTTTTATACCATTGTTTTTAGTCAACTTTAGCAGAGGTGCCAATAATTCTGGAGGGTACTGTATTGCAGTGATTCAAAGTAAAGCAAAATCTTGAGACATTTTTCAGTTTATACAGTAAATGTAAAGTGAGTTTGTAAAGAAAAATGCAAACACTGCTATTATTTTGAACAGCCTAACATTGCTTTTTCTTTACTTTCTGTAAAGTCATAATACAAACTTGATCAATTTTGGTCATGTTTTGATTTGAAATTGAATGTGCAGTGTTCCCAATGCATTGATATTATGGAATTAACAGCTATTCTAAGGATTTTGAGCTTTATTCAATTTTTTAAAACACACTGCTATTATTCTGCACACAACTGTATCTCCAATTCTAGGGAGTTTTTCCTTGCCCCTGTTACTCATGGGCCTTCTTGTCTTTTCTCTGATTGTCTAACACTCTCTAAAGCGCCATGAGACATGTGTAATGTTTTGGCGCTCTATAAATAAAATTAAATTGAAAAATTGAAATTGAATTTCACGACGGCCACGGCTGTTGTTGCCCCTTGCATTGGCCATGATCACAAAATGCTAAGCATGCATGTAGGCTATTTGAGTTTCTTAAAAGCTGAGCTGTGTTTAAATTGTTCAATACATGATTTCATAACAGGCCAAATAGAAAATACAGTTCTATGTAATATGTCATGTTTCATGTTTTTGTCATGTTTCATACAGTGATGCAGGTCTACTGCTGTGAATAGGCTAAATACAACTTTGATCATTTTTATGTAGCCTACTGTATAGTTAACTTTGGCCTTGGTGCCCTGATGTGTGGCCTTTGTGCCCTCCGCCAAATATGCCCAACTGAAGGCCAAGTGGATTTGCACCTAAAATAATGAAACTTCAAGCCTGGTTACCATTTAAAAAATCATTGATATGGAACGGTGATTAAACTTTTTTTACCAGATCTACTTCATAGATATCCCGTTATTAAGAATTAATAGCCACCCCACCAGGCCAGCCAATCAGAAAAGAGTATTTCATGTCTCCGCATTATCCATCATTATGCATTATGGCATGTATGGCCCAATACCCCATACTATACATTATATTTATATATATACATATATTTATTTTATATTCCATAGCCTGTCCATAAACCTGAGCAATATACTGTACATATATATTACATGTATGTATGTATGTATGTGTGTGTGTGTGTGTGTGTATATATATATATATATATATATATATATATATATCTATATATATTAATTAGTTATATAGAATGTCTTTATACTCAACATACTCTATTTATCTCTGTAGACATGCCATCTGGAAACCCATATTTATCCAACTATACACTGTACATTATTAATCTCTATTGTCTACACAGCCATACTCGACCTGTACTTGGTACTTTAAGTATCGATTGGCTGACATTCCTGATATTCTTTACAATGTCAATAAATGTGGAAGGCCCTGTACACTCCAGTTCTGCGCTCTATTTCTTAAACAGCCTCAACAGAGACAATGGTAAACTGAACATATGGCTAAAAAATGCAATATGAAAGAGAATACCACAACTATATGGTGAAACAGAAACCCTTGTTTATTACCATTCAACTCCACCCACCACAGTTACTACAGAGCAAATTCACAATGATTTAGTTAGAGAGCAGCTGTTTATCACACATCTTGCAAAGACCCTGCATTTTTGTAGCCTCCTCCTCAGAAAGTATTGTATATTTATGTAATTACTACACCCCCCGTGTATTCCAGCAATCAATCTGCAATCAACAGCATAGTTACTTGTAGTCATATATGTTGTCAAAAACACAGAAAAGACAACAACAAAGAAAACGAAACGATGTTATCAGAATACTTTAAGTTTTCACATAAACCTTTCAAAGATGGCAAACATTGGGATCATTTTCTGTGTACAGAATATGTTTGAGGGTTGGGGATGGGCTTGCTGCTTTATTTACCATACAAAAATGTACTTCATAGATCATGTGACTTCATAGACATACATTCCATATGTCTACAGCTGCAAGAGGAGGCACACCCAATATTGCACGTCATGAAAAGGTCTGGCTGAAAACATCTCAGAATATCGAACAAAAGTATAGAGTAGCAACTTTGGAATACACCCATTATCAATACTATTATTATATACAAGGTAATTAATTCAGACACCAAAACTTAACATTCCTTTTTTCCTGTTTGGTTACAAGAATGTACCTTTTCGTCCTGTCAAACCATGATGCACTGAACACGGAATAATACTGTACAGGATTATGAAAAAGTCTGTTTACATAAAACAATATTTTTAAATCATAGTAATGATTCTGGCCCATCTCTTTTCACTCATCTATTCTGACTCTTTTTTACAGTTCATTTAAAAAGACAGGGAACCATTTCAGTAATCCGTGCTCAGTGGTCAGGGAATGTGCAATTTTTATGGGAGCCCTGTATTACAACAGCCACATGCACACACTTCACAAAGGTAATTACGCGTCTACATCTCTCTTTTTTCAAAGTCATTCTCTGAATCCCTGAACATATTCTGGCCCTCTGATCCATGTTTCCAAAGCAGGTCATATCTTCCTTGTTAGGCCTATTCTTAAACTCAACCACAATGCTCAAGTGGTTAGCAAGAATCCAGACAAGGGATTCATCAAAGGCATTAAACAGGGTCCTTAGAAGGTGTGTGCATTTCTGCATACTCCACAACCCAAGGCAAACTCTTCACCAGTTGGTGGGTGGACCACATGCAAGGGACATTCACTTCCCTCGAGCTGTTTACCTTTAGGTCCTATCATAGAGAGAGAATAGATAGGTTAAATGTTAAAAAGTTTATAAACAAATGTCTATATTAAAACAAGCAGCCTGTCAAATTCAAATCTTATTCTTACATATTGTAACAAGCAATCAAGAGCATAGACACCAATAATACAATGACTTCAATAATCTTTCGAGGATTGTGCAATAGAAGCCTCCTCCAAAAAAATCATATAGAGAATGAGTACATACCAGCAGGGCAATGAGGCAACTCCTCTTTTGGGACACTGGTCATCCTTTGGAAATCATCATGACAGGCATTGCAAAAGTGTGTGGTCCCAAAGCAGAAGAAAACCGCCACTGAGCAACAGTAGCGACACTTGTACTCAAGGAAGTCTGTCCCATGTTTGGAGCACATCTATACAACAGAAACAAAACAATTGGCACTGCATTTAGAGTGAGGAATGTATTTCATCATTACTGCAGGTCAAAGAGACAGTTAAGAATCTTTGTGCTTGATCATATGCACCAGAGTTTTGTTCAATTTTCCCTCAACTCCCAGTGATGTGCAGAGCTACAGCAACACGCTAGCCACCAAGTGTGTGCCACTTGCACAGGTTAGGTGAGCTATAGTTTCATGTAGAACCATTTGTTCGATGGTATTAAGCTGTGTAGATTCAACACAGATCCATAAATCTTGCTAATCAAATGTTTTTGAAGTCAGCTGTGCAAGACTGAAATAAGTGCAGAGGCAGCACATGGAAGCATAGGCGTTCTTAAAGTAGCGGCTATGCTACTGTGTTTTGATATTGTGACAACACTATTCGCCACACAAATACAACTTGTGCGGCGCTCGGGGAGCAGTGAGGGGTTAGGTGCCTTGCTCAAGTGCACTTCAGCCGTGGATGTGGGCATGGGAAAGCAGTGCTCAACCACTTCCCCCGCCCACATTTTTCCTACTGGTCGGGGATCGAATCGGAAACCGTCCGGTTTCAAGCCCGAAGAGCTCTTTTCCAAAACGCTATAATAATTTTTGTAAACATTAATAAGTCATGTTATTTAATTAAACAATAAGCCCAATAATAAATATAGCTGCAAGCAGCAATGTGGGGGCCAAGCAGTGCGCTATAGCAGGAATGGAGTTGCCATGGCATGAGCAAGCACTCACAGCAAGTTTGATTGCAATTGGATAAAGAATGGCTGAGAAATAAGCTCATTTACTTTGTTATAGTGCCCCTAGAGGCGCAAATTACACCAATGTCCTTGTGCGTTCTCAGAATCAGCTACCATGTCCCTGGACTTCATACACCAAAGACTTGCTGAGATGTGAGCTGAATTTGTCTATTACAGCACCCCTAGAGGCCAAATGAGACCACTTTCCTTGCATGTCCTCACAATCAGCTACTTTGTCTCTGTATTTGGACTTCATACATCAAAGCGTTGCTGAGATACAAGCTCACTTCCTGTATTGCAGTGCCCCCTATAGAGGCCAAATGATGCCAATTTCCTATTGCTTCATCACAATCAGATACCAAGTCCCTGTACCAAGTTTGGACTTCATACATCAAAGCGTTGCTGAGATACGAGTTCACTTCCTGTATTGCAGTGCCCCCTATAGAGGCCAAATGATGCCAATTTCCTAGGGTGTCATCATAATCAGGTAACATGTCCTTATACCAAGTTTGGACTTTGTATATCAAAGCGTTGCTGAGATACAAGCTCACTTCCTGTATTGCAGCGCCCCCTATAGAGGCCAAGTGATGCCAATTTCCTAGTGCATCCTCACAATCAGATAACAAGTCCCTGTACCAAGTTTGGACTTCATACATTAAAGCGTAGCTGAGATGTTAGCCCACTTCTTGTTAGGCGGCATCGTCGCCATGTGTGATTGGCTGTCACGGGCAAATAAAAATGAAATTAAAAGATCTGATAAGTATCGTTTGTGTGGCTCGGTCTGAAGATCATCTCCGACAAGTTCTGTGAAAATCGGATGAAATTTGTAACCGCTGAAACTTTTCGTAGAGTTTGGACTAAATCCAATATGGCGGATGTCCAATATGGCGGAAAGTGACGTAATAGGAGTCATTGAACTTAGGTCGGTCCAGGGATTCCAACAGTGCCTGATTTGTGAAAATCGGATGCACCGTTCAATGGTCACATGCGTTAATGCAATCCAGTTTTGACCCATTGGTGGCGCTAGAGTGTTGGGCATAGAGTTCTGTAAATTGGTGAGAGTGATCATGGGCAAGTGCTGAATCAATCTGCCGAATTTCATAACTTTAGACCCAGCGGTTCAATTTTCGGCCAGATTTTGACCTGTTGGTGGCGCTAGACGGCTGGGTTTAGAGGTCCGTAAATGAGCGTGAGTGGTCAGTGGAGTGTCCCGAAACTTTCTGCCAAATTTCAGCACTTTTTAAGCCAGGCGTTCTATGGGCTGCCATAGACTCCAATGGCGGATGTGTAATAATAATAAATATAGCTGCAAGCAGCAATATGGGGGCCAAGCAGTGCGCTATAGCAGGAATGGTGTTGCCATGGCATGAGCAAGCACTCACAGCAAGAAGCCAAATTACATCAATGTCTTTGTGCATTATCACAATCAGCTACCATGTCCCTCTACCAAGTTTGGAGTTCATACACCAAAGTGTTGCTGAGATGTGAGCTCACTTTCTTTATTACAGCACCCCTAGAGGCCAAATGAGACCACTTTCCTTGCATGTCCTCATAATCAGCCAATATGTCCATGTATCAAGTTTGGACTTCATACAATCAGAGAATGTCTAATAAGGAGAGAACCTTCACTCTCGGAACTCTTGCGGTGTGGTACTGCATCTAGGGGCGCTCACGGGCGAGTCCAGAATGAATGGAGGTCTATGGAGCTGTACCCCTCAAAATCCACTTTTCTCGGGATATAATTTTTTTTCAAGTAATTTGAATATTGTATTCGAAAGGGGAGGCAAAGACAATACACTTGGTTGAGTATTATATTTTTTAAAGTCACTTAATTGTTCTAAAAAGCCTTTCAAACGTGCCAATGACGTCATACATTAGCATGATCATAGCATAGCATAGCATAGCATCAATGCTAGCGTGGTATGGGCAACAACGACCCAACCTGTAAGAAAACGAAAGGACATGACTCCCGGATTATTTCACTTTTGATTGAAAATCCATATCCATTTTGCGAAAAATAAAATAAAATCTGAGGGTTTCAGTTGTTAAATAGGTGAAAACAACAAATGTAGCCATGTAGCTCCATAGGACCCCATGTATTTTGGACTCGCCCGCGATCGCCATCTAGGTGAACTCTGGTGAACTGCAGCCAAATTCGGTTTGTATGGGATTAATAGAGAGTGGGGAGGCTCTCCTTAGAAGGGCTCTGATACAATGAAGCATTGCTGAGATATGAGCCCACTTCCTGTATTACAGCGCCCCCTATAGAGGCCAAATGATGCCAATTTCCTACTGTGTCCTCACAATCAGGTTCCAAGTCCCTGTACCAAGTTTGGACTTCATACATAAAGCGCTGCTAAGATAGGAGCTCACTTCCTGTATTGCAGCGCCCCCTATAGAGGCCAAATGATTCCAATTTCCTAGTGCGTCATCATAATAAGGTAACAGGTCCTTATACCAAGTTTGGACTTTGTACACCAAAGCATTGCTGAGATACAAGCTCACTTCCTGTATTACAGCACCCCCTATAGAGGCCACATGATGCTAATTTCCTAGTGCGTCCTCACAATCAGATACCAAGTCCCTGTACCAAGTTTGGACTTCATACATTAAAGCATAGCCGAGATGTTCCCACTTCCTGTTTGGTGGCTTCATCGCCATATTTGATTGGCTGTCACAGGCAAACAAAAATGAAATTAAAAGATCTGATAAGTATCGTTTGTGTGGCTCGGTCTGAAGATCATCTCCGACAAGTTCTGTGAAAATCGGATGAAATTTGTAACCGCTGAAACTTTTCGTAGAGTTTGGACTAAATCCAATATGGCGGAGGTCCAATATGGCGGAAAGTGATAGGATAGGAGTCGATGAACTCTGTATGGTCCAAGGATTCAGACACTACCTCAATTGTGAAAATCAGACAAAAGAGTCAATGATCACACGCATGAACGCATGTCCAGCATTGAACTGGTGGTGGCGCTAGAGTGTTCAATGTATATGCATATAAATTGCTGTGAGTGATTGGGACAGTGTCCTGACTAATGGTATCGAGTTTTGTTATGTTAACTCAAAGTGCCACAGAGATGTTAGTCCACTTCCTGTTTGGCGCTTCATCGCCATATTTGATTGGCTGTCACGGGCAAACAAAAATGAAATTGAAAAATCTGACAAGTATCGTTTGTGCGGCTCGAGCAGAAGATCATCTCCGCCAAGTTCCGTGAAAATCGGATGAAATTTGTGAACGCTGAAACTTTTAGTAGAGTTTGGACTAAATCCAATATGGCGGAGGTCCAATATGGCGAAAAGTGACGTAATAGGGGTCATTGAACTTAGGTCGGTCCAGGGATTCCAACGGTGCCTGATATGTGAAAATCGGACGCACCGTTCAATGGTCACATCCGTGAATGCAATCCAGGTTCGACCCATTGGTGGCGCTAGAGTGTAGAATGTGATACAAACCAACAAATAATGCTTTGTTTTTCAGACTTTTGATTTCATGATCAGATCAAAAGTAGAACGTTTAAAAAACGGCCTCAGGCCCAAAACTGATTTTAATATTTATTTTTTCCGATTTCTGTGACCCGGAAATTATTTATTGACTTCCATTGCCAGCTGCTGCTTCTGTTTTGCAGTGTTAAATCAGACTAGGCCTACCAGACAATAGATTGACCATATTGTAGGCCTACAACTGCTAAGCCTTATCATATGCATGTTACATTCATGACATGAAAAGTAGAACTTATTGAACAAAAATGGCAAATTACGCAGTCGGCTAAACATTTGGTAACACTCCATAATAAGGTGCCATAATAAATAGCAAACTAGTAATTACCTAACCCTTTGTTAATATTTGTTAATTGTTACTAACATATCTATTTGGCACAAGTTAATAGTTTTTTAATCATTAATGAAATATTAGTTGTTTGCATAAAATCTGTATGTTAATGTTTTAGCAAATCTATTAACTAATATTGTATTAATATGTGTTAATAGTTAACTAAATGTCTTTTTGGCACTAATTAACAGTTATTTCTTGCATCATTTAAATGTTAAATGTTTATTTGCAAACTATATGTTAATAGAAAAGTTAATGACTTATTATTATTTAACTAATTGTTATTAAACTGTGCTTCTGCCTATCCCAATATGAACCGCTCTCCATAGGACCCTTACAATAGATAGATAGATAGATACTTTATTGATCCCCAAGGGGAAATTCAAGAAAAAAACACGGAGCTACCTTGACATGCTGCCACTGTTGTCGGCGCCGGAACCGCTTGCAATAAAGTTGGTTAAGCTTAATTAATATATTAGTAGTATATAGCTATAAGCGTGGGGCCCCTTATAATAAAGTTGGTTTAGCTTAATTAATATATTAGTAATATATAACTATCAGTATGGGGGACCCTTATAATAAAGTTGGTTAAGCTTAATTAATATATTAGTAGTATATAGTTATCAGTGTGGAGCCCCTTATAATAAAGTTGGTTGAGCTTTATTAATATATCAGTAATATATAACTATCAGTATGGGGGACCCTTATAATAAAGTTGGTTAAGCTTTATTAATATATTAGTAATATATAACTAGTCAGACGGTGAAGGGACTGAGACCAAAACTGGCTTATCATATTTATTCCTTTAGGAAAAGTTAAAACAAAACAAGTAGTTGAATAGGCTATATTACATGCATTATTCCTATACCATCACTGTCAGCCCTATTAGCAAGGGAGACATGCGACATGGAATGTTCAGGTGCACAGAATGACAGTTTATTAATATTCTGAGACTCACTAAACACTCACAGACATAGACCATAGGTAATGCATAAACATAATGCTAAACTAAATGTACATTCATTTCCTGCTAGACTGAATTGCACTTTCCATGCACACTAAGCTAAACTACACTGAATGCATGGAAAGTTGCTAGCGGAGTTTACAGCTGCTAGTCACGTTAGACTCAGTGTCTATGAACTCGTGGTCACAATGAAAACATTAATAAACGTTCTCTAAGTTGCTAGAATTGCACCCAAATCTTAACAATACATGTAAAGTAACATAATACAGGTGGTATATCAAAGTGTTCAACTTAAACAACATTTTACAGTTACAAAATTAAAACAAAGTGAGGAGAGCTTTATACATTCAACCTACGCAATGCAAAGCATACCGCTTCTGATGATGGCAACAATACAAGGACAAAACGCAGCAGAGCTGCAGTATAGCGTTTCTCCAAAGGGGGCTCCAAAACACCAATCTCAATAAAGCTGCTTAATTACGGCGAAAATCACATACAAACACTAAACTACATTTCTAACTCTGTTACACCCCCCTCCCCTGAATTTCACCAAATTCAAGCAGCAACCAAATAGTACTTCCAAAGGCAAAGAGTACACTACTTTCAAAGACTAGACAGAGAGTCACCAATTACAGGACAGCCAACCAAGGTATCCAATAAGGATGAAGTGGAAGAAGAGGAGCGCACACTCTCACACAACCAACCACTGGCAGTAGGGTGCCTTATACACCCCACAAGACCATAAAGCCATTAAAGCCATACATTTCATAAATTATCCACAAAGCTAATCAGAAAAGCTAGATAAATAATAATATGTCATTAACTTTTATATTAGCATATAGTTTGTAAATAAACATTTAACATTTAAATGATGTAAGAAATAACTGTTAATTAGTGCCAAAAATATACTGAGTTAACTATTAACATATATTAATACAATATTAGTTAATAGATTTGTTAAAACATTAACATACAGATTTTATGCTAAAAACTAATATTTAATTAATGATGAAAAAACTATTAACTTGGGCCAAATAGATATTTTAGTAACAATTAACAAATATTAACAAAGGGTTAGGTAATTACTAGTTTGCTATTTATTATGGCACCTTATTATGGAGTGTTACCAAACATTTTAAACTTGCGCAAAACGGCATGAACCCAGCAACAGTGCGTCGCATTCCTTAAAACACAAACTGAAGCAAAAGCTTGGACAATCCTACTGCAAAGCCTTTCCTTCCATAGGCATGCAACGTCTATGACATAAACGTCTATGACATAAAAAGTGGAACGCATTTCACACCTGACAATTAAACGGAGCTGCCGCCTATTCGCGATTTGACTGTTTCTTGAGCTCTCAGAGCAGTGTTAATTGCGCGTCTTTTTCAGATGGTGAACGTAGGCCTATAGTTGGACGGGCAGGACTGACAAGTAGACGGGCCTAGGCCCGCCTGTGGCTACGCCTATGGCTCGATTTGAATTATTTGCTCTGTTTGTGAATTAAGTTGTAGCCCCTCTTTCCTTTGATCAATGTGCTTGTTGAACGATGTGTCCCTAGTTTCCCTGTCATAGCTACTGTCTTTGGGTGTAATCTCACCAGAAGGCTACTGCAGCTGGCTGCCTTCCAATGACGTTGGCGACAAATTATCTGAGCTGATAGATCTAACATCTAGGCCAACGTTCCCCAACATGGGCTGATACTACATAGCCTAGGCCAGTCATTACTTCTATAATGCTTTGGGCGAACGCGATGTTCATAAACGAAACAGGCATGAGAAGGGAGATGATTTTCTGTCGATTCAACTAAACCAAGTTTGCCATCGTTGCGCAAGTCGCCCAATTTCTCGCTATAGTTGTTACACAATATTTTCTGTCGCTATGGGATGGCCAAAATTAAATCTAGCAACAAAGTCACTGAATTGGCAACACTGAGCACTGACAGGTCTAGACCAAGGAAGTGACTTGGATAGACTTCCAGGTCACAGAAATCGGAAAAAATAAATATCAAAATCAGTTTTGGGCCTGAGGCCGTTTTTTAAACGTTCTACTTTTGATCTGATCATGAAATCAAAAGTCTGAAAAACAAAGCATTATTTGTTGGTTTGTATCACATTCATAAACAAATAATGAAAAAACAAGTCCTTTTTTCGTTTTTTTATTTTGGATTCTCAATTGAATATCAAATGAACGAATGATACACGGACCATATTCCTATAGTACAGTACATATATTTAATACATAGAAAAAGCACAAGTTATTTTTTTTTTCCACTGACCTGTGCCCTTGACACATCTGAGCATGCTCCACAGATGAGTTCGCTAGGGTCATAGTCATCTCCTTGTCCTGCTTCAGCATCACAACGTGCTTCCCCTCCAAAGTATGCCTGCAAGTGCAAGAATAATGTGTCATTAACACAAAAAGTCCTGGATCAACTACCTCTTAAAAATATACTGTAAAACATGCTTTATTCAACTACCGGGTGAAAATTTCAATGTAATCAACGTTTTATCATCTCAACAACAATCAGCTCCTGCAAAACAAGGTAGTTGATCCGCCTGGTTCTTCAGGATTACTGATGATCCATTATCGTCAGCTGTTTCTACCTCCATTATATGTAAGTTGTGTATAAATGAATATACTCACTATATGAAGTTAAAATACTTTGAGTTACTGAATTTAAGACGGACAACATTTCTACATTGTACATATTTACAACAAAGACTGTAAATGACAGACTTAAGTGAAGGGCAGAATGCGCACAGGCTGAAAGCGCTTAGTTGCGTGCTTTTGTTTTAACTTACTAACCCTCCTCTACACAAACAGTACCCTAGGTAGATACACTAGCAATCTATCTAATAGCAATGCATGGATTGGGTCTTTATCCACGGACACAGTGGATAATCCCTGGGAAAGTAAGAAAAATTAGTAAAATAGACATTCTCTGAAATGTGAACATTTCAAAACATAGGCTAATTTTTCATCAGGTAGTGGCACTCTTTGCAGACTCTCATTAGGCTAAGTAGTTGCGAGGTCCATTTCTTTCAGCAGCAATGGCGGCAAGAGAATTACATGAGAAAATTCAAAAAGGAGAATTAAAAACTCCCTTCATTCAACCCTTGAAGACATCGTGGTCTGGTGCGCTATGTAGATAGTTTCTCGTACCATTTAATTTCTCAGAATTTAGGTCTACTAGGCCTACAATAACATCATCACCAAATACTTTTATTTTTAGTTGATCAACCACAAAGAGTAGCATAGGCCTACTGTGCACAGTGCACTGACGACTGTAGCAGCCCAAGGTAACCAGTTGTTGTAGATGAGAGGCAACCCCTTGTTTCAGATAGCCTGGACAACATGTTACCTGGGTGTTGCCTACGTTATTAATTAATGGTAGCCTACAATAGTTAATTGATTCGCGTAACATATTAGTTGCCTCAAAGAGTAGGGAATCAGGATGGAGAGAGTTACGTGTGTGTTGCTTTTGCGGGATCGAATCCAGTTTAATGCTAGTTTTCAAAACATATATTTTTTACATGTCTTTTGTCCGAGTGGCTATAATGTAGCCGAGCGCTCATGGCGTATGAAAAGCGACTTCAAACCGCCTAAAACAACTTGTTTGTGAATGTCTGACAACTGCTGCAGCGCATGCACGCGCAAGGAAACCAGTAGGTGGAGAAACCAGAAGGCACACAACACCGGAACGATTTTAATGCTATTTCGCATAGGCTACTCAATGGTGCTATTTTACACGCATTATAGCGACCCCCACTCACCGGGGTTAGGTGGAAGGTGTTAATAGACAATTAGCGTAGCCTACAGGCGACTAGGGCTTTCAAAATTGCTCAAAAATGACGTTAGAATATCCCCTCTAAAATAAACACATGTATTCGAATATATTGGAATATCTAGGCTATATTATTTGCGCATTATGTCAGTGACGCGCATCATGTCATCTGTTTTTAACTTTTTGTATGGTTATTGCTTGACAGGGGGGATCCCAAGCAGCTTTCAGCCATAAGGCATTTCCTTATTCACCCGACACTGATATTCAGAATGTTGAAACTATTTCGGCATAGCCTATAAGCAGTTTAATTAAATGTAATGTTAGTTGTAAACAAACGGGCCACTTGGTGAGGCTTGGCCTCACAGATGTGCTCGTGCCTTAAATGGCAATACAAATCTTCACGATAGGCCTATTAACTGACCGCCCGATTCACGTTGGCTGGCGGGCAGGGGGGGGGGGGCCATCAGACATTTGTTCCCAAGGGTCTATGAATTGTTAATCCGGCCCTGCCCCCAACGAACGCAACTTTCCACCTCTGAGACAGCTGAAAAGAAGTCTAGAGGACTCCTAACTCACTAAGACCTACTTACTGTAGGCTGCGCAAACCACAGGCCTTTTTTTGGGCAAGCCTGCATTCGAGGCATGCCTTCTGTTGAAGAATTTTATATAAATCCTGCGCTAACAGTAATCCTCCTACCGCCCGCTACCACAGCTGTGGATAGTGTGGCATGCTCACGCTTTATGTCTCCTTCTTGCAAACTAGGCCTATAGCCCAACCATTTACGTCTTCAAAAAATAACAACTTGCCAGATATGCCTTCATATCTTTGGGCTTCATTCAGCATTTTGTTCTTCCACTGGAAATTACTCTTCTACATTTGCTGCCTGCTGCATCCTTTCTGTTTGTATTGTTTAGAAAATGTTTGACGTCTTGACGTCTTGTGGTAACCAGCCAAATAGCCTACAGATTCTTGCGTGCGTACATTCTCTATTCTCTCCAAAATGTGCCCGTTCTATAGGCTGGCCAAGTGCGTAATTCTGCGGCATAAAGCAGATGTATTTGTTTATTGTACAGAAAAATAAAAATAACCTGTCAAGCAATCAATTGACTACATTGCAGTCAATAAGTAGGGCAAATTACGAAACCAAAACGTGGGTCATAGTTGTCTAAGCCTCTGCTGTCAGGCCAAACCCATGAACAAAGACGCATTGATATCTGCAATAGTTTTTTTTTGGCGAAACAAGCTCACAGCCGAACGAGTCATAGCACTGAAGGGAGAGGCAACTGGCATGTGATCTCCCCACGGGCCAATGGATGTACAAGTTTTCTCCTGTGCCTACGATATTTAATCCAGTGTTTGGTCAAGTTGCAAAATGCTATTCGTTTTAACGAATTTTTATGATCGTATGAAGTACTTTTTGTATAGGGTACTATCTTAATTGCTTTATACTCAATACTTGACCAATGGCTATTGCATCTGTCTATTGAAAGTGAGAATGTGGCATGTGATCTACTGTGTAGGCTTCATAAAATAAAATAAACAGATTGCTAATGGCCTACAAGCTGATCTGGGGTGCGTTTCCCGTACAACTATGGAGGTTAGCGTTTTACTAACAGGATGCATCGTTCAACTAACCAACATGTAAGTTACGACTGTTTCCCAAAACTGTCGTACTTACATAGTACTGTAAATTTGGACCATGATAGTTTCTAAACTTCAGTAGTCTGGACTAAGGTGGTTAATGACGTTTACTAGCACGTGAACGGGCACCTGCACATACTTCTGTGGCGCATTGCGTTAAGGCCGGCAGATGACAGCCGCCGTTGCACAGCAGTTACCAGTCCCCTGTCCAAGAGTTCGAATCTGGGTTAAGATTTTGACAACAATATTGACATCGTTGTTTACCTAAGTTTATCTTTTGTGCAGATCATATTATTAAAATCAGAATCAGCCTTCTTGGCTTGGTTTGCGTAAACTAACAAGGACCCCCCCCCCCCCCTTCATGAAAATCAAAGGCTACATATTCTCAGCTGACTCGTCAAAAAGTGCGCACCACCTTATTATTATCTGCAGGTGTGTGACTTTTACTTACGTGCACATGGCTGCATATTGACTTTTAATTCATGTATTTTCTGCCTTGGGCATTTTAAAATATGGATGTATGGTGGTTAGAAGTGTAAATATCAATTAGAAACCTAAATATATTTATAATTATTAATTTGCAAACAAATAACTGGCGTCAGTGACGTTTTTGACATGAAGATCCCTGGAACTATGCTTCTACTAGCATTCTACCACAGGTCGAGAGGTGTAGTTGTAACTACACAACTTTACGAAAGTGGTTGCGAACGTTCGTTGCTACTATGATTTTGGGAAACACTAACGTAGTGTAATGATGCATTGGACTATGTAAGTTCCAAATATGAATGTAATTCTGCGGCATAAAGCAGATGTATTTGTTTATTGTACAGAAAAATAAAAATGACATGTCAAGCAGTCAATTGACTACATTGCAGTCAAGAAGTAGTGCAAATTAATTTACGAAACCAAAACGTGGGTCATAGTTGTCTAAGCCTCTATATCATAGCCTGTTAAAAACGTCGCAGAAGCCTACCCAAGGCTACAGATTAATTCTGAGCAGTTATTTCTCTACTGGCTCAATTATCACACCACTGTTTTGATTTGCGTAGTTGCGTTAACCCAACACTGACAATAATGTAGACAGCAAATTTCGATTTCCGTTACCACCGTGTAGTCAAGCCTTAAGCCATACCCAAGTAGCCTAAATCGAGGTAAATCGAGCTTTTTCAGAAGGGGCGGCAGGCAGAGCGATGCGCAGTGGCAGAGCGACGCACAGTGGCTGAAAGTGGTACTAAAGCTTCACGCAGCTTCACGCCTCGTAATGCGCGACTGAAGTGGCCATTTGAAAGCGATGGCCACTGTAGGCCTACTTTTCGTTTGGAGTGGCATACCGGTAGGCCTAGGCTATCAAAAGCAGAAGATGTTCAATTTGAGATTAAATTTGCGTTTGGACTTTTTGATTATATTGCTAAATATCGGGACTGAAACCACTGAAATCTGTGGGGTATTTAATGGTTCACTATTAAGTTTCATGTATGAAAGAGTGTCGGGATTTCCATCCGCTTATTGCAAGATAAGGCATCCGCTTTCATTTATTCATGGAAAGTGTGCTGTGCAGCAAGGGAAACCATAGCCAAAGAGGTCTAAGATAGCCTAAATGTAGTTTTTTTTTTAAAAATTATGCATGATTTACTTTTTTATAACATTCGTAGGCTGATGCCTGGCAGGAACAATTGTGTTTAAATGTAGGTTACTGCTTCAGCCTCTAGCTCAGAAGGGGGCGGCATGCTACTGGTAGCTTGAGAACAAGGTGTTGGAGACTCATGGTGTAGGACAATGACTTTTCATTGGCAACAATATTAAACAAACCAATAATATAAAATATTAAAAAGAGCTCTTTTATGAGTTAAATTGAAACAAAATTATACTGGCTTTTATTTGTCCGAATCTGAGGCCCGGCTATAAATAGAATTCCGGCCATGATTTGAGGATTTAGGTATGCACATGTTTCAGGCATAGCACAAGCATTAATCTCTGACTGAAAGTGCACAGGACTTGTGCATTTGGACGCGTCATCGGAGACCCTGAAATGACTGTTTGCACAGAAAATTAGGAGTAAAGTAAGTGGAGGTAACTCCTGTTCCTCACTGATCGTGGTTCCTGATGTCTGTTCAAGGATATTTTCCCAAGTATTAATAGCTCAGGCTACTTCGGCCAATCGGTTACACAGTTTGCTAATCAATAAACAAAGTCTAGTTCACGTGTTGATTTAGACTTAGGCCTACAATTAAAACCCATCTCTAAAATAGGCACTGTATTCTAACTTTTTTATTCTAACTTAAAATAGCTTTATGGCTTTTTTTTAAAATTAGATCTACATTTACGTTTTAAAATGAATTATGGTGCAGCCTCTGAAGAATTATTCTTGCGAGTAGCATTTTAACGTGCGGTTTTTGATTGTCATTACGCAATCACGTTAATTTTGAGAGCACTGATATACAGTAGCCTATAGTGTTTACATTTGCAGGTCATTTGCGTTCCACCTGTCATATGCGCCCCTCACTTGTACTGGGTTGATGCCACCGAAAAATCTCACAGGCACACCTTAATCATAATTTCAGGGTACGCCCTTAAAGCCTATTTATTTGTTTGTTTTAATTAGCTTAGTCGCCTGCTGTAGTTGTAGTGGTCACCTTGCTATTTTATAGTTGTATCAGGTAGCTTAGTTGACTTTACATTCTCCTATGTGGGCCTAACACTTCAGCCATTTGGAACAGAAGAACACACCAGAATAGGCCTGTTTAGTAAGCAGGATTTGATGGCTGCATTCCTACACTTATAAAATGCAATTCAATGCGGAAGTAATCCAAGTATTCAGAATACGTAACTCCGATTGAGTAACGTTACGGAATACGTTACAAATTACATTTTTGGGCATGTATTCTGTAACGGAATACGTTTTGAAAGTAACCTTCCCAACACTGATGTCAGTTAATATAAATTAACATTTAAAAACATGTTCAATTATATTTTTTTCATATATAAGTCGCACCTGACTATAAGTCGCAGAAACAGCCAAACTATGAAAAAAGTGCGACTTATAGTCCGGAAAATACGGTACAGTCCTTACATGTCACTACATCAATGATAAATGGTACCTGGAGAGTCGCATTCTGGCAACAGTGGAATTTGACAATCATCTAAAGAAAACCAGTGAAAATATCCAAAAATAAAGGCTGCACTTTGGACCTAGCACTGGGTACCGTGCTCCGCACACACACTGAATATGGTGTTGAGACACACTCAGCAGAAGAAAGAAGAATGTACCACAATGCATTTAAGAGGTGGTAGAAAAGTTGGATAACCGCAAAAGCTTGAAAACTCTACACTAAAACAATACAGCTGGAAGACAAAGGCCAGCTGTGTCGGATGGAGGGCATCTTTCAAGACCGGCTCATGCACTTGGGTGTGGCTAGGCTAAGGCTAAACCCACACCGAACTGCACTCCCCAGCATCTTTCTTGCCAATGTGCGTTCTTTGTTGAACAAGCTGGACGAACTTAAGACCCTCACACAGAAAAGACTTATGGTCTGTAACATCATGTTTTTCATGGCTTAACAAAGATATCCCAACCACCGTGGTGGAGCTAGAAGGCCGTTCTGTAGTCAGGGCGGACAGGATAGCAGAGGCTTCGGGTAAGAGCAGAGGAGGCGGTTTATGCATTTATGTAAACAAAACTTGGACTGCGTCACTGTTACTACCCATTGCTCTGCTGAACTGGAATATTTAGTCATCAAATGCCTGCCACGTGAGTTCAGCTGCCAAGCCTGAACGTATGTATTAGTAATACAGTGGACATTAGCAGAAATGTGAATATTTGGTTAGCATGTTGATTAACGGTGTGTGCGCCCCTAAATTTTCTGGTTGCGCCCCTCAAGTTTTCAGTTGGGGGCCACTGTGCTCCTAGTGAAAAAAGCTAGTCTGGAGCCCTGTAATTACTGCCTGCCTCCATGACATAAACTTGTGAATGACACAAAACTGCCTGAAGCTGAATAGTAGTCTGAGCTGCTAGTGGTTGGCTCCAAATCAGCTCTTGCTAAGATGGAACCTTTAACCCTTTGTGTAGATGACAGCACCATCCCTTGCTCCAACCAGGTCAAGAGCCTTGGTGTCATACTGGACAATACACTTTCTTTTAGTGCACACATTAACAGTATGTCTCAAAGTGCCTTTTTCCATCCAAGGAACATTGCACGGCTTCGCCCAGCGCTCACCCGGCAGAGTGCAGAAGTCCTTGCCAATGCGTATGTGACATCCCGCCTTGACTACTGTAATTCCATCTTGTCTGGAATCCCTAATAAGCTACTCCATCGGCTCCAACTCATTCAGAATTCTGCAGCAAGGATTATAATAGGCTCCAAATCTACTAGACATGTAACACCATTGCTTATGCAAGTGCACTGGCTTCCAGTTGCCTACAGAATACGTTTTAAAGTCCTGCTCCTGGCATACAAGGCCCTACACAATTATACCCTCACCTACCTCACTAACCTCCTGGAAGTTTACACCCCTGCCCGCTCACTAAGATCCTCCTCAGCAGGCCTACTGCATGTCCCTAGTGTGAACCTCAGCACCCTGAGAGAGAGGGCTTTCAGCTACATCACCCCCAAGCTGTGGAATTCACTGCCAGACTTTGACTGACATTAAAAACAGACTTAAAACATATCTCTTCAAGATGGCTTATGGATTGACTGACTGACTGACTTTTACTTTTATTTTCATTCAAAGAGGGTCACCTGATATACACAGTATGTTTCAGGTGGCTCCTCCACTTTGTGCCATGCCAAAATGCTTTTTGACGCTGCAGCGTCAATTTTAGGGTGAGCCACAGTCAAGTCAGCAGCTGATCTCAAGACCACCATCGTAGCTAGATCTACCAGCAGCTTCTGGAAGGACAGATGTGCCTATCAGTGGCCTGGATGGGGAACAACAGCTCCACTGCTAAATCAACAAATCCAATGGCTGCTTGAGACTGAAATTGGACTGGTATCAGAACAAATTACATTTTATGTGAATTATACATTGTACATATTTCATGTGTTCTCTGGTCATATTCTAATTAGGAGAGTGAGAAATAAACAATATATGGTCCTTATGGCATTACTGAAGCAAAACCTTGTAAGGTGCCAGAGCTAGTGAGCGGAGCAGAGCGGATGGAATTTTGTAGGAGCGCTTTTTAATTTAGAAGCCGGAGGGGCCGGTCTGTTCTGCTCCAATCTTGCTCCGATACCGCTCACACCACGAGTTTGAGGCATGCCCAAATCCACCCAGAATTCTTCCTAATAAAACCAACACCGTTAAATTAAAAATTGGCCATTATAAGCTCGTTGATGAGGATGGAGTTCGCTAAATGTTTTAGAAAGGAAACTGATAAGTCATTCAAGTCTTCTATTCCTACAAAACAGCTAGTTCTTCCTCTACTAACAAAGTAGAGGAAGAACAACCATGTGGTGACACTGTTTTAGTGAGTAAATATTCATTTTGGAATCTAAGAAGACACATTTCGTGGAAACACGAGAGTGTAGGCCTACGGGAACACACGCAGAGCAAAGAAAAACGTGAGCAATTTGAATATGCTTCGTTTAATAATATAATAATTTTTTAAGGCGCTATATAAAATAATTATTTATTTTATATAGCGCCTTTCTCAAACCCAAGATCGCTTTACATAGTAGGAAGGCAAGGAAACACAATATCAATATCAA
The DNA here is from genome assembly GCF_046254945.1 of Alosa pseudoharengus. Lineage (NCBI taxonomy): Eukaryota > Metazoa > Chordata > Actinopteri > Clupeiformes > Clupeidae > Alosa > Alosa pseudoharengus. The sequence goes on from NW_027468718.1 coordinate 38,412,593, forward strand.
TATCAGGTCAAAGTCTAAAGTATTTTGTATTGACGTTTCCAAGCTTGTTCGTTGTTGCACTTTTAAAACGAATGCTCTATGAGAGAAATATATTGTGGTTGGTCTTAGTTCTTTGGGATGTTTTCTGTTTAAGATTACAATTTAGCTTGTAGATTATTGGAGCGATTTTTAAGTGGAGCGGGGAGCAAAATTGAGCGGAGCGACCTGATGCGAATTTGAGTGGAGGAGCGGCCAAGTGAACAGCCACCTGAGCGAAGAGTGGAATATTCGCACCGCTCAGCTCCGTTCACTAGCTCTGTAAGGTGCACAGTACTGTATATATATATGAATGTTGTTTTATTCTATAAATTATGGACATTTCTCCCAAATTCCAAATAAATCCAAATAGTCTTTGAGAGCATTTATTTGCAGAAAATTACTTGGGCCCCGTTAAAACTTCTGGAATGTGATGAAGGGGAAGGTGGATTGTCAAAAGCCATCAAAAAAAGCGAGCTGCTTGAATTTAATACCAGAGAAATGGATTACGGTCTCTTAATTCCACCAATAGTTTTCCCTAAATTTCACCACTACTGAAGTTTCGCATCAATCTGGTCCCTGCCTAAAACATGCTTACTTCTTACCTTTTTGCACTTGTAACAGACATAGTAGGCATATCTGTTCATGGCAAAGCTGGCTGGGTCATCATAAAAGCGGGCCCCAGGTGTGGTTATGGCTTCACTCTTATGGAGTCCCTCATACTCTAGCCTCATTAAAGCCTTGCGCCTCACATCCTCATACAGTTCTTTAATGGGATCCAGCAGGTCTTTGATCTCTGAATGATTAATTTTGTTCTGAAAGCATAGAAGCAAAAAAGTTGTGTTGAGTTGTGAGTGACTCAAATTGTTTTAAGGCCCAAAAAAATACATAGCAAACCGAAGACCTGTTGATGTTTTGAAAATTAATGATTACATTATGTAAAGGACCACTTTGGAGTTTTAATATCTGCTGTTGATCTAATGAAATAGGTATGGGTTGGTTTATTAGTAAAATATGTTTGTAAATGTGTGTAACTTAATCTAAATGAATTCTATATTTCGTATGTAACACTTTACTTGGATAGTCTGTCCACAGAGACTTAACACATCATCTGATACGTTTCAAGTTCAGTATACAATTGCTAAACAACTACTGAATAATACCGTAACCAAATCCAAACCCTAACCATAAAAATTACAGTTAACAGAGGGCTAATACATGCTGATTATCTTTGATAATATGAGCATCTGCAGACAGTCTGTAGGTGGACTAACCAAGTAAAGCCTTGGAAATGTATTAATCATTATTCGTCATTTAGCTTACAGATTTGTACCCCTCAAGCTGTGACATTTCAAGTAAAACTAACAAATCACCTTTTTGAATGCAGGTGTGGAAAGGAGTAATGAATAACCAGATCAGCCAAGGGCCATTTGAATAGGCCTGGTCTAAATCATTTGTGTTCGTACAATGTGGTTGTGTCATGATGACACAATCAAAACATGTTGCAAATTAACGCTTGCTTACTCCAATGTTTAAAGACAATACCTTACAAATTGGACAGGACATAAAACCAAATGTTATCCTCGGCCCAAGCCACCGGTTTTCCAAGACTCTGCGGGTGCACTGGAGGTGGAACACATGACTGCAGTCAAGCTAAACAAAATTCGAGAGAGAAAAAAAACATTATTCATAAACCAAACAGGCAACCTTTTCTACTGGCATTTCCCTGCTCTTGATAAGGTGAATGTACTGTGACTGTGAGTTACAGAATCAGGCATTTAACAGTTATGCCACTCATAGTCTGGTTAGTAATGTAAAACATCTTGGCATGTGGATAAGCAGACTTGAGAGATCAACCAGTCTACCATTCTCAGGAAGTACATAAAAATTGAGGCACTGAAAGACGGTAATTAGTTCATTACTTTTTACTGTTTCTGTTCAAAAAATTTAATTTCAGCTACAAGCAACAGGCACCTGTTAAAAGATCACAAGTCTTAAGTTTCATCCTACAAAAAAAATGCATAGTAATATCAAATGCATAGTTATATCCTTTAAATGATAACAAAAGCTAAATGATAAAAACATTCTCTTCAAACATTCTTGGATACGGGACATTATATCATGCAAAAAAGCACATTACACCGAAAGTACAGGTATATATATATATTACACATATCCTAATCTACAGATATGTTTTGATACAACATCAAGTCATGTTATTTAATGAAGTTTTTTAAATGTGCTTTAATCTGACGGTGTTGATGGTCAACATGATCTGATAGTAACCATTTAGTGTTTTCTGTTGACACACTCACACACCATTACACTATACCCCCCAAACACACACACCATACCACACACCAATCCCCCCCTACTTTTTTGATAAACTGATGAAGGTCTGACTGACCGAAAAGTCAGTTTCTTTTCTGTTACTCTGAAGTTGTCCTTGTGAAATAATCTATGTATTACAATTTACTGGTTTTGTATTACTGACAACACTGACAGTCCTCAATATGAAAGCAATACGTTTAGTTAAAGTAGCAGAATTAGTCAAGAAATATCTTCTGAGGCCACTGAGTAACATCATTGCTCAAATAACTGAATATAGACAAATTTCAAAGTACACTATCTTTTCAAATACAGGTGTAACTCAGGTTTGTAACTCAGCATAAGACATACAATACACTCCCTAGTGTTCAACGAATAGAAATACATTTCTTTTTGGACAGTACTCAATGATTACGTTTTGGACATAGTGTATCTGTGTCATCATGACATGAAATTAATAAATGAATCCTGAACAGTGAAGCAACCTCTACTTATGAGCTAAGTACTATTGGATTATTGTTTTATATGTCGGTAGTGAAAGGAACTGACATTGACATTTGCAAAAGGTTTGATTAATCAAATGTCCTCAAAACATGTTTGAGGTCTTGAAGAAAGGTGTGATCTCATATCAAACCTTGCTTTAATAATTCTACACCTTTTTAGCAATAGTATCTACACCTGTTTTACAACTGTCTCCTATGCAGTAGCTATGCATAGGTGTACTACTCCTAAATTCTACAGAGGCAAATGTGAACATTACCTGAATAGCAGGAGCAGCTGAGAGTGCCTCAGTGAAGCAGATCATGCACATGTCATCTGCATCCTGTTTCAAGCAGGTAGTACTTTTGTCACAGCCATGCAGGCAAGGCAGGCACAGCTCCTCGTTCTTCACACCGCCGCAAGGGTGACCACATTGGTGTGTCTTACTGCATGCCATCTTAGCATACTCCTTTCAGATTGAGGATCACATACAACACATGAACACCATACAGAGTTTTAATATTGCACTGTGAGTAAGAATATTTGATTACCTATATAGAAAAACATTTAGTTTAGTTTACTTAGTCAATGTGTGGTAATGTTTTTCTGTGACTATACCTGACAGTCTGGATCGGAGCACACACTGCCAACTGAGGAAAGCTCTGTACCATTCCTTGTCCCACAAAAACGGCATGCATCAGAGCTGGAGGCAGGTTTACCTTAATAAACAGAAACAGAAATTGTTTTTTACAAACTGAACAAGAAATTAGGGCCTGTAGAACAGAGCTCAGCTAGCTTATGGTTTTGACTAGACTGCATCCACTCAGATTCAATTAATGTAGGCAAATGCATAAATCTTCTTAGAGGTAGTAAGAACAAAAAGACAACCTGTGTGCTCTCTAAATTCGACCATGGCCTTCATGGTTTTCGAGTCTGCTAGTGCCATCAGCCAGAAAAGTTTAGTCCGCCCACAGCCTTCATGGAGGTCCACCTTAATGGCTTCTTCTTCCTCCTTAAACACCTTTATTAAGGAGGAGGGGGAATAAATAGTCAAGGTTAAGGATATTGTATTTTGCAGATTTTTCCCCTGAAGGAAATTTACAAAACCTACAGTGGGTCCCAGTTAAGAATTGACACTTCATTCACCATCAAGGTGATTCACGCAGCTGGGTGAAATGTAAGTACAACTGCAGCCGCTTGGGGGCAGCATAGTCCGCTGTGGCGTTCCACGGTCGAACCGGACGGAGCATTCGACAGCAAGGGCTGTGATTGGCCGAGTTTTCAGTGCGTTTCTCTGTGTTTTTAGCAGCCCCTGCAACATGCTAGTCCACTGTAGCCTATAAGCTTTGTACATAATGTTAAACATAGTTTTGGATTGAGTGGCAAGATGTCTTGATTGTACAGTGCCTGTCTCTCAGTAATGTTTTAAAATGAGAGCTTCGTCAGCTGGCAGTAGGCTACTTTGTCGGCAGTCATGAGAAGTTCGCTTCCTAACAGAACATAAATATGCTGCCCAGAAACCTCGTGAATAGTTCTGATTTGTTTTACTACACTAACGAGGTTAAATATAGCCTTTGCCTACAGCATCTCCTTAACAGTAATGTTAACAAAATGACAGCATTCATATGACAAAGGAAAACGAATTTGGTCACTCAAGACTGTGCCACAGCAACCAGTGTAGGCTACAGTCCTACCCAATAGGCCTACTCGAAGCAGATAGCGTTGTCTGACGGTCGAGTGGGTTAATGCGCGTATTTCCAGAACAGGTCTGCAACTTTCAGGCAGTTCTGAGTTCGAATCTAGGCAGGAGCAGAGCCATATAAAAGCCTAGGCCTATTGTTATCATTTTTTAAGGTTGAAGGAGTTACTGTCACTTTAAGATTGTCTTGTAATTGAGTGCCTGTCACTTTAAGACGTTCGTGAGGGAACCCTTGCAATTTTAACACAGTTAAAAGGCTGCTGATGAAAAACGAAAAATATATCCCTCAAGTGTCCCTTTCAAGACCTACGTTACAAAGTTTGAACAAAGTTTCTACGTTAAACGGTTGAAGCTGAATTAGACGCAGAAATTTGGTGGGAAGAATAAGGCGAAGAAGAAGAAGAAGACGACAACGACTTTGGATAACAGAACAGTGCATTTTCAGGCACTGTAAAAAGAAGAAGACGACTTCGGATAACAGAACAGTGCATTTTCATGCACTGTAATAAGTGCAGTCAGGAAACTGCAGAAACTCGCCTCCAACTTGCAATTGTAGAGTTAGCAATGCACAGCTACAAAAAATGTGCACACCCTTCCCTCAGTCTGTGAATTGGAATGTGTGTTTGTCTTTTTGTGCTTGTGCGTAGTGTTAAGAGGCTCTCTATGTTCCGCACATTGTCAACCTATCAATGTGTTGGTAGTAGGGATGTAATGGTTACCGGTGTAACGGAAAAACTCTGATGAAAGTCAACGATAACAACAACAACCTCTTTAATTTTAAAGGAACCGTATGTAAGATTGTGCCCAAAACTGGTACTGCAATCACTTTCAAATTACTGTAGAGCGGTGTATCCCCTCCCCCTCCCCCCTGACTGGCAGAGCTGGCAACCCGAAGGCCGAAACACTACTGACTTCGTGATTAGTAGATAGGTGGAGGGTGACACATCAGGCCAAAACACAACATGACAACATCAACATCAGTTGAGGGCTGCAACTTCACTTTTTAAATAACAATATCCTGGCCGGACTACTGTTGTCAGTGATATAAGTATTTGAAATGAACATGATTTCTTAATGTCTAGTGATATATCAGGGCCATTTCATGATTAATTGAAATACATTTCTTACATACGGTTCCTTTAATTATGTTAATTACCGCGATGGATTAGCACAGTGCGACGAACGTTTGTGAGATTCTTTCCAGCATCATCCAAGTCTCCTAAAGCAGCCATGAAGGTGCAGCATTCAATGTGGGCTTGTTACGTTTTTGAAATCATGTGACACTGCTATCATTATTTCTGGATTACTGTACATAAAGCTAGCCAGATTTGTGGATTTGCGTTGAATCTTCGCTCAGCTCACTCAAATGGTTCTCAGTTGAATCTATCTAATATATTTTATAGGATAAGTGGCATAAGCTACACTGTTGAACATTTAAGGCTTGTGTGCTGGCATGTAGGATGATGCTGGCAAGAATTTCGCACCGTTTTAATTAAGATAATTATTATTAAAATTAAACCAGAAATTGTTATCGTCGAATTGTTATCGTCGCCCATTACATCGGTAACCATTACATCCCTAGTTTGGATATTTTACATGAGTTATAAAATTACCTTCACTCTAAATGCTGTAGCCAATTACTGTTTTGACATAACAATCAATGCTTGGTCTTCTATTTTGGCTACAGATATATCTGCGTCTGTGTATGATAGATAGATAGATTGATAGATACTTTATTTTTATTTTTTTTATATTTTTTGGGCTTTTTTTATGCCTTTAATGCAACAGGATAGTGGAGAATGACAGGAAGTGAGTGAGAGAGAGAGAGTCGGGGTGAGATCCGGAAAGGACCACTGGGCGGGAATCGAACCCGGGTCGCCGGCGTATGGTGCAGATGCCCCAGCCAGTTGCGCCACGGCTGGGGCCCGATAGATACTTTATTGATACCCAAGGGGAAATTCAATGATGTGAGGGCCCAGTCTGTGGTCAGTGTACCACATGGCTACATGAGGCCAACAAAGGCAATGAACCATACGCGTCGATTACGGGGGGGACGGGTGGGATATGTCCCCACCACTATTTATAATTTGAATTTTGTCCCCACCACTTCTAAAAATGTGCAAACCAATTGCGACCGAAAAAATCCCCACATACTGAAATCATCGAGTCTAAACCATGCGATAGGTGCGCACAATGACATCCTCACAGCATGCACACCTGCTAGATATGTGTGGATCGAGTGTTGCGCGGTTAAGGTTTTTTAACATCCGCACCTACCCGACCCTCCAGTCATGTAATGCTTGCTAGAGTTGACTGTAGCTCGGAATGCAATCGGTTGCCATAGTAGGCTATCCTAAAATCCAGCGATAAAACAAACATGAACTCATGAGCGTCGGTCTGCCCTATATGTATATCCTCTGATTGTAATGTTTACAGATACATCTAGGCGATATTTGTAACATTTATTTTGTATTTGGCCTCTTATAAAATCATGTAGGCCTATTGAACAATTTAAACACATTGTGAACCCCCAAAGTTGGAGACATGCATATAGACATTGCTGCAAATTTAAAACCGGATTACTCTGGACTGTACAGGGGAGTGCTTTAAACTTTAATTAAAACTTTAAACTTTAATTAGGCTACACCTCTGTGTTCGGTAAGGTCTGCTGTTTATTCTGATATATGGTTTGTCATGTGTTGAGGGAAAGTTCGCGAAGCCAAGGTGAATGGGTAGGGAGACGGGTGCAGAAAATATGATTAAATTATAGTAGGCTACTTTTCTCGCGAACCGTTTACCACAACAACTAACAACCAACATCGTTTAAAAGCTGAGAAAAAGCTCTTTCGTGTGATAGATGTGATGTCTGTGATGAATAGGCTACTTCGCAAGTAGTTCAGCAAATTTGGGTGGGACAGAAATACCTTACAGAGCAGCAGATCAGGGCTGGCCATATCGGCTCTGATGTACATTGATTTAAATGCATTATCGCTTCACTACCCAAACACGCGAACAAGAAAGAAAAGAAAAAAAGAAACCAATGAGCTTATGTCGCGATTTCCGATAGGCCTAGGCCTAGAGAAAAGACAGCTATTAGTAACCTAACAAGTAGGATTTGCTTTGCCTACTCTGCTGTTTGGTTGTCCCAAACTTTGAGACGACCCATACTCGCATTAACTGAATCTTACCAACCCGAACTGCGATGTTCCAAACAGAGTGACAGGATGCAATGCCTAATAATCTCACTGCCTACGGCATAACTGATACAGTGCGCCTAGGCCTATTGTTAAACACCTGAAAAATATTAAGCTGCTGTTTTCTTTTCATGACGAGCACTAGGCCTACGTTTGAATGATTTATGACTGAATGAACGTTGCGTTTTTAAGCGCCAGAACTGCTTATCACGTCGTGTGACAAAGTTTACACCAACCATCATCTTCTAATGTAGGCCTATCCTTATGTTGAGATAGCCTAGGGCAAAGAGAATGGACATCATTTGTGCGTGAAGCATGTTTCAATTAAGACAGTACACAAGCTATTTTTATTGTTGTATTGAATGATTTCATGAATGAATTGTACGCACAGTGCATAGGCTACAGGATTACGGCTGGCGGCGCCACTGACCAAGGCCACAGCAGCCTGTGAACCTCTGATTTTCAAAGGGGAATCACGGCTAACGCAGGGGGCAACTCTTCTCTTCAATTTCCCTTCCAAATTACTTGTTATTGTCTGAAGACATCTATCGCAAGAATCTAATATTCTAAGCAACAGCAAAGCAAATGCAAGTTAACCAAAGTGCAGTCGGTTCTCCCGCCATGGTTTTGGAAATCACACACCTGCTGCATCTGAAGGCCCACGCATAATAAGGCCTACGCCTATCACTCTACACGCCCCTGTTGCACGTCACATGAATAGCTGATGCTGCCTCCCCAAAATTCCGCATCATGTGAACTGATCAGCAGGCCTGCACATTTTCACCTCGTTTTCAGACACACGTTGCGGCAAAAAGACGTCTCATTTTTTTTTTTGTCGGGTCGGGTCAGGTTCGGGTAGTTAATCAGTGCATATTGAGGGTCAAGTGGGTGCAGATTGACTCTCCTGACGGGTCGGGTGGGTGCGGATGTTAAAAAACCTTAACCGGTGCAACACTACTGTTGAGCATATTGCAGCGTTGAATGGATGAATAGCTTACATAAGGGTACTCCCACTTTTCAAAACACACTCAAGCTTATGGTTATTGTCCCCACCACTTCTAAAAACAAACTGACGCCCTTGCAATGAACCTTTCCGCTTTTGAGCGGTTGTTTGGCGCCCCCCTAGTTACTGTTGCTAAGGTTCCACAAGCTTTTGCAGCGGTAATGTTAAACCAGCGTTTAACAGTGAATTATGGTTATTTACTCGTTTTGACATTACTCAAACTCATAAAATACAAGGATACAAGGAAGTTACAAGGAAGTTTATTGTCACATGCATATAGTTACTGGAAGTAAGAAATGCAGTGAAATTAAGTCTGGTGTCAGCCTATTTGTGCATTTATGGGGGGGGGGGGGTGGGGTAAAAAGTGCAATAGAAGAGGGGTTTAGTAGATTAAGTGGCAAGGGCTGCATAAGAAAGGTGGGGGAGGATTGGGATGGGGGGGGGGCACCAACAAGGAGCACCCAAGAGCAACAGGGGCAAGGAAAAACTCCCTTACCAAGGAAGAAACCTTGGGCATATCCACGGCTCAAGGGGCTAACCCAACTGCCAGGGGTCTTGGTGTGTGTGTTGGGGGGATGACAAGGGAGATGGGATAGTGTGCTGTGTATGTGGGGAGAGGGCAGTGTGCAATATGTGTGTTGGAGAAGCTTCCTCATGAGACAATGTGCTGTGTATTGGAGGGGGGGGGGGGGGCAGTGTGCTGTAAGTATGTTGGGGATGTGTGTTGGAGAAGCTTCCTGATGAAATAATGTGCTGTGTATGTAGGGGAGAGGGGGGGGGCAGTGTACTGCAAGTATGATGTATGTGAGTGATGACAGTGAAGATGTGTGTGTGGGCGGGAGGGGAGTGGAGCAGTGACTGTGTGTGTGTGTGTGTAGTGTGCAGTGTTGTAGTACTCGAGTCCGAGACTTGAACTCGAGTCCGAGTCATTAGCTAAATTTAGAGACTCGTGACTTGACTTGGACTTGAGCACTGATGACTCGAACTTGGACTCGGACTCGTGCATTCGCACTCGCGATGACTCGTCAAGGACTCGACTTTTTTTTGTAATATATCATAAGGCTATAATTGTAGTATGTCATTAGGCTATAATTTGCTATATGATTTTAATAACTAAATTATTCGTAATACTAATTTTAGTTCAAGGGAATGTTAGGCTACTGCTTCGTGTCGTAGGCTACATCGCAAGTCACATCATGTTCACATGCAAAGCAAACTAACGTTAACTTTAACACCAAAATGCCTGGAGATATGGCCGCCGCTATTTCAATGTAGTAGGCTATTGCCAGGCAATATTAGTTCTCATACATGACATAACATTAGGCCTACCTAAGATTACACTCAGCCTAGGCTAAACAACACACACTGCTGCTGGATAGCTGATCATCGTGACTTGGTGAACAGTGTTTTCCCTGACTGACGCGAGAAGCGAGGTTCCATTCATTCATTTTCATTCGGGGCGTGCCCTGCCGTGCTTCTGTCTGTTAATTTGCAGCAGGCTATTATCGGATGAAAGAAAAATAAACTAAACGTTTTCCCGATCAAGATATAGCATACTTCTTAATTTTGGTGTCATAAAATATAGAAGCATAACATTAAATTGCCTAGTAGAGTGTCCATGTAGTGTCAATGTAGGCCTACGTGTCTGCGCAAGTGAAACTGACAAACTGAACCTCTCGTGGGTAGGCCAGAAACAACTATATTTAAAACCACGAATGAACTGGATTACTGTTACTGTTCAAACGAGCGATTTGATAGCCTAATCCACTGCACGAAAAAAAAGGAAATAGAAACGTGTTCTATTTCTAACAGGTGAATATCGTAGCAAATAGTATGGCTATGGCAACTTAAAAAAACATTTATTTCACTCATCTCGCTGAAATGAACGTGGCCTGTTGCACAAATAAATTAATTAGGCAGATGATCTACATCTTCGTTAACCTAAAGCTAGTTTTCATCTCTATTGTTGACGTGAAATATGTCTCCATAGTGTCAGTGAAGTGATACTGCGCTAAAATTGTGTAGGCTATTTAACAGCCAGAATTTAAAAAAATGCCCTTTTATGATCCACACTACCTCTTACAAAATAGGCCTACTCCAACGTTCATCTAGCTCTTGTGAAGTATGAACTTCTACAACACTGCCTATATAATTGTCAGCAGTCAGTAACAGCATAATGTGACTTAATGGCCTGTGTGATTGGGATGTGGATTGCTCATTTATTATGCCTATAGGCTATGGTATAGCTATGTTATGGTATTCTCTCCGATATAATAAATACAACACATTGGGTTTGGCAAGAAATTTGGCAATACTACTTTCACACAAGTGATGGCACCCCTGCTTGGAGACAGATGATTGTCTGTTTTGCTTTTAAGGATTTCATCTGCAATGGAAAAAAATGGAACGACATGTAGGCTATGCTTACTTTAGTGCTGGACTTGGACTCAATAGGGACTCGACTCGGACTCGACATGGATCAATAGTGAAATCAAGGACATGGGTAAATAGATGGAGGAGAAATCAAAAATAATAAATAAATACCAAGGTGTACTGTTAGCACGGCATTGACTTAGGCTTACAATTAGAATCTTTGAACTAAAAAACGAGTGAATTTGTCTCACCGCAGCCAGGCATGACACCACAACTAACATTATCCCACACAAATCACACGCTGATCCTCCTAACCATGCTATAAACTGCATCATGTTAACATTTGCTATTTCTATTGTCTACTCATCTGTGCTGTAAAGTTAATGGCGTAGTCTACCGTGGTTGTTGAAGTGAAGTAGTGTATTTCAAGATTAGAATGTTAGCCATGGTATTTTACACATCAACACAAGTTAACTTCACAACAAGTTTATGACCATATAATCTCGAGGCTATGCAACACCATTGTACTTGAACTGTCTAATAGCTGTTTATAGACACTTCAGTTGCCATTAAACCTTTGCTTAACTTATTAAGTGTGCTTGCAAAGCAGCACACTTATTGTTCTTCTTAAGTTTTCTTATTATTCCTGTAAGCCCGATTTTTGGCCAGCTCCTGCTCCTAGACCTTTTGAGATATCGCCACCGGTCCAACTCTGGAACGTCCGGCCGGAACCGATGTAGTGAGGAAATTGAAAATGACGTCACTGACCCTTGTCATTCTTCCGCCATATTGGATTGAATAGAAAGCGAAACTAAAGTTTCACAGGTCACAAATTTGGTCCTCACAAAAATTACAGAAAGGATTTTTGATTTTCAGAAGCGTTTGCCCGTCACAGCCAAATGAAATCGGTGGCGAAGCTCCGAAACAGGAAGTTGTCCATATCTCAGGAACACTGTCACTTATCGATACCAAATTTTGTATATGAACTCAGGACTCCAATGTGAGGGTGCATAAGCTAAAAAAAAAAGACAATATTCCAAAAGTTTCCAGCATTTGACAAACCCAGGTATTTGGTAACTATCACCTTTAACCTTTGTAGTTGCACTTCTACTACAATGCCTTCCAAGTATGCACAATGTCTCTGGCCAGCCTTGACCCATCATCAAATCCTTGCTCAGCCATGGGATAGTATGGACTTACGAACTGAAAGTTTAGGGAGAACATTAGCTATTTATTGCTGACGTAGTACAGTTATTTTCACATTGACGGTATTCAAATTAATTTTTTCATTATTGTTAAATATCATGATGCGAGAGTATTATTAAAAATGTTACAAGTATGCAAATTCATATGTTTACGGGCAATTAGGTTTTACTGTGTTGTTTTGTTGTAAAGACATGCAAGGCATTCTGGGCCATGTAATGAGTGGTGGTCGGCAGCACTCCATACGTATTAATATGAATAGGTGTTTCTGTAAACCTAGGGACAATAAACAGCTATCTCTGTTACAAAAACGAGCTGGTAATCGCTCATTGAAGAGGGAACTATGATAAAAAGATTGTTTTCCTAAAAGCATGGAGTTGACGAAAGAATAAGCAGGAAATGTCACGTTAATGTTAAATACATCTGAACGCTAGGTGGCAACGTTGTATTACATTTCACTAAATACGGTGTGAGCTTTACAAGTAAGGGAGGTGCAAATATTATGTAATTTATCATGGGAAATTATTGGAAATGTTATTATAGTGGATGGAATCCACTATCTTGAAATCTCCTGGCTTCTTCTTCTTATTATTATAACCATTTTTTCTTTTTACCTTTTCAAGAATTAATGCGACTCTAACCGCTTAACGTACAGACATGTTGAAATAACCGTTCTGAAGGTCTGGAGTGGGGGAAGAGAGTTATTATTTCAGATTTTTTATAAAGTTTATACTTTTTGAGAAATAGGGGATTAAAAATGGTAAAAAGCTCATTTTTCCCCCTTAAACTTCAAAAGCTGTGATGTCATAATGGCCTAAAGCCATGCCTAAAGCCAGCTGCGCTTGTTAAGCTCCCAGAGAATTTCCCGGGCTAATTAGAACACTGACACCGGTGTCACCTGTGAATTCAACGGTCTCAGCTCCTAATGCATACAATCTGGTGCTCCCTAAAACTACACATCCCGTAATGAACTTGTGCGCATGCGCAGTAGCGTTCTCCTTGCCTCTGATTCCTACCGATTCTACAGGCACTGCTGCTGTCAAGCATCCTCTTGAAGAAAGTTTACGTTCTTGTTGTCTGGTTCGTCCAACAAACGACGACGAAACGGACGTTTTCCTACCAAACCCAATGTAAGTTAATTATTTGTGTTTTGTATTTGAATGGAGTGTGGGAAGTCTGTTTAAAACGACTCGGCTAATCAAGTAAGCAAGCTGGCGTTAGCTTCAAACTTGTAGCTTAGCAACATAGTAAGTTCATGTTTCTAGGTTCGCGGTTGTGTGCAGTGGAGGCGGTAGCAGCTAGCTAAGCACTCAAATTGCCAGCTGACGAGGGAAATGGCAAACAATCACTGGCTGAAACTTGGCCTTCGTTTTGAACTACGTTTGTATGAGTGGCTCAATGAGTTAAATCTCCAGTTACAAGGCTAAGACAAGCACCTACCTCACCTAGCAGATCTAAGATTACTGCATTCACCAAAAAACTTGAGGTATGGGACAGGCGCCTCGATCGCGACAGTATTATGCCTTTGAGAATTTGAGTGAAATCGCTGAAACGTCTGATTTAGAGCGATGGGGGACAGGTGGGGTTTAAAAATGCCCCCTTGATCTAAGTGGGGAATAAAAGAAAAAGTTTGAGAACCACTGGCGTAAAATAACTTGATTGTAGGCTTAGCTGTTAGTTTGTTGCTCAGTTGAACATATTTATCTAACAGCTGTCCCCCCCCCCTCTTCTATTTCTGTTAGGTGCCGCTTCACTCTGCCACTGAAGGATCAGGCTGACTGCAACTGCTATGGATGGCAGGAAAACACAGTACACACGAATTTCTAGATGAAGAGTGAATAAATGCACTTGCTTAACTGATAACAAGTTGTCAATAGTTATTTATGCAAGCTTGTGTAGCCTAAACAAGACATACCTAGGCCTAGCCAAGAATGCCTGACGCACAAGGTTTTTTGGTACAAGGGTTTGTATAAACTCAAAGATTAAGTGCTTCAATGTTTTTTTTTCAGGAATCTCCCCACCAACATTAACCCAGCAGCTTTCCATCCACTATTGTAATTCCTCTGGCATTACATTCTAGTTTCTTGTTTATTCTAATTGCAAACCACACACATCCATTCTTAATCACACATACACTTTTAATACCTTGAAAAGACTCTCATTTCGTTTATTTGATGTTGCCTAGCAACGCAGCCTTCAGAGCAAAGATTCTAGAACAGGGCTTCAGAGACACGTTTTCGTGGCCAAGAACCTAAAATATCGGTTTCCATGTGTATGTGCTGGATATGGTGTGCATCCTTTATGAAAGTAAGTGTTTTATAGAGTTACAGACATAATGAGTCATGTTGTAGTGGTCAACATAAATGTGCCCCTTCTGTTATTAGAATGCTAAGCGGAGAAGCATGCTAAGCAGAGATTTAGTATCATTAATTTCTTGTGTGGCTAGCTATAGGGAGGAGATGTATGTTGCTAATTGGGACTTATGTTGTTTAGCGTAATGCCATGGTCATTTGATATGATATGCTTGCACTTGTAACTTCGTCACTTGTAACTTTAGGACTGCTATTTTTTTACTAACAGTAAACGAAGCACTTTAGCCCTAAAAGTAGCACCTAAGTCTGTGACAGCTTAAAAGAAGTGGCGAGGACTCCTCTCCTAACGCGATGTTTTGAAATGCGTCTATTATGGTCTAGGAGCTTCCAATTGCGAGGGAACTTGCATTGTAGGCATAACTAAGGGATGCAATAACACCACCAACAACCAAAACTAGCCTACTCATTGTCAACATGTACATTAAATGTAACGTTTCATGTGAATCAAATTAAAATGTTTTCTTTGCAAACGTTGGCATAGGCATATGGTGACAGATTAATTTAATAATGCTGCTGTGTGAATCACGGTAAGCGCGAATGAAGTGGCCACTTCTTAATGGGACCCACTGTATGGAAGTGGGCTAAGTAAAATAGAGATGTTTCAAATAAGATAAGGTTAATCAGAATTCTACGATATGCCCGCTTGACAACGGCAGAGATAGAACTGGCCTTTGGCTATAGCAACCATCCATTTAGAACGATTGCAGGGTATATGCAGGAATCATAGAGTTGAATTTACTACTTTTTACTACCTTTTTTACTACCTCCACAATATTTTTTACTACCAACACGACATCAAGCAGCAGCCCTTTTTTTTTTTGGGGGGGTATGCAAAGCACCACTTACTACTTGCTATAAGGTATAAATCATAAATATTAGGTACACTAATAATTTCTAATTGTGATCATTAAGTATGGTCATTGTCAATGACAATGTTTTTTTGTAGTGTCGAGGAGTTCAGTTTCAGTTGTCCTTACCTTAACCCTAGCCCTTGAGTTATCCTAACCAGCCCTTAGCCCTAATAAGGTGAATGATAACCTTGGCACAAATGACGCTAAAACACCAAACACGTGTGGTGAAAAATGAAGAACAAACACCGACTACCCCGCCCCCCCCCCCCCCACCCCCCAAAAAAACAAAAAAAAAAAAACAACTCCAGTCTAAAGATAGGCCCAGAAATCTATTTATATGGATAAAGCCATTATTATTGGTATGGTATTGTTGTTGCACATTTGACACAAAGCAGTCCGTGAAAACATGCACATCAGTGGACTGCTTTACTGATGCAAAATTGAAAACTATGATTTCATTGCATTACTCAGCATGGATGCAAGATGCTTGCATGATAAATACTTCCCAAAACAACAGTTAGGTAGGGAGGTAAGGATGCCATTTAGGAGTGTAAATCAAGTTTAATCACAATTTGATAAAATATAGATTCTTTAAGCCATTGATTTGATTCTTTTCAATACTTCAAAATGTGTAGCAATGCGATTCGATGCATTACTGGTCTGTTGTCGATAGGAAATGATAGATTTTGGTTAGTTTTCATGGATTCAAATGCCAATATTATAGGCTAAATTATAGGCCAAATACTGAACATTGACTGTGGAATCAAGTAGGTTACAGAGTTTCTTTCCCCCCCCTAAAACCTACTGTCACTAGCTAGATGCTTTCAAATTTAACAATGTTTTAAACTCATATGTTGCAGTTTTCTGTCACTGCAATAAAACTAGCCTATTTGGAATATTTTGTAGGCCTGCTGTTCCTTTTATGAGAACAATTTAACTGATCAAGTTTTCATAGGCTATTGAATGATTTAAATGTGAATGCCATAAACTTAATTCGCCATCAACTTTAGCGTGGTTCTTCACGCAGTTGTCATCTAAATGCAGTGTTTTGTAGGCTATTCAAAGAATTTCACGTTCATCACTCAGTTGTGGTGTAGGTTTGTCTTGAGTGATCGCTGTCCCTTTAAATGTCTGGGACTTTAAATAACGGGACTTTTAAACTGCATGCTGTTTTTGTTGATGCACCGTCTTTGATTCAGTTTTCTACCGTTTTAATAAATGACACGCGCACTTGCGTGGTTAAAACTAAGGAATTGTTTTCACTCGTTTTCTTGCAATTCCGTAACATTAGATACTAGGTCTAGGTAACGTTAAAAAAATGTTGTCGGTTACTATGTCAGTGACTAGTTCGAACTTTGTTACTGATGGGATAGGTGGAATTTTATTGCACGGTTCTGGATGATCACAGTCAGATGGCAGCGCTACCGTCAGCTGAACGAAAGCTTACACTAGTCAAGTCCACAGTTGTTAAAACTTCCAGCTGAAGTAGCCTAGTGTAAACTGAGAGAGTTGCCTCCTAACGGAGTGAGTGTAGCCTATATTTTTTTAGCTGCTATCAGAGTGATAGGCTAGCCTAGGCCTACATCTACCGCTCCTTTGCTACATGAACAAATATTATTAGATGAGTGACAGAAGCACCGGACACCGGACCAGCAGGCCCATATGATAAACGCTGCTCTGGTAGCCTGCGGTAGGGCCTAGATGACGTGAAAAACGCGAGAGTCACCGAAAAGCATCACTGCATCCCTGGCCCCTAAAAAACTCTTCGGATCTGCACGATTCATATAAGTCGCCCAAAGCAACGTGAAGGAGTCACCGAAAAGCGCGTTGTTTGTATCCCTGTAATATCAACTGAAGCAAAAAGGCGAAAATGTTGTTTGTTGGCGTCGCTGATAGGCTGTCAACCACGGAACTCTACAGTTTACTTCTACATCATTGCTATCGACTCCGACTCACTCAGGTCCTGTTAGCACGTATATATTTTTTAATTAGGCAAGATGCAGTTAAAACATGTAGACACAAATATTAAGCAAAAAATGTAAAATCATATATTGAGGTGGTGATGAAAAATGTACTACCAAGTAAAATTGCATTTATTACCTTTTACTACCTTTCAAGGGCCTTAATTTTGGTAGATTCTATTTACTACCTTTTACTACCTTTTACTACCGCGCGGACACCCTGGATTGGCCTTCATAGCAACCAAAGAACTGAGCTGTGTTGCAATGTGAGGCAAAGTACAGAAAGGTGATGAAATATACAGAGACAGGTCAGGAAATATGGTGCAATGTAGACAGTAGTATACAGTTGATTTACAGACGGTTGTTTAGAGTAATATGTATGTGTAATAAAGTTTTGCAGCTGTGCAAAAGGAGTTCTGCATGTGAAAAGAAATTTCGTACCTGTAGAAATATTACGTACTTGTGTCAAGGAAATGTGTATCTGTAGAAATGTTTTGTACATTTGTGGGGGGAAAATGCAGATCTGTAAAAATATTTTGTACACGTGTGGAAAAAATATGTACCTGCACAAATACTTTGTACGTGTGTGAATCTCCTATGCGATGCTTTCCTGCGCAACACTGAAAGTACGAGTGTGAAACTGAGATACAATGCTTACGGACTTTTGACCCTAATTTTACGGCATTTCTGAAGAGCCAATCAACACATTGCTTACTGCCAACCAATCAGAGTTTCCCACCGACCACCTAGATTTTGGTGCTAAACAGATTGGCTTCATATCGAAGAGTATACTCGGAGCCCGTCTATAATGTCTTATTAGAAATTATCTGGTATACTCTTTGATTGGGGTTGCAAAATTATAGCTTAATTAAGAGTGACGTGGTAGCTCAATTTATACTGTGATCGCAAAAAGGGTTGAAGCGGAGCCGTAATGTTAACGTTAGCTATCCCATCCGCTTTTTAGACTGTAACGTTAGCTGCTATAGGTTAGCTTCTAGCTAGCAGTAATGTTGACGAAATAGTTGAATTATTCATTCCATTTCCGAAAGGGTGATTCAGTGGTGTCATTCATGATTAAAAACAGTAAAACTGTACACACATTTATGTTTATCTGCTATTATTATTTGATATGAGAACACGTTTATTTTATCACCCTTTGCAAGCCTATAATAGCCTAGTGGACGGCAAAAAGTCGAATCAAATGAATGGGTTGTAATGGGACATCCACAGCTAGGAGATTATAGTGAGTGAGATTATAGTAATGCCCTTCCAGGACTGTTGGTTTATTGTTTGGAATACAACATCTCATTTTCTTACATAGTTTTGTTTTCATTGTGTTTGGGGAGTATTTTAACCACACGGTTATCTCGTCAGTTTATGAAGCACAGCAGCGGTTGCTATAGCAACCATAGACTGAACAGGACGGTAGACTACCAAGCAAGCAAGCGCTTAGGCAAAGTCTATGGCAAGATCTGAATGTAAATGGATAAACCCGTTCAAGCATTTTCTTTATTTCCTATTTCTTTCAATTCTTTAACTTAAGACATGTAAGAATTAAGCCTACTTATTCGCTGGGCAACGTACAAACTGACGAGTTACATTAGCCCTAGCACTATGAGCTACGATAAACGTCAGCTAGGATAGCTATGGCAGCTATCGATACAGTTATTATTTCATGTTCTGGTATGATATTCTTAACGTTTTGACTATGTTACAACTGATAAAAGCATGACAAATAAAGTAACCAAATCGCTTTGCAATATTTTAGTCCAGAAATACTTATGGGTGTTCATTTGCAGTAATGTTACGACCTATCTGCCCTTGCTGTTACCACCAGTTTTAATAACTAATCTAGATCTGTGGGTTAGCGGCAAAATCTGGGTGGTCGGTGGGGAACGATGATTGGTTGGCAATAAGCAATGTGTTGATTGGCTCTTCAGAAATGCCGTAAAATTAGGGTCAAAAGTCCGTAAGCATTGTATCTCAGTTTCACACTCGTACTTTCAGTGTTGTGCAGGAAAGCATCGCGTAGGAGATTCACACACGTACAAAGTATTTGTGCAGGTACATATTTTTTCCACACGTGTACAAAATATTTTTACAGATCCGCATTTTCCCCCCACATATGTACAAAACATTTATAATTTTTTCACACATGTACAAAATATTTCTACAGGTACGAAATGTCTTTGCACATTCAGAACTACTTTTGCACAGCTGCAAAACTTTATAACACATGTGAACATCTTTATACAACCTCTCAATATTAATGACCCTATTTTGACTCCATAAATATGAAGTATTCCTTTATTCTGAGATACATCTGAGATAGGCTACATCAATAGGCTCTCAAAACAACCCCAGGCTCACAAAACAATCCCAAACAGACATAAGGTCTTTATAGAGCAAATCCATATAGATTATTTGTCAAATAAACCAGTAAAACATAATTTGTGGGATGGAATATATAACATTCACACTCATAGCTCATATTTTAAAAAATAAATCAGTGAAAAAGTATCCTGACAAACAAGCAGCTTTTTAATGCCTTGGTGATATTTCATAATTTCAATTCCTCTGTAGGTTACCTGATAGCCCAGTTTGAGAGGCGCAAGATGCGTGACATTATTTATTTTTGCAGCCAATCACTGCTGTCATTTTATTTTATTGATTTGATCTCAGTCATAGAAGCTAAATTCGAAGGCAGGCCAAAGGTAAAATCCAACGAACCGCATTCAACCCGCAAGCCAATAGTTGAATAGCCCTCTCCTAGAGCTTTTGAGATATTGCCACTGCTCCAACACTGAAAGGCACTGTTACAATGCCTGGATCAAGCCAGGTTCAGCATAGCGTATGCCAGTGGTTCTTAAACTTTTTGTCTGGCGACCCCACAAAAAAGTATGGCGAGGTCTGGCGACCCCACTTTCCCCAAATCCATTCTAGGTCCTTAGCCTACTCAAATACCCCCTCAAACGTTAACAACTAAATCAAGCAAAAACTAGAAAGCAAAGTAATTTGTTTTATTTACTCCATATGAACAAGAACCGAAAAGAAAACAAAACAATCACGATTAAAGAAGTGTAGGCTGCCGCCATATCAGATCAGAGTGATGTGCGTAGCGCACGCGCACACACAAGCACGCACACACACATACGCAGCATTAGGCCTACAACGTTACATTAATTATATTTATGGCGATAACAATAACAGTATTTTTTTTATTTCCCTTTTTTGGTTTACTATCTTTAACAATTTCAATGGGAAGGGTGGGCATGCTTCCGTGAACATAGCAAGTTAATTCTAAGAGGAATGCTGCATACGGTGACACAGAGATTTTCCTCCACGGTGCTGAGCCGACATCTGTATTTTGAGATGTCGTTTCATTTTGACAGGTTTTAAGCTCTCATTCGCCAGAACATCGCCGCAAATGACACATTGTGGGTGGTCGAGGTTATCTTTAACTTGGCAAGTGAATGCATATTTCAGAAATTCTGATAAAGCCGACGCGCCGTTTGTTGTTTTTTATTCTCACCGGACTGTAGACTTGTCCCGTCTGAGGATCACGGAGGAGTAGACGCACTGGTAGATGGCAGCTTTTGTTCAATTTTTTAAGCAGCCACCTGTCCATTTTGGCTAGTAGGCTACCTATGTCTTTTGTTTTGTTTTACTTAAAATAGCAGGAACAAGTTGAGTTTGCGTAGTGGGAGCAGATAGTTACATTGTTTCTATCAGCGGACCAGTAGCCCATAGACTGAACCAGATCTCGTTGAAAGACGAAAACATCTCTCTCTCTTCTCTTAACTGCGTGTAAATAAGAAAAAGGCAGAAAAGGCCAATATTATTTTCCTTTGTTTCACCTAATAATAATTTCAGACTGAATACAGAAATACAGAATACAGTGGCGACCCCACGGAAGTTTTTGGCGACCCCATTTGGGGTCGCGACCCCTAGTTTAAGAATCACTGGCGTATGCCACTGTCTGCTCACGTTGGTGACCAGACCAGGGCAAGCACACTTTCGCAGTTCCTGCCGGAAATGCAGTCTAGTTCTGCTTGAGGTTGTTAGCTTAGCTAATTATTGCCCATTTGCAACTATTAAGAAGTATGGTGTTGGATGGGCAGTACTACCCCAATGCAGTGTGTTAGGAAGCTCCACCCAGCCCAGGTGTCTCTGGTGCCTCTAACCATGTGCACTGGTTTAATCAGGCAATTAGCAGGCAGTACAACTCAGCAGGAAAAAACTCAGGCAGACTGGCTACTGAAGAGTGGAGATCCAAAATCTACTAGGCCAGCCTCAGGGTAAGGGCCTACGGCCACCCTTTTCAGAAGTGACCTTTTTTTGTTTGAAACCCCTTTGAAGGAAGTGAAATTTACATGAAGTGACTGTGTTGCTGGAAGCAACGATGGGCTGTATTTTGGGTCACCAGCGCATGGCGTAATATTCGTTATTCACCCGCGGAAAGTTGAATTCGGTATTTTGCACGTTTATTTTTTAAGCATTGCGCCCAGGGGTGTGGCAATTAACAACCTAGGGAGGGCCGTCGTGGCCGCCGTGAAATTCCTACCCTGCATACGGGTCAAATACGCTTGAACATACAGTACGTCCAACTTTGACCTTTGGTTTCTGACATTCAAGGTGCAGACATGAAACTTGGTAAAAAGAATGATGGGTCTGTCCTGAATCTGTGCGCCAAAATTCATAACTTTTTGCCAGAACTATGGGCTCCCACAGCTCCCATGGCAGAAAAAAATGCATAATAACAAGACAGCAACAAGCCATGACAGCTGTCATTTTCCCCTTCAGGCATGCACGCTGTCTAAATAGCAAATAAACTTGTGCCTATATGGATGTGTTTGTTAAATGTGGTGTGTTCATGCATTGTTGGCGCATTGCTATCTTGGGGCACATAGGAACTTGCTAGGTCATTCCGCCAATTGGCTGTGTAAAAATCTTTCAAAATCCTTTAATATGACAAATGGCGTTAATAAATCATGGGTTTTAGTGAAAAAACATCTACAGATTGATCTGGTTATTAACAGCACCCAGAATACTAACCTGTCGCTGATGAGATCGTGTACGGCGGTGCAGGTGGAGGAAGCGGTCACAGTCAGTGCACAGGTTGCCACACATATTACACAAGATAATGGCAGCAGTCTCACCATCGTCATGGTTATCACACATGGGCTGTAAGAGAAATGAGAAGAAGAGAGACAAAGCTACAGGCTGGCCCCTCTAAACTCTAAAATTGAAAGACAAAGCTACAGGCTGGCAGCTCTAAACTCTGAAATTCTGAGAATGATAACACAGAAGTGTGAGTACCATCTGTTTCTGCTGCCCATCCTTGCCCATCCAACGGCCTGAGGACAATCGATCAACATGGTCCTGGTCCAGCACACACAGTGACGCCAGGGCCAGCCACAGCTTGGGGACACAGAAGAGCGTGATGTCATTCAGGTAAAATTAGTTTACCTGCATCTGAAAACGTTATTGTTAACATTTTAATAATATAAAATTATTGCTCTTCATGAGTAGTCTTTCAATTAAAGAGATAATGCAATCACATTATGTTTTTAAAAAAAAAAAACCTCACATGACCTAAAACAAATAAACAAAATTTATACCACTAAATGAGTTTGTATAGTGCATACTCGGGTTGTGGCTATGCAGCGCGCTGGTGAGCGTTGGTCCTCCTCCATCTTGGTGAGTGCAATGATGGCCTCTGCAATGGCATTCTTTGTCACTCTAGACCAGGCATCAGAGAGATGCCCCTGTGGAGGGGTAACAAATTGGCAACAAATAATGACATTAGTGAGCATCTCAAACATATTCATAAAAGCTTCAATGAACTTTCATGCATAAATAATATGATTGTGCTTTGGTAGGGACAGGGAAAGCTACATCCAAGCAATTTTGTTTTTGCAGTGTGAGTCTATTTATAATGAAAACAATAACAACTAGATTTTTTGATCTTGATATAAGATTAATAACTAGTGCTGTCAGTTAAACTCGTTATTAACGGCGTTAACGCAAAGCCATTTTAACGGTGTCAATTGTTTTATCGCGAGATTAACATTCTTTTTGGCCTAGCACACTCTGTAGTTTTTTTTCACATGCTGTAGCAACAACTAGTAACGTTAGAAGAACTACCACACCACACCGGATCTAGCTAGACCGGAAACAAAACAACAGGCACGCCGCACCATGGAGGTATTATCACTGGAGAGTGACTAAGTCCCGCCCCCATTCATTTTAATGGCCCATGCAAGGCTAGCTACTTCAGCCCAAAAAGTTTGAAATTGACCGCATCCATCATTATGAAAATGCCGTTTCATGGGTGCTCGTTTCCGGCACCAGCTAGAATCAGCCTATTAGGTTCCATGTTACAGACGGAGACAACGTAAGTCACAATAAACAACAATATGTCGTTGATGAAGATTGGACATTCCCTCAGAGGTAAATAAGTTGTTCGGGAACGTGCTTCACCCACCTTGTTATAGGCGCAAATTTTTTTCATTGGTTGGGATAACATTTTGGGAATGGTGGTAGAAGTTTGCCCCATGTCTCGAAGTCCTAGGCTATTTAATGTGATCTTCATATGTGATAATAAACAATGCGAATCAATATCGAGTAAGCATTCACTTTAAAGGTTGTATCAGCGATGGCGGGGTAACGTCCCGTGCAATTATCAGGCATGAAAACGGGTCAGGGGTGAAAAAGGGGTGAGAAGGGCGCGCAAAGAGGGAAATGGCCGTTTCATAGCAAAACAAGCGCGAGTGACATTGTTGCCAATAGTGCATAGCTTCCATGGAGTATAAAGTTGCCTAAAACCAGAGATTTATAAAGAAAACAAACTAGAAAATGACTCATTTTTACAAAAAATACCTTTATTTCTTCTTTTTGGCTTGGGCCTAAGTGTGAAGGGGCCCACTTGCGCTGTTTGGCAACATGCTTCAACCTGGCCCTTCTCTCCTCCTCAGTAATCTACATGAGTTTTCTTTCTTTCTTTCTTTCTTTATTTCTTTGTGCCTAAAGTTATCAAACATTTCTGAAGATTTCATAGGCCTAATGGACACTTCATAGTAGACTATTTAGAATAAGTCTGAATAAGATAAGTCTTAATATTTGTTGGACCAAACCAGGTAATAAATAAACTTGGGTAGAGTAGACTAGGCTTTAATTTGTAAAATTGGTTTGAAATGTTTTAACCTGCAGCCTAGGCTACTTACAGATTGTGGCATTGTGCTAGTGTGTTTAACCAACCAATAAAGTTGTGTGAACAGTGTTCACATTACATGTTAAACCCTGTAGACACAGACTAGGCCTACTGATCAGGCCACTGAACGTTTCTTAAAAGACATTACCATGGCACTGCTTTTGTCTCTGAACTCGACAAAACGCACAAGCCCAGTTTAGGAGTATTTAATTCAACTATTTAGTTATTCACATTGGCCTTTGCTATACTGATAAAGTATGCCTATTTGCTTCACCTTTTGTCGATCTAGATGGCTCAAACTGCACATATAGCCTATTCTTCATCAAATGAACTTCGTATGTCTATATTTCTGTCCAATATCGCTAACTTAACAGCCTATGCTACGTTGTTACACCAATCTCAACGTCTTTTTCTGACAGAAGTTGAAAGTTTCAACTAGCCCACCTGTGACATCAATAAGCATCTCTCCTCGCATTCCAGCTGACATTTCAGACGCATATATCTATAGTCACACAGACAGGGAGGCTATTCCAGCGCAAGCGTTCTGTTCGCGTTGCATCCGCGGGGATAAATGAAGCAACATTTCAGCTCTTACTATCCTGTAGTTTTTATTAGTACCATGGTTCAACAAATGTGTACAGTAAAGGTTATATAATAATTCACTTCAACTGAGAAGTTTGCAAAAAATATTCCACTATTCCACAAATTAACAAAAACAGAAAGAAAGAAAGAAAGAAAGAAAGAAAGAAAGCCTTTGAAATGTAGCCTATCCCACGCTTCCACAAAGAGGCATATTGAACTAATATTTAGGCTACATGTTTTTTGCATGGGTAGGCTATATTGTTGTGATTTAGCCTACTCCTTTACTACACCCTCTTCTGAGCAAACAAGGCATATTTATCATGTAGGGTAATTGCTCTTTCTTACATTAAATAACTTTAATTTATCCTCTCTACTTGTCCCTTTAGTCATGGCCTTCTCATCACTAATTTCGGGCTCATCATTTTCAGTGGTCGACTGGTTGATCTACTCAGGGCTTAACTCATTGAGTGCCAAAAACGTAATATTACGTTTTTCCTTCCCATGCGTTGAGTGCCAAAAACGTAATATTAAGTTTTTAGCTTTTTTTTTTTATTACGAAACTAGACACTCTAATACACCTAATATGTGATTTTGGGAACTCTGTGATGAATGGAAATGAAATTAATGGAATTGAAATGAAAACGCACAATCTGGACATTTTATCTGGACATTTTATCATAACTCGGTTGCCGTTTTGGGTCGAATCAGTGACTCATGCACGTCAGCTCAAAACCAGGCCATTTTCGTGGGTCTATCACTAGGTGGCAGTCTCGCCAGGTCTCGCTAGGTCACTTTCCGGAAGCTTTGCAGGCAACACTTTTTGCACCCACTGAGAGCTTAAAGTCTCACCTTTCAAACGAGCCATTGTATGTGTTCATAGCTATAACACAGAATATGCTGTGGCTGTACAAAAATCATCAACAATGGTCTAGATCATGGGTTCCCAAAGTGGGGGTCGGGACCCCCAGGGGGGTCGCGGGACGCCGAGGGGTGGGTCGCGAAATGATTTCCATAAATCAAATAAATTTGGGGGAAATAAAAGAGCTGTCACTTGACCGCACTTTAAAGACAGATTTTAATTCCAAGATGCTTGCTGAGTTCTGGATTTCAATCGAGAGGGAATATCCACAGCTATTCAAGGCCGCGATGGACGTACTGACGCCGTTTGGCTCCACATACCTGTGCGAAAAGACTTTCTCTGCACTGACATACAGTATATTAAAAACAAATACATATCGCGTCTAAATGTGAAGGATGATCTCCGTGTGGCCGCCTCCACAATTAAACCAAGAATGGACCTGCGGATGAGATTAATGCTGAAACATAGTTGCCAAAATGTAAATTTGCACAGCAACAATGTACATATGTTTACAACAGTTTGTGGATATTACCCTGACTGAGATTACTTGGAGGGTATTCTTCTGTTAAAATGGAAATTAAAGTAATGTTTCAAAGTTAAGTTTGCACGACAGCAATAATGTGCACTCATGTTACATGGATATTTTGACTAAGGTATTCTGCTTTTATCATATAGTAAATTTCTATATTTAAAATCATAACAGGCTGCTCTGTTCTTTTGTGTTGTCGTTAAGCCTGTGTTTGGATAAGCCTAGTGCGTATGGCCGGTGCGCACATTTTATTTTTTGAGTCACATCCAGGGATAGTGGGGGTCGCCAGTCTCTGGCACGGTTATTTTGGGGGTCGCAGGTTGAAAAGTTTGGGAACCCCTGGTCTAGATTGCTGGCACTCTAGGACAAATCGCCTAAACGAAAAATAAATAAATTACTTTGTGTAGTGTTCAATGTTGATATCTTTCTTATTAGTCTTTAGAAATAGGGGAAAGACCAAACAGGATACAACAAGCTAATCTAGGATTTGAAAGTGCTTTATCCACAATATTGGCCACAGGGTGACGCGCTGTTCGGGGAGAGAGAAGTTGAGACGCTCTGCCAGCAGTTTTGCATCGATAGCCCGCGGAATGTCATCAGGGCTTTCAGGGAATAGGCTACCACCTCTACCATCTCCTCCCTACTTTTCATTTGCCTTGTCGGCCCGCCGCTTGCCCGGTTCAACCCCTTTCCTTACGTGAGGTCATGGATTTCTAAAGGACATAGGTGTAGATAAAGAAGCAGGGTAATGGAGGCCGGGGGTCTGGATGCTGTATGGGCCATTTTGGACAAGTAGGCCTAGGCTACGGTAGGAAGAAATCGCGCTTCCACGCTGTATCTAGTTGATCATTGATTACTGGGTGTGGGTGGTCATCATTGCAATATATAGAATATTAGCCCCTTGTTGGACTGTTTTGTTGGTTCCCCTGTATCTCCTGTTTTCCTGGTCTGTGTGTGTGTGTGTGTGTGCGTGTGAGTGTTTGTGTTTGTGTTTGTATCTGAGAAAACTTTTTGGAAAAGACGGGCTATATGGACCCAACCAACTCTTTTTGGGAGGGGAGAACTCCCTCACGTATGCTACAACCCATGCCTGAATATTGCATTGGTGTCATGCACAGAATGCGGAGTGTGTCCTACTGAAAAGATAGACTAACGTGACAAATGTCAATATTTTTTTCCTCGACCGGCCCAAAAGTGAAGCGGCCACAGAAAGCTGGTAATGTACAGAAACATTTCTTGCAAATACGGCCACGGGTGTATGACGTTATCTTCACCACTACCCTGTTCACCGAGTTCACCACTATCGTCGGGGTGGTCGTCTATGATAACGGGAGGTCCTCCAGCTCGTGCTTCCATGGCGGTTTCAGTTGTGCGTCCTCCTTTAGCAACAAACAAGCGCTGAAATAGAGCGCGCAGCGTGCGGAGCGTGCGTAATGCAATCTAGGAGCAGTGATTCGCCAAACCTCCCATATTGCAGTCGCACACATTTCTTCTTTTATGTTTTAGTAACGAGTAACGAAGATGCTTAGTGGAAATTATAACAGAGTAAAAGTATGCATTTTATCTAGGAAATGTAGTGGAGTAAAAGTGAAAGTTGACATAAATTTAAATAGCGAAGTAAAGTACAGATATGTGAAATTTCTACTTAAGTACAGTAACAAAGTATTTGTACTCCGTTACATTACAACACTGGTGAGTGGTGAGTGATCTGAGTAGTGAAGGGGTATGGCGGACGATGGTGAGGCAGGTTTTCTTAGGTTGATAAGTGATTGGTAAATGAAATCGCGAAAACTCAGGCAGAGGGGGCCAGCGGGGCTATGATTTTAGGAATTTGGAGAGTGATGGCCAAATGGAGAGGGAGTCTTTTGAGTTATTACCAGAAGGGCTATTTGATATTTCTGGTGAGAGGTGATCCAAAAATAGGTTTTTCCAGATAGAAATATGGATTTTGTTTTTTGTTTTCCAGTTCATGAGTATGGTTTTCTTGGCGACAGCTAGCGCGACCAGCAGAGTTTTACTATTAAGGTGGTTCAGGCTGATTGTGTTGGTGTCTCCAAGCAGACAGAGAGATGGGGACATTGGGATGCAGCAGCCAAAGAAGGTGGAGAGGATCTCTGTAACCTTTTCCCAGAATTGTTTTATAGGGGTACAGTGCCAAAGTGCATGAATATATGTGTCCGGGCAGTTCTGAGTGCAGTGGGGACAGATGTCTGAAGTGAAGCCCATATGAAATAATTTCCGTCCAGTGAGGTGAGTCCTGTGGATAATCTTGTATTGTATTAGCTGCAGGTTAGTGTTTTGGGTCATGAGAAAGGTGGGAATAGATAGATCCCCATTTGGCAGTGGGAAGACTTATGGTGATGTCTGTTTACGTCACTATTCTGTAGATTTTGGATAGTAGTTTTTTTGAGGATGGTATTAACGTTTTTCATGTGACGTATTCTAGGTTCTATAGCTTTGTTTACATCCACCTGGTAGGCAAGAGACAAGTTGAACCCATTGAACATCGTTGTCTCAGCTGCCTCTCAGTAGGCTACATCTCTGTATTTCAGCAATGTCAACATTTCAGGCATCAATAAAGGTGATGATGAAACGTTATCCCATTGTTCAATATTTGATAGCCTGTCACAGGAACGTTATTTCGCGAAAATCGCCCTGATTTGGTGCATTGATCTGTATCGATAACGTTATGGGAGAACCTGCATGTAGTAGCCTAACTTTTTTTCTCTGTTCAAAACTCGGTTTACACGAAGACGATAGACTTTCTTAGAAGCTGTGAAATTTGGCCAGAAAGGAACGTCTTCCCTCTGAAAGTTGACACAAAATCAAACAATATTTGATCATTCAACTTCAACTGAACAGCGACAGGTTTTGGTAGGCATGTAGACTCAGCAGACGTTAAACGGTAGCCTACAGTTATAGCCAGCGTCAGTCAGCATCATGTAACATTAATGGTGTTAAAGTCATGAATCCTGTAACATATAACATAACAGCGATGGCTTATTCGAAGACGATCTGCATGGATATATAACCACCCAGAAAAACTCAGAATGTGAGTGATAAAGTTAATTAATTGTATGAGACTTTTTATTAGTTATCCATTGCTATATTAGGCTGTTATGCTAGCTCAGCCTTTAAATATGTTGTTATTTTTTATTTGCTGTTATGTGGACTTGATTAAACGGGTAAAGATAATTCATAAACTGCTATTTTTACTTGACTGAAGCATTAGCCTAGGTTCAACAGTGGTGTTTGAGGTTGCTGTGTTAAGTTGTTGAACCAGAAACATGCATTGTGTAACGTTAACCGGTTAGATCAAGCTTGACATCCTCATCTCAAATATAGGCTACTGCCCAGATAGCAAGCAGCTATCGGACCACCGGTAGATAGGCTACTTGTCAGCAACCCGCAATGGTAACGTTAGGCCACCGGCAGTCCGCCGTATTTATAAATGAATAAAGAAAAGGTTGTCAAATCTGAGGCTCGTTAGCCCAGCGGACCGCGGTAGAACCGATGTGCAAAAACTCAGCGGTCCGCCGGCGACAGCGAAACCGGTGGGCCGCCGCCAGCCTCTTGCCATCTGGGTGGTTAACTTTGCTGGCTAGCTAGCCAGCTAGCTAGTTCCTATCTGACGAACCATAGACATATACACTAGATGTCGCCTTGACTACTGCTGTTCATTGGAACGAATGCGTCAATCGAGACGCCATCTTGCTTCAGTGATCCACTTCTCTATAATGCATTAGCGTCAATCTGGGCAAAGATCTAGCGAAAATAAAATCACCATAAATCGTCAAAATCTCAAGCAATTATCTAGTTTTTTGGGTTGTTCCAACTGACAGGCATGTATTTATGGTTGAGACTAGAGAAAACTAAGCTTAAGACGATAATAAAGATACATTTTACCCGTCTAGCCCCATAGACTCCCATTCATTCTGCACTAGCTAGCGGCGGCCCCTAGAGGAACAATGAGTAAACTGCAACCAGGTTCGATACAATGAAAGTAAACAGGCTCTTCTAGACAGGCTCTGGTTGAGGCCACATACCCCTCGTCTCGTTTACTCATGTAAGTTGTAATCTCACCAGAAGTTGTAGATCTGTAGAACATTTACCTCTGCTACTACATAGGCTACGCCAGTCGTTACTTTTATAATCATGGGTCAGTGCCATGGGCAAACGAGATGTAGCTGAATTCATAAATGACAAAGCCATGAGAAAGGTGATTTTCTTACGTTTCAACAACAAAGAAGCCGATCTGCCATCATTGTGAGAAGTTCCCAAATTTGTCGCTAATCGCTAAAAAGGTTTTCTATCGCTGGGGATGGCCAAACGTTGCTAAATAGGTAACGCTGACAATACAGGAGAACTAGTTTAGCGCTTCAGATCCCTGTACAAAGATGGCGGCGGTGTTGACGCATGCTGAGAAGCAGAAGGCGACATCTAGTGTATATATCTATGCTGACGAACGAGTAGTGTGACAACAGCGTTCTTATGGAAACGTTGGTGCTGTTGCGAGTTGCTGCACTGGTTTGAATCCACAGTTTACGTGTTGATTTACACAATAAAACGTGTTTTGCAGTAAGTTGCTGGGTTGTAGAATGTAGCACTAGCAGCTCGCCCAGTCTCGTTGCGAGTCCTGGCTCTCTCTGCCGACTGCCTCCCTCTCGCCGCCAGCAATTTTAAACTGCGTGACGTAATACAAAAAAACATGGCTGACTTGGATGTGGGCTGGGCTTGATGTCAAGCCCCGTCTTCCCGCAGGCTGCAGCGAGAGGCCCCTCACCATTCTTGCCTACCACTCTAGTTGTAAACAAACGGTGACGTAACATTAGAACGGAGGTGCAAAACCTTAATATTGATTAGCTGTGAGATAGGTGTGGTGAGTTCTAAGTCAACCATTGGGGTGTTCGTGGTTGATTTAATTGCTGATTTAATCTGTAGGTATTGTTTGTCGGTGATGCCAAATTTCTGGACCAAGTCTGCAAATGTGGAGCCTCTTTTGGGCCTGCAATCGCTGATACAACCTTTAAGCTACACAAATAATGATCCCTAAAATGCTATATTTGGACAGGCTACTAATTGCACAATATGTAGGCTATCCAACGAAAATGACTAATTTTTGTTATCATGTAGGCTACACTCTCCACCACCTGTTCACTGTCCCAAAATGGGATGGGTGGGGCCTGACAAGAGCTATTACTGGATCAGTCTAGTGTCATGTGATCGGGCTGGCGTTGCGGTGATGGAAACAGTGGTGACAGTGGTGATGTTTCTCAAAAGTAGCCAGGTTTTTATTTCCACCTTAGCAGCTGCATGCATGAACCAGTATGGAGAAAAATCGGAAAAAGAAAAGAAAAACCAAACTCCAAACAATAATCTCAAATCAATCAATGAGCTTCCAAAATATATCCAATCGACTTTGACAACCCTTTTCAATGATGGGGCAAACTGCTGCAAATCACAGAACGAGTGTTAGGTCTATTAGCAGGGGCTATCACTTGCTCACCTCAGACCATTCTACCTCCTTCTGCCTTCAACCATAGTCCGACCAGAGAATTTACCTCTGACGACTAAACCAATGCACAATCAATCAATCAATTAATTAACAAAACGCATCTTCTCCATATAAATATCCATTAATACATTCCATACCATAAAACCCACAGTTTCATAACAAGGGAATCTTATTGTATCATTTCATAACCTTAAACACATCATAAATAACCAGAACGTCCCAAACACCCCTCTTGTCCTGCACACTTGACCTCTGCTTGTTCAGTACGTCACACTCCACGACCTTATAATGTTCCTTGCGACTTTCCGTCGGGTCTTTTCTCCGTCCCCAGACCAGGAAGCGCTACTGTCCGACACAATGAAAAGTTTGCTAAATGTCCGTGTTCCCTCAACCTTCAATTGGCCACCCTGAAAGTAAGGCTCATTGTCCTGTATGCGTTTGTGGTTTGCAGTTGCTGCAACCATGCTGGATGCCGTTCGTGTTCGTGTGCGCAAATAAAGTGTGTTTGTAAATCACGTTGTCCGTTCTTTGTATTTAGCTCCCGTATGAAATAAACTGTAGCCGTAACGGGCAACCGCACCGTTACACTTCCCCTCTCCTCTGCAGACGACGCCTGTCGTCCCGAGAAGAGCAAGGCCCCCTCGAAGCAGGGCCTCTCGAAGCAGAGCCCCTGTAGACTCCGGCCGTATGCACGTTGCTGCCACTCTCTCGACCAAGATGAAGTGTATGAGGTCATCCTCAGCTCGTGGGTGAAACTTCGGTTCCTTGGGTTCTTCTACCGCCACCGCCACTGGTAGCTGAGGTGTATTAGGCCTTGATGCCCCGTTGCCCTCAGGAAGGTCTCTCACCTGCTGTTCTTCCTGCTGCTGGCGGCCTTTGACATCTTCGGACTGCTTAGGCTCCCGTGGCATCTTCCACACTGTCCCCTGTTGAGGCGCCCCTAGTTTCTTCTGACACCAAATGTGATCGGGCTGGCGTTGCGGTGATGCAAACAGGAGACAGTGTTGATGTTTCTCAAAAGTAGCCAGGTTTTTATTTCCACCTTAGCAGCTGCATGCATGAACCAGTATGGAGAAAAATCGGAAAAAGAAAAGAAAAACCAAACTCCAAACAATAATCTCAAATCAATCAATGAGCTTCCAAAATATATCCAATCGACTTTGACAACCCTTTTCAATGATGGGGCAAACTGCTGCAAATCACAGAACGAGTGTTAGGTCTATTAGCAGGGGCTATCACTTGCTCACCTCAGACCATTCTACCTCCTTCTGCCTTCAACCATAGTCCGACCATAGAATTTACCTCTGCCGACTAAACCAATGCACAATCAATCAATCAATTAATTAATTAACAAAACGCATCTTCTCCATATAAATATCCATTAATACATTCCATACCATAAAACCCACAGTTTCATAACAAGGGAATCTTATTGTATCATTTCATAACCTTAAACACATCATAAATAACCAGAACGTCCCAAACACCCCTCTTGTCCTGCACACTTGACCTCTGCTTGTTCAGTACGTCACACTCCACGACCTTATAATGTTCCTTGCGACTTTCCGTCGGGTCTTTTCTCCGTCCCCAGACCAGGAAGCGCTACTGTCCGACACAATGAAAAGTTTGCTAAATGTCCGTGTTCCCTCAACCTTCAGTTGGCCACCCTGAAAGTAAGGCTCATTGTCCTGTATGCGTTTGTGGTTTGCAGTTGCTGCAACCATGCTGGATGCCGTTCGTGTGTGCACATAAAGTGTGTTTGTAAATCACGTTGTCCGTTCTTTGTATTTAGCTCCCGTATGAAATAAACTGTAGCCGTAACGGGCAACCGCACCGTTACAGTCAGTATGGAAAATGAACCAATGGGTCGCTGACTGTTCTTGCTTTGGGCCGACCGTTGGCCAAACGAAACATATAATAGCCTACTCTATCGGCCCAAAAGGTGCGTAGGCCCATCGGGAAAATGCCCGGTATGCCAGATGACCAGTCCGTCCCCGAATATTTGGCTTCCCTTTACTTAATCAATCTGCTTGGTATGCCGATTTATCGAGTTTCCATTAAATCAATATCGGCAAATCACTTTTAGTATTAAAATGTGGGCACAAGTATGAGATACATGCTACTCACAGCAGCCATGTCTTTGACCAGCTTAATGATAATCTCAGCAATCTGTGGAGGTGTGGATCCCTTCATCCACCAGTGACTCTCTCCTTTCCGATATGTATAGCTGAGAGAGTGAAAGAATAGAGATATACAGTATTATCAAAGTTAAATGTTAAATGGCAGTCATTTGAAGTAAATAATACAAAATAAGTAATATAATGTATATAAATCATTAATGATAATTAATAATAATAAATGCAGTATATATAATTTCAATTAAACATGGTTTTTACATGTCTGAGGCAAATACAGAATATTTAATCGAATAAAATCTAACCAAGTGTTATTACTCTTATATTAAGATCAAAAAATGTAGTCAATATTGTTTTCAGTATAGAGACTTATCTAACTCTCTCGTAAAATCATTTGACTTAATTTAAGAAGAGTTGGACGCCTTTTAAGACGTCTCATCCTGAAAACAAGTAAATTTGTTTGCCAGTGCGTTAAGCAAATTTGTACTAAAAACAAGTAAATTTGCCAGTGTGTGAAGTAAATTTGTCAAAGTCAAAGTCTTCCTAAATTAAGTCAAAATGATCTTTAGAGAGTGCTAGGTAATTCTCCTCATACTAAAAACAATCCCAAATAGATTGTTTGATCTTAGTACCATTGATATACTTATTAATACTAACCATCATGACTTATGACTATAGTAATACTAACCGACTCTATATCTCTCTTTCTTCCCCCTTAGCTCACTTGTGAGGTAAACCATTACCAGTTATCAGCCATCCTTGTGATTGGCCCTCATCTCACCTGAAGTCCCATCCCTATGACTGCCTGTTGCTGTCCCCTTTCCCGGATTCCTGGCCCACGCAGCCTAGCGACCCACTACTTGCCCTCTGACAACTCCTAATGTAATTTTAACATATACCTCATGTGGCTTTAAACACCATGTTCTATTCTCTACACCTAACTAACCTATTCATTTATCATGTATACAAACCTTACACTGCAAAAAATGAATTCTAACCAAGTGTTATTGATCTTATATTAAGATAAAAACAATCTATTTGGTATTGTTTTTAGTATGAAAAGACTTACCTAGCGCCCTCTCAAAAGATCATTTTGACTTAATTTAAGAAGACTTTAACTTATTTTAAGGAGTCTTATCAAGACAAATTTGCTCAACGCACTGGCAGACAAATTTGTTTTTAGGACAAATTTGCTTAACGCACTGGCAGACAAATTTGCTTGTTTTCAAGATGAGATGTCTTGAAATAAGTCACATTTTTTTTTAATTAAGTCAAATTATTTCACAAGAAAGCGCTAGGTAAGTCTCTTTATACTGAAAACAATACCAACTAGTTTTTCTTATCTTGATATAAGATTAATAACACTTGGTTAGATTTTTAGATAAGCAGTTTTTGCAGTGTACTGCTCTGTAACTGACCCTAGGCAGATGGGACAGGACCTTGACTCCCTTCTAGGGAGTTTGTCCTCGCCCCTGTTACTCATGGGCCCTCTCTGAATGTTTAACACTCTGTAAAGCGCCATGAGACATGTGGACTGTTCTATTAGTGAAATTAAATTGAAATGGAAATCTTAATATAATATTAATAACACTTGGTTAGATTTTATTATTTGCAGTGTATGGTGGATTTCAGTATTCATTAATCAATCAGACACATAGTATAACCATGCATTGGCAGTGCTGAATGCAGAAACCTTGAGTTGAAGACCATGGGTAGGGTGACAGTAGTGATGCCTTTTCCTGCAGTCGTCCCAGCTGTACCCACAACAGTGCTACCCTTGGCTTTGAGCTGTACAGTCAGTGCTTTGGCAATGCAGCCAAGAAACATGTCGAGAATTCCAAACTTGTTCCAGTCACCCTTCTCTGTTGAGTGAATGATATCACTAATGTCGGCTGGTGGCAGGGCCTTCACACCAATGATGCTAGCCAGACGAACAGGGGTTACTTCTGGCAGAACACGCCTCAGTAGGGAGGTCACCTTGAAAGACAAAGGAAACTCATTGTGGAAAATCATTCAAGTACATGGCAAAAACTGCTTATCTAATAAAATCTAATCAAGTGTCATCAATCTTATATCAAGATCAAAACATCTAATTGGTATTGTTTTTCTCGTAAAATTATTTGACTTAATTTAAGAAGAGTTTGACTTATTTTAAGACATCTCATCCTGAAAACAAGCAGATTTGTCTGCCAGTGCATTAAGTAAATTTGTCTTGATAAGACTCCTTAAAATAAGTCAAAGTCTTCTTAAATTAAGTCAAAATTATCTTGTTGCAGTGTAGGCAGGCAACAGTAAAACAACTAGAGAATAATCAAAGTTACGCTTGACTTGATGTGAGGTGGGGAGGTACAAACCTAGATTAAGGCAAGGGTTAGGCATTGTGAAGTTTTGATCTACAAAAACATGCAAAAAACTTACAAGGTTGCTTAGGTCTGCTTTAAATTAAGTCAAACGCTTACACTGCAAAAAATAAAATCTAACCAAGTGTTGTTAATCTTATATTAAGGTCAACTAGAGAATGTAATTCCAGGGAAAATAGGAGGAATAGGAAAATTAGAAATACGTTTGGTGGGGAGTCATAGTTGATGACAACTGACAGTTGGAATGGCTGAACAGTTAAATAGTCGGATAGTGAAAATGGTTAGGTTATTTAATAGGGAATTATTATAGTGAGGACTTTTATTTTGAAACAGTTGAGGAGAGAGGAAACAGTTAGCGGGAGTTATAGTTGATGACAACTCACAGTTGGAATAGTTGAACAGTTAAATAGTTGGGTAGTTAAAATGGTTAAATTATTTAATAGGGAATTATTGTAGTGAGGACTTTCATTTTGAAACAGTTGTGGGCAGAGGAAACAGTTGGCAGGAGTCATAGTTGATGACAACTGACAGTTTGAAAGGCTGAACAGTTAAATAGTTGGATAGTTAAAATGCTTAAATTATTTAAAATAGAATTATTGTAGTGAGGAGTTTTTTTTTGAAACAGTTGTGGGCAGAGGAAACAGTTGATGGGAGTCAAAGTTGATGACAACTGACTGTTGCTAGAGTAGTTATGGTGATTGCTATGCTGGTTGCTAGGTTAATGATGTTGGTTGCTAGGTATTAACTGTGAATGTGGTTGCTAGGCTGTTGCTAGGGTACTTGAAGTCGTTGCTAGGTTGTTGCTAGGGTGTCAATGGTGGTTACTATCAGAAATAAAGGAGTTACTACAGTGGTTTGCTAGTATAATCATCTTGGTTGCTATGGAAACTGACATAGATGCTTAATTTCAATGGTTGCTAAATTGGTTGCTAGGTAGTTGGTGGTTTAATATAGTAGGCTAGAGGCATAGTTGATGATAACTGACAGTTGGAATAGTTGAACAGTTAAATAGTTGGATAGTTTAAATGGTTAAATTGTTTAATATAGAATTATTGTAGTGAGGACTTTTATTTTGAAACCGTTGTGGGCAGAGGAATCAGTTGAACAGGATCTGTAGTCTTAATAGAGCCACATTGTATGCTTAAAGCCTGAGACAGACAGTTGGAGGTGATCGGAACACTTGGCATAGGATTCTAAGTGCCCTACTGTGATGTCATAATCGCCAATGTTAAGTCTATGGGAAAATTTTTGTAGTTTTTAATTAATAGTTTAAAAAGTATAAAAGTTACAAAGTTGAAAAATACATAGCTGAAGTCACCTAAGTAAGACCTACGCAACGCAGTTTGAATGAAGTTTCTACGTTAAACGGTTGAAGCCGCATTAAACGCTCAAAAAGTGTCAGCGGAATAATAACAACATATAACTAGAGAATGTAATTCCTGGGAATTACGAGTGCATGAAAATGGAAAAATGGCTGCTGAATAAAATATTGTTGAATATTGTTTAAAATCTAATCCAAGTAAAAAGATGGAGGTCAGATAGAGAAAAAAGTTTGGTGGGGAGTTGTAGTTGATGACAACTGACAGTTGGAATAGTTGGACATTTAAAAAGTTGGATAGCTTAAATGGTTAAATTATTTAATAGGGAATTATTGTATTGAGGACTTATTTTGAAGTTGAAGTTGAGGACAGAGGGAACCGTTGGCGGGAGTTGTAGTTGATGACGACTGACAGTTGGAATGGCTGAACAGTTAAATAGTTGGATAGTGAAAATGGTTAGGTTATTTAATAGGGAATTATTGTAGTGAGTACTTTTATTTTGAAACAGTTGTGGGCAGAGGAAACAGTTGGCGGGAGTCATAGTTGATGACAACTGACAGTTTGAAAGGCTGAACAGTTAAATAGTTGGATAGTTAAAATGGTTAAATTATTTAAAATGTAATTATTGTAGTGAGGAGTTTTATTTTGAAACAGTGGGCAGAGGAAACAGTTGACGGGAGTCAAAGTTGATGACAACTGACTGTTGCTAGAGTAGTAGAGTAGTATGGTGGTTGCTATGCTGGTTGCTAGGTTTTAACTGTGAATGTGGTTGCTAGGCTGTTGCTAGGGTACTTGAAGTCGTTGCTAGGTTGATGCTAGGGTGTCCATGGTGGCTACTATCAGAAATAAAGGAGTTACTACAGTGGTTTGCTAGTATAATCATGTTGGTTGCTATGGAAACTGACATAGATGCTTAATTTCAATGGTTGCTAAATTGGTTGCTAGGTAGGTGGTGGTTTAATATAGTACTGTAGGCTAGAGGCATAGTTGATGATAACTGACAGTTGGAATAGTTGAACAGTTAAATAGTTGGATAGTTTAAATGGTTAAATTATTTAATAGGGAATTATTGTAGTGGAGACTTTTATTTTGAAACAGTTGTGGGCAGAGGAAACAGTTGAACAGGATCTGTAGTCTTAAGAGAGCCAGATTGTATGCTTAAAGCCTGAGACAGACAGTTGCTGGAGGTGGCCAGAACCATATGGCTCTGGCCGGAACACTTGGCATAGGATTTCAAGTGCCCTATTGTGATGCCATAATCGGCAATGTTAGGTCTATGGGGAAATGTTCAGTAGTTTTTAATTAATAGTTCAAAA
Organism: Alosa pseudoharengus; assembly: GCF_046254945.1. Lineage (NCBI taxonomy): Eukaryota > Metazoa > Chordata > Actinopteri > Clupeiformes > Clupeidae > Alosa > Alosa pseudoharengus. The sequence goes on from NW_027468718.1 coordinate 38,451,900, forward strand.
AGTATAAAAGTTACAAATATGAAAAATACATTCCACACCTGTCCTAAGTAAGACCTACGTAACGCAGTTTGAATGAAGTTTCTATGTTAAACGGTTGAAGCTGCATTAGACGCAGAAAAAGCGTTAGAAGAAGAATAATAACTAGAAAAGCATTTCCTGAAGGAAATACAGTGCATGAAAATGCAAAAAATATGATGTAAAATATCATACAGAGTAAAAACAAACTATATTGGTTGCTAAGTAGATGAGGTTTAATATAGTTGGAATGACTGAACAGTTCAATAGGTGGATAGTTTAAATGGTTAAATTATTTAGGTAGATAGTTGACGATAACTGACAGTTGGAATGGCTCTAATGTTTGCTAGTAGTTATGCTAACTATGTTAACAAAGATAATAATGTTAACCAAGTTACTTAACTTAGTTAACTTAGCTAATGTTTTCATATTTAGTAGTTATGCTAACTAGCATGTTAACTATGGTAACCATGTTACTTAGCTAACTTAGCTAATCATTTTTAGCAGTTTTGCAAAAAATGCTAACTAGCATGTTAGCATGCTAACATGCTAGCATGCTAACTATGCTAACCATGTGACTTAGCTAACTTAGCTAATCATTTTTAGCAGTTTTGCAAAAAATGCTAACTAGCATGCTAACATGCTAACCATGTGACTTAGCTAACTTAGCTAATCATTTTTAGCAGTTTTGCAAAAAATGCTAACTAGCATGCTAACATGCTAGCATGCTAACTATGCTAACCATGTGACTTAGCTAACTTAGCTAATCATTTTTAGCAGTTTTGCAAAAAATGCTAACTAGCATGTTAGCATGCTAGCATGCTAACTATGCTAACCATGTGACTTAGCTAACTTAGCTAATCATTTTTAGCAGTTTTGCAAAAAATGCTAACTAGCATGCTAACATGCTAACATGCTAACTATGTTAACCATGCTAACTAGCTACGGTGGGTAGGAGTCATAGTTGATGACAAGTAACAGTTACAATGGCTGAACAGTTAAAAAGTTCAGTAGTTTAAAGGGTTAAATTGTTTAACAGTGAAATATTGTAGTGAGGACTTTTATTTTGAAACAGTTTTTGGCAGAGGAAGCAGTTGGACAGGATGTGTAGTCTTAATAGGGCCAGTTTGTATGCTTAAAGCCTGAGACTGGCAGTTGATCCAGGTGGCCCGAACACCTGCCATAGGATTCTAATTGCTTAACGGCTCTATTGTGATGTCATAATCATAATGTTAAGTCAATGGGGAAATTTTGATAGTTTTTAATTAATAGTTTAAAAAGTATAAAAGTTACAAAGTTGAAAAATACATAGCCCAATTGTCCTAACTAAGACCTACGTAACAAAGTTTGAATGAAGTTTCTACGTTTAACGGTTGAAGCTGCATTAAACGCGTTAGAAGAAGAAAAATAAGAACTAGAAAAGCATTTCCTGAAGGAAATACAGTGCATGAAAATGCAAAAATATGATGAGTTCATATGGTTAAATTATTTGCTTGGTAGATAAGGTTTACTATAGTTGGAATGACTGAACAGTTAAATAGGTTAATAATTGAAATGGTTAAATTATTTAGGCAGATAGTTGACGATAACTAACAGTTGGAATGGCTCCAATGTTTGCTAGTAGTTATGCTAACTATGTTAAAGATAATAATGGTAACCAAGTAACTATGCTAACTAGCATGCTAACAATATTAAAATGTTAACTATGCTAACCATATGACTTAGCTAACCTAGCTAATAATTTTTATTAGTTATGATAACTATGCTAATTAACATGCTAACATGCTAATTATGTTAACCATGTGACTTAGCTAACTTCGCTTATCATTTTTAACAGTAATGCTAACTAGCATGCTAACATGCTAGCATGCTAACATGCTAACCATGTGACTTAGCTAACTTAGCTAATCATTTTTAGCAGTTTTGCTAAAAAATGCTAACTAGCATGCTAACATGCTAGCATGCTAACTATGCTAACCATATGACTTAGCTAACTTAGCTAATCATTTTTAGCAGTTTTGCAAAAAATGCTAACTAGCATGCTAACATGTTAGCATGCTAACTATGCTAACCATGTGACTTAGCTAACTTAGCTAATCATTTTTAGCAGTTTTGCAAAAAATGCTAACTAGCATGCTAACATGTTAGCATGCTAACTATGCTAACCATGTGACTTAGCTAACTTAGCTAATCGTTTTTAACAGTTTTGCTAAAAATGCTAACTAGCATGCTAACTAGCATGCTAACATGCTAGCATGCTAACTATGCTAACCAAGTTACTTAGCTATCTTAGCTAACTAGCTACAGTGGGTAGGAGTCATAGTTGATGACAAGTAACAGTTACAATGGCTGAACAGATAAAAGTTCAGTAGTTTAAAGGGTTAAATTGTTTAACAGTGAAATATTGTAGTGAGGACTTTTATTTTGAAACAGTTTTTGGCAGAGGAAGCAGTTGAACAGGATGTGTAGTCTTAATAGGGCCAGTTTGTATGCTTAAAGCCTGAGACTGGCAGTTGATGCAGCTGGCCCGAACACCTGCCATAGGATTCTAATTGCTTAACGGCTCTATTGTGATGTCATCAGCCCATGTTAAGTCTATGGGGAAATTTTGAACAGTTTTTAATTAATAGTTTAAAAAGTATAAAAGTTACAAAGCTGAAAAATACAAAGCACCCATGTCCTAAGTAAGACCTACGTAACATAGTTTGAATGAAGTTTCTACGTTAAGCGGTTGAAGCTGCATTAATTGCGTTAGAAGAAGAAGAATAAGAAGCCTAGGAAGAACAGTACAGTGCATTTTCATGCACTGTAATAAGAAATTTTGGAAGAACAGTATAGTGCATTTTCATGCACTATAATAAGAAGAAATCGGATAACAGTAGATTGCATTTTCATGCACTCTAATAAGAATAAATCGGATAACAGTAGAGTGCATTTTCATGCACTTTAAAAATCTAGTTGGTATTGTTTTTACTATGAAGATTACTTACCTAGCACTCTCGTAAGATCATTTTGACATATTTTAAGGAGTCTTATCAAGACAAATTTGCTTGTTTTCATGATGAGCCATCTTAAAATAAGTCAAACCCATCTTAAATCAGGGGTCTCAAACTCCCTGCCCGCGGGCCAATACCGGCCCAGGCCCGGCCCAATTCCGGCCCACGACCTAATGTCAAAATAATAATGTAATTCGGCCCTTGAGGGTATTTTTAATTGCGACAAACAACAACAGTGGTTAAAATAGACAATAGATCCAAGTACGGTGACAAATCCCATCCAGCTCTTCGATTCAAGCGCAAATTCGCTGCACAAAGTTTTCAGGAAATACTTGTATTACACCTGAGAAACACGAAGACGTGCATTTGTTTGTAATGACGCGGAAGCAATGCAGGTCGTAATTTTGCGCAAATTGAAGCAGAAATAGGCCGACACCAAATGTTGAAAAAACTTTCACGTGTGATGAAGTCTTGGGTAGGCTATGTTATTCACCTATTCTGAGTCTGAAGGAGAATATCAATTGACTATTGACAGTGATAGTCACGGTGCGTCTGTGAATGGAGGTGCGTCTTTGCGTGTATACGACGGTGTCCACTAAGCATACCATGCTTATTTCGACAGTGGTAATCGTGATGATGGTGTCCGTAATGGACGTGGTACAGACAGCAGGGGTGGTAAAAATAGGACTCTAAAGAACTACAAAGTCACCCACGATAGGAACTGATTTGACCATGTTACTTTATTGTAGGCCTATAATAACGGTTTGTGGTTATAGGCTAGTAATAGTTTACTATTGTTGGTTTACATCTTAGGCCTACTGTTTTCCTGTTAATTTGTTATGTGGGTACCTAATATGACAAAAAAGAAAGTAAACCTGCTCAAATATGTTCAACATCCAGTATTTACTGAAAGGTGCATAATTTGAAGTGGGTACATTTACCCCCTTCATAAACTTTTGTTTATACTCAAAGATTTTAATATCTACAGTAGGACTTCATCTCTGACCACTTTCAAACATTTTTATATTTTGATGTCAAAATCCAATGGTGTTGTTTTCTTAACCCTGGTGCCTAAAGTTTGCAATGCAGGTTTAAATAAGTTATGAGAGGAAAATATTTTTATTTGGTGTGAAATACACACATACAGTGGGCAGTGCTTCGACTTGGCCAGCTTCACTCGCGGTCCGCGCGTGGGATCACGCGGTATCACGCAACTTTAATTTGTATTTTCCCAGTGAGACGCTGCAATAACCCAAACAACCGGTAGATGACTCAAGTGAGCAGGGTGTCTCGTAAAAAGAAATGGAGCCTGGAAAACCCTACACAGACTTCACTACAGACTTTAGCAGACTAGTTTAGAAATAATTTAAAATAAAATATGCCTGCCCTGCCCTAATAAAGAAATATTTGGTTAACTGCGAGTGAATCCCGTTTGCAGCCGTAGAAGAAACGCAGGACAAATTAAACATTCTGGTTTTCTCCGAGTGCAACGATGATAGACAGACCTCCGTTGCTCAGCCAAATGCCTTCCTGTTACATCCTGTTATCACAGAGTTACAGGAGATAAACGATTTTTGATGGTCACAAGTTTACTTCATTAGCGTTTATTTTTTTGATTATTAAAGAGTGTTTTTCATTTAAAGGTTTGACTTCACTGCAAAAACTGCTTATCTAACAAAATCTAATCAAGTGTTATTAATCTTATATCAAGATAAAAAAAACTAGTTGGTATTGTTTTCAGTATAAAGAGACTTACCGAGCGCTTTCTTGTGAAATCATCTGACTTAATTAAAAAAAAAAATGACTTATTTTAAGACATCTCATCTTGAAAACAAGCAAATTTGTCTGCCAGTGCGTTAAGCAAATTTGTCTTAAAAACAAGCAAATTTGTCTGCCAGTGCGTTGAGCAAATTTGTATTGATAAGACTCCTTAAAATAAGTTAAAGTCTTCTTAAATTAAGTCAAAATGATCTTTTGAGAGGGCGCTAGGTAAGTCTATACTAAAAACAATACCAAATAGATTTTTTAATCTTAATATAAGATCAATAACACTTGGTTAGAATTCAGTTTTTGCAGTGTTCGTGCTTATTCAGTAGAGCATTTAGTGCTCTTCCCAATCCCAGACGTTCACATTGCATGTTTGTTTGTAATGGATGCAACCGCGAGATAGGCTACGCGTTTGACGGCAATGAGTTGTTAACAGACATGAACCGAGACATATAGCCCAGCAGCAATCTAGGGACTGTTCGTTATTTATTGAAGGGGCCACCGGAGGAATTTTGAGTGCTTCAGTCAAAAGTTGCATGACCCTCCCTTGCCTGCTAGAAATTGTTCAATGACCCTCCGACAGAATTGTTAAAAAAGACATGACCCTCCCCTGCCAATTGTCGCTGTCTTCCGCCCGCGCTGCTTTGCGCCACAGCCACAAGATAACGTTCTTAAATCAATCTTTCCCGTGAGCTTACATGCTACCAGTCCTTCCTTTTCAAATGTGTTGCGCCTGTTTGCACAATTTCACAAATAATCATATGTGATTAATAATATGACAAATAATCCCTGTGCACGGGGACCGAAACAATGCATGCCAACTTTTTCCGTGTTTCTCACGTATTTTAACTTCCCCCCGCTGTCTTGCCGTTTTAATGTTTTCCCGTAGAATATCCCATATTTTAATACTCTCATAACAGCCCTGCCATCGGGCCTGTCTCTGTGTTGCCCTGTTGCTACCCCTTACCCTTCCAACGAAACAGATGTCTTCAAATCATCGTTTTCCTTGCTTGAAGGCGAACTTAGAGTGATGTTAACCTATTTAAGTTAAACGGCGTGATTGTCGTAAGAGCACGATTCATTGGCGCTTGCATGTTCGGCCTTATGTCTACGTGCGCACCTGAGGCTACTCAGCTACTAGAGAAAGAATTTCCCCTGTTTGTATGTTCACTCCAAGTTGGCCTACCATAACTTACCAACTCTGCACTGTAGACCCTAACTGGCTATTTATATTTTTCTGTGAAATAAGCAAATTTATTTGTTCAACTTTATGAAGCAGAATTACGCACTAGGCTACTTGGGACATAACACATTTGACAAAGGACAGATGTATGTTATAGTGACAAAATATTAACTTTCAGTGTTTTACGATGTCTTTGTCATGGGGAAGTTTTTTTCCCCATGCATTTATTCTAGGCTACTGTCAGTGACTGCCGTGAGAGAAGCGGGTTCTGTGTTTCGTTCATGTCAGTGACTGACGCGAGAGAAGTGGGGTCTGTGTTGCGTTGCGTTACTTTATTTTCAATTGGGCATGCGGTGCCGTGTCGTCCACAGCTCAGTTCTGACAAAGCCGAATTTACTCCTTTTGAAACAATGAGTGCGTGCATTTGTATGGTTATATTGCTTGACAGGGGGGATCCCAAGCAGCTTTCAGCCATAAGGCTACTTATGACATTTATAAACATTTCCTAATTCACCCGACACTAATATTCAAAATGTTGAAAACTATTTCGGCATAGCCTATTAACTGACCACCCGATTTACGTTGACTGGGGGGCAGGGGGGTCATCAGACATTTGTGCCCAGTTAATCCGGCCCTGCCCCCAACAAATCACACCTTCCCACCAGCTGTGACGGCTTAAAAGAAGTCAAGAGGACTCCTAACTCACAGACCTATTCACAAACCGGTTTTGTGGCATTTCGCCTGTTTTAAAATCCTTTGCGGCTACAGGAGCTTCCAATCGTGAGGAAGCAATTTTGCATTGTAGGCATAACTAACATGCAATAACGCCACCAACAACAACCAAAACTAGGCTACTCATTGTCAACATGTAAATTAAATGTAACATTATTGTGAATCAAATTAAAATGTTCTCTTTTGCAAACGTAGGCATAGGCATAGTAACAGATTAATTTAATAATGTTACAAAGATACTACATCAATCCGTATGTTTCATTAGGCTACTAGGCTATTTGTTTTGCCTTACTCTTGATTCATTTAGGCTAGGCCTTTTTATTCAGTTATTCATCATCTTCTGTCCTTGTGTAGCGCACGCATTCTCAGACCTGTCACCTGCCACTCATCGTAAGGGAGGTGTTTGGAATCATTCCCACGTTACAACCATCAGCAATCAAGGTGGTCACTTCAGTCAAGCTCGTGCATGAGTAATAACGTCATCCATAGCAACGAAGACTCACTCACTCTTAGACTGTTAGTCAAAGATTCTAGAGCGCTCAGCTCCAGAATCTGTTCAGGAGTTGTCATTTTCCCTTACTAAGAGTAGCCTAGGTCTGAAAGGCTGATTACCAGTTAGGCCTACGTTCAACAGTAACATAAGTGTAATGAGCTATTCATTGTCGAAGGTGAAGTGAAATTCTTACTTTGGAAAACAAACATTTGCCGATATCATTGGATAGGGAATAGGCCTACTTGTTTATTTTTTACGTAGCCTACAATGGCCAGTTCAGACAAAGCCGAAATTACTCATTTCGAAACATTTGTATGGGGTAACACTTTATTTTAAGGTTCACATGTTAGCCACCAATACATACCTAATTAATACCTGTATTAGTGACTTGTAAGGCAATCACCTAACCATTTGTTAGGTGTGTATTCACAAATTTCTTGTTCATGATGAATTAGGCCTTTATTATTGATATAATCTTAATAATGACCTTGTAAGCCTTGATCTCTACATACTAATTAGTAGTAAGTACCAAAATAGAATATGCATAACCTACTTGTATACTGTCTGAATAAATCCCAAATAGTAGGAGAACAGTTGTAGAATAAGCAAGTGCATGGCTCAACCACATTGCTGTATTTCACTGCCCAGGTTGCTGTGTCAAACAACACTTAACAACTGGGAGATTGGCTCCCATTCTAAAGTGGAAACTGGTTCCTTAGCAGCAAGCACATTATCATCAGTAATACCTCTGCAGTATGTACTTATTAGTCATGATATGTCAAAATATGGTCCCTGTTCTAAAGTAGAGGCTGGGAGGGTGTTAACAATAGAAAAGAAGATGAGAAAAGTGACAGCACTGACAATGTTTATTTAACAAGTTCTGTAAACATGTTACATTGTACTCTCAATGAGCTAACGAAGCACAAAAAGACTAGCAAAAGCTAGTTTTAACTAGAACTGACAGGATAAAAACACGTCTTTTAAACAAATAAAAAGGGCAAAAGAATTGTCATTCAACACATCTGTGGTGGTCTCTTTGAAACGGGACCCACCTACCACATATCAAAAACTTGTACACAGCAGGCCTATTTGCCTGAAAACTACAGTAGCAGTAAAGAAATCACACAAAAGAACATTTGCTATTTACTTGCCAGAGTGGACTAGTATTTTATCAGTATTGGGAGAAGGTATTGCTAGTCTTTTTGTGCTTTGTGAGGTCATTGAGAGTACAATGTAAAATGTTTACAGAACTTGTTAAATAAACATTGTCCCAGCCTCTTCTTTAGAACAGGGACCATATTTTGAATGAACAATGTATGCATTAGCAATGTATTAAGGGTAAAGAATGTCTGTATTGACCAGGAGTTATAGTCTAGACTGTTCCCATCATATAATTTTTAATAATAATAATGCCTGACTTTAGAATATGGAACCAATTCATGACTAATAAGTACATTCTGCAGAGGTATTAATGATGATAATGTGCTTGCTACCAAGGAACCAGTTTCCACTTTAGAATGGGAGCCAATCTCCCAGTTATTAAGTGCTATTTCACACAGCAACCTGGGCAGTGAAATGCAGCAATGAGGTTGAGCCATACACTTGCTTATTCTACAACTGTTCTCCTACTATTTAGGATTTATTCAGACAGTATACAAGTAGGTTATGCATATTCTATTTTGGTACTTACTACTAATTAGTATGTAGAGATCAAGGCTTACAAGGTCATTATTAAGATTATATCAATAATAAAGGCCTAATTCATCATGAACAAGAAATTTGTGAATACACACCTAACAAATGGTTAATGTTGCCTAACACATGCCTTACAAGTCACTAATACAGGTATTAATTAGGTATGTATTGGTGGCTAACATGTGAACCTTAAAATAAAGTGTTACCTTGTATGGTTATATTGCTTGACTTAAATCCAAGAGAGTAGGCTAGGCTACCGCACCCCACAGTGATGGGCCTAGCGGTCTTACGCGTTCAGTGTGGGGTGTGTATAAACAAGCTGAGAATTTAGCGGTGTCACGTCTGCCTGTCACAGACGTGGGGAGCTGAAGCTTGGGATACAGTTACTACAGCAACAGTATTTTATTTTACTTCTTATGGAATATATTTTTTTTCACTTTTATAAAGGCTTTGTTTGAATGCTGTTGGAACAAATAGTAGTTGATTATAAAGGTAACTTTCTGTTGCAATATTCTGTGTGTTCTGGACTGCAGGTAACTTGTTAAACCAGTGGTTCTCAAACTTTTTCTTTCATTCCCCACTTTGATCAAGGAGGCATTGACTGATGATAGTGGAGATAACGTGTTATCCCGTGGCCTTTGCAAGTCAGCATTTTGATGTCCCAAACGGAGAGCCATAGGCTACTTTATTGTTTTAACGATCTCTATGCTACTCACCAAAATGTAGGCATGGGATCAACACAAGTATCCAACTGTTGTGTGTTAAATGTTGTGTCGGACATCTATGCAACAGACTCATATCGTCCTCGCATTAGCAAAATGAGGACATACTGCTCAGATAACAGGTGTACCTCCAGTTATGCACGGTTTTAGTCAAGTCATTTAAATGTGCTGGTGAAACAGTTGTGTACTCTGGGCACAGTTCTGGGCACAGTTCTTCCAGAGCTTCGTGCCAAGTAATAAGCGTTGAGTCGAGATGTTTGTGTGAATGAAACGAAGCGTATAGGCCATAGTGTGACATGCGTAAACCAATGGTGTAGAGATGATGCCACAGGGTTTTATTTAAGAGAGCCTACGTTTGTATGTAGGCAATTTATATTCACAATACTTAGGCCTACTAAAACTAGATGTACCGCAGAGCGGTACAAAATATGACCGCTGCCCAGTCCAGCACATTTTTTCCACAAAAATAAATCACGCTGAAAGGCCTATATGATTCTAAATGTCTCACTAAATTGCACACTCAATTCTCACTGGTATCTGCTAGACAACAAGTACCAAAACATGATTAGTTCATAGATTTCACATGTAAAATTCCTTTTATACAACCCCACCCCCATCTTGCCTGTTCATAATTCTGAGAAATTCTTGAATTGTGTGCATGTGTGCGTGTACACGTTTATCTTTATGTGTGTGTGTGGGTGTGTGTGTGTGTGTGTGTGTGTGTGTGTGCGTGCTTGTGTGTTTGCCTGCGTATGTGTGTTCGTGCATGTGCATGCATGCATACATATGTCTACTGTGTGAGTATGTGTCATACGTATGATTACTGTGAATGTATGTGTGTGCGTGTGTATCTGTTTATGCACATGTGTGCACATGGAATGGGTTAACATGACCCCTGGAGGCAAACATACGGAAAAAATTGGTCATCCTAGGCCCTACGGTTCTCAAGATATTCACAGAAAACTGTGTCTGCCCTACCCTCCTTTCGGGGGGTCCAGTACAGCGGGGGGGCTACAGATCAAAACGAAAAACGATGGTTCCATGCTATCCATGTGGGGTTACATGCCCACCAAGTTTCGTGTACCCCGGTCTTTCAGTGTCCCGGGAATCCTTGTTGGTGTACGGTCACTAAATGTACACATAAATTATTTTATTGTAAGGCCCCCCATGAACGAAAGTTCACAAAACTTGGCATGCATTCGGAGGGTGTCATAATGATCCTACACATTCAATTTCGTGCAGTTTTGACCATGTCAGCCAGAGATATTGTGATGAAAACACCTAATTTTTTGCTTTTTAATTTTTAACTAGGTGGCGCTATACATGAAATAAGTGGTAATGGGATGGGTTCACATGCCCCCTTAAGACCAACATACAAAAAAAGGTGGACCTCCTAGGCCCTACGGATCTCGAGATATTCACAGAAAACTGTCTCCGGCCACCTACATGTCAGTTGGTGTATAGTAACATAAATTAATTTATTGTGTGGCCCCCCATGAACGGAATTCCATGAAACTTGGCGTGCATTCAGAGGGTGTCATAATGATCCTACACTTCCAATTTCGTGCAGTTTTGACTATGTTAGGTCATAGATACCTGCGATTACAACACCTCATTTTTACTTTTTTGTGTTTAACTAGGTGGCGCTATACATGAAATGAGTGGTTATGGAATGGGTTGACATGGCCCCTTGAGATCATCAGACACTTTCAGTGTCCCGGGAATCCTTGACGGAAATTTGGACATGCGAAAAAAAAATAAAATAAAAAATCTGACTAAACCTATATGACCGCCGCTTCGCTGCACGGCGGTCATAATAAATAGTATTTTATTTGTATTGGTTGTTTAGAGTAAAAAGAAAATTGGTTGGTCTTAACGCAAGTTTACAACCGGCAAGTCGGTCGGACTAAAAGGGAAAAAAAAAAAAAGATTTGGGTCGGTTCTAAATTGACAGGGTCGGTCGGGTTACGGGAAACGAAAATATTTTTAAGGATGGCCTGGCAGTGTTTTTTTGCGCGTCTGCAGAAGTCAGCCAAATATGAATGTAATTCTGCGGCATAAAGCAGATGTATTTGTTTATTGTACAGAAAAATAAAAATGACATGTCAAGCAGTCAATTGACTACATTGCAGTCAAGAAGTAGGGCAAATTAATTTACGAAACCAAAACGTGGGTTATAGTTGTCTAAGCCTCTATTGCGTAGCCTGTTAAAAACGTCGCCAGATAGTATTAAATCGGCAACAACATTGTTTTCTGCAGAAGCCTACCCAAGGGTACAGATTAATTCTGAAGTTATTTCTCTACTGGCTCAATTATCACACCACTGTTTTGATTTGCGTAGCTGCGTTACCCCCAACACTGACAATAATGTAGACAGCAAATTTCGATTTCGATTTTCGTTACCACCGTGTAAGTCAAGCCTTAAGGCATACCCAAGTATCCTAAATCAAGGTAATGTTAAATTATGCATGATTTATTTTGTTATTGAATTCGTAGGCTGGGATTACTCTCGGCAAGTCTCCTGCTTTTTCAGTAGGGGCGGCAGGCAGGGCGATGTACAGTGGCAGAGCGACGCAGAGTGGCTGAAAGTGGTACTAAAGCTTCACGCAGCTTCACGCCTCGTAATGCGCGACTGAAGTGGTCATTTGAAAGCGATGCCCACTGTACCTGTTTGTATGCTTTTTGTTTTTTTTATAATTTGTATTAATATTGATTTTATCATTATTTAATTTATAAGCTAAGGTTGCTAGCACAGGTGTCTAAAAAAAGATAAAAAGACTTGCACTTTCTGTTTGCAGTTTTGTGTAGTATTTGAAAAAAAAAAAAACATTGCATTTTTTTGTATTAGTCTTTAACACTGACGTGGCCCTCCAATCAGATCAGATGACGTTGGCAGAAGTGGCCCCCAGCTCATTTGAGTTTGAGACCCCTGTCTTAAATAAAGTCAAATGATTTTACAAGAAAGTGCTAGGTAAGTCTCTTAATACTAAAAACAATACCAAATAGATGTTTTGATCTTAAAGGCACCCTTAAGAGTTTCTTTTACATTTCCAAAATAATTGTAATGGCACATAACCTCATAACATGACGAATGACACTTCTGCCATTGTCTGAGCGGCCCTCTATAGGCCACTACCGACCTAGCAACCTTCTGTGTTCGGGTAGGGTAATTTGACTTATTTTAAGACGTCTCATCATGAAAACAAGCAAAAACAATGCTGCCAAGGCGAGACACTACAGGTGAATAGGGTAAACATTTTAACTAGCAGATATCACTATGAAACTTCCCCAGTTGATTACTTACATTAATATGAGAAAAAAAATGTATTACAAGTTTTCTGTCATTTAATGTTTAAATATGCAAATGAGAAATTATCTAATTAAATATGCACTAATTTGCATACATTTCAAAAAATGAAATCTGAGCTTTGGATAAAGCCAGGTTAAAAATTATTTCTCCATTGTGTTAACCTATTAGATGGGAGAAAAACTACAGAAGGATTTATGGATATCTCCTTTTGTTGTCCTGTAAATCATATTTTCAAAAAAAAAAAATCAATATTTGCCATGTTTTTAGGAATAAAATGTCTTGAATTTTCGTGATTGGTTGCTGATAAAAAGGAAGTGTCCATATTTGGATTGCACAGCGTCATGCAGGAAAAACAGAACTTTCCAATGGTACTACACAAAATATGTTTTGGATCACGGTCGCGGTAGTGAATGCAATGTTAGAATGCTAACTTTTGGTGAATTTAGGAGAAATATACAGGCGCGAGTAGACAAAATGTAATGAAATAAACACCTAAATGTGTAAATCGAACTTTGTTGTTGTAGTAGAGTGAGAGAATACGGTAGCAAACTAGCCCAACATCTCGAAATTGGCCAGTGCATGAAAGAACGATGTTTTCACCTGCCGTGTCTCGCCTTAAAGCTGCAGTTGGCAAGATGTTTTTGATCATATTCACTGAAACTGATACTATGCTCCGACAGAACAACATAAAACAGCAGGTTTTAGAAAAAAACCCCGCACTTCTACCTTCACCTAGAGCCTGTTATTTGTTTTGCAAAAATCCACAGCTCCCGGTTCTTCTGGTCCAATCAGAGCAGGGCTGTGTGAGATCTGACTGTCAATCACAGTCTGGTGCAGTCTAATGTGACGTTACAATAGGGGAGACAACTGAATGGCTCACAGAAAAGCATGATTATCTCTCAACTGACCCACAAAGAGTCAATGCACAGTTTTGTTTGATATGGCCCCTTTAATCTTATATTAATGGACAAATCTGGTGATTTTTCACATAGATCTCCGTTTCTCGAGGTCACCGAGTACTGTACGGAAAAAAAAGAAAACCAAACGGTTTTACCTAGCTCGATTTGAAAGCCAGCAGCTACACTGCAAAAACTGCTTATCTAACAAAATCTAATCAAGTGTTATTAATCTTATATCAAGATAAAAAAACTAGTTGGTATTGTTTTCAGTATAAAGAGACTTACCTAGCGCTTTCTTGTGAAATCATTTGACTTAATAAAAAAAAAGACTTATTTTAAGACATCTCATCTTGAAAACAAGCAAATTTGTCTGCCAGTGCGTTAAGCAAATTTGTCCTAAAAACAAGCAAATTTGTCTGCCAGTGCGTTGAGCAAATTTGTCATGATAAGACTCCTTAAAATAAGTTAAAGTCTTCTTAAATTAAGTGAAAATGATCTTTTGAGAGGGCGCTAGGTAAGTCTTTTCATACTAAAAACAATACCAAATAGATTTTTTTAATCTTAATATAAGATCAATAACACTTGGTTAGAATTCATTTTTTGCAGTGTAAAGTAGCCAGGCAGCTACAGCGCTACACTCTGGGGACATGTTCGTGAGCACCCATGTTCATGCCCCCAGAGTGTAGCACTGTAGCTGCCTGGCTGCAAGACCAACTAGATTTTTTGATCTTGATATGAGTGATTAAAGTGATTAAAAACGTGATTAAAAACACTTGGTTAGATTTGATTAGGTAAGCAGTTTTTGCAGACACGGCAAACCACGTGATATTCCTTCTGAATGCAGAAATAACTCAGTAGTTTGGGCAGCTTTGTGTAATCTCAGCTTCACTGAAAATGAGGACTACCCTCAATGAACCTCCGAGAATAAATAAAGATTGAATGAATGAATGAATGAATGAGCAACAATGCAAAAAATTCTTGTCTAACCAAGTGTTTTTTTCTTATATTTATATTAAGATAAAAATATTTAGGTGGTATAGTTTTTAGTATAAGGACACATACCTAGCGCTTTCTTTGTAAAATCATCTGACTTAACTGAATAAGACTTATTTTAAGACTTATCAAGAAAACAAGCAAATTTGGCTGCCAGTGCAAATTTGTCTTGATAAGACATCTTAAAATAAAACTTATTTACAACCATTTGCAAACATTATGTCTATTCAGTGGTATCTTGGTAAATAAATTTTTTCTTCTATCAAAATGGGAAACTTTTAAGCTATGACAAACACTGATATGAGAATCGGAGAGAGGCAGGACACCACACACATGTATGCATACCTGTCTCTGCACACGAGGTGAAGCAGTGTGCAACAATGAGAAGAGGTCCTGCAACAGGGTGAGCTGTTGGGCCAGGTACTGCCGGCCTACATTTGAACCACTTAACGCTAGCACCATGGACAGCAGTTCAAAGCAATATGCATCTGATGATGCGTCATCATCACTGGGCTGTGAGTTGGCATTTTCCTTGCTTGAGATGGCATGCTCCCACTCCTCTCGCACACGAGTTGCCTCCATACGGATGGCCTGAACGATGTGGGCACAGACCTGAGGACATCAAAAAGGACATAAAGACCTAAATCCAGAGTCTGAGCATGTCACAAAAAAAATCAAACCCATGTCATATATGATTTTGAAACAAGAATTCCTTAAAAAAGAATGATACCACTTTTCAAAATTTCATTTACAAAATATAGACGACATAGAGTATACATCAGATCCTAACACCTTCCCTGTCTGTAAAACGAAAGGTGTGTCAGTAGAATTAAAAAAATATGGGAATTAAAAACTGTGAAGTGACATTGGTTGCATGTATATTGTTGATATTATATGGTATACTAAGCTAGCTAGCTCCCTAGCATAAGACAGGTAGCTAAGTAACTACCAATTGTTGAAAAATTGTTGAACAAACAATGGTATTTATACTGTTCAGTTCAAACTTTTACACAGATTCTCCTGATGTACTTTGTATGTCAATATGACCTGCTTATTTAGAGCTACGTATGCCTCCCCATTCATTTGAACAGGATATTAGCTGGCCAAATTAACTGCCCGAAGCCATTACCAAGATGGCCGCTAAGTGGTAGGACTATCAAATTGATACATTTTTTAAAAAGTAAGAATATTTGTATCTACACAATCATAATCGTAAAAGACAATGATGTAACATCATGATCAATGATTGACAGTAATAATTATCCTAGTAGTAATAATTTTGCCTAGCCCAAAATCAACATACCTGTTTCTGTAGGTTGGTCAGCTTACTCCTACTGAAAATAATACCCACCATGTGCTCTTTTAGGTCTGCATCTGATGGAGCCTAAAAACCAAAAGATTCTTTGAAGAGTTTAATTCATCTTGTATCAAAAAACCATAAAAAATGGACAATAATTCCACAAAAGAGGGTCCAGTTGAAGCTGACCTTATCCTCTCCCTCTGGAGATGAAAGCAGGTTCTTCTCCTCCTGTTCTGGGGTGGGTTCAGAATCACCACATATAAGCTTTCCAAACACCTGAAAGGAAATTATTATTTATAAAATCCATGTCGTAGTAATCTTTATACAAGTATCATTTCAAAGGTGTAGTGATGTACAGTATATGTATTATTTCTGTATCTGAATGGAAGCATGGAATAGGAGCCACTTATTTGAGTTTGAAATGCATTTCTATGAAATGCTGGATGGAAGTCCAATAAATGCCTAAGGTACTACGCTTGCTTAAGGTGAATGCATTTCTTTACCAGATAATGTTAAAACATATAGATACATAAGAAGCAGGAAAATGCAATGCATGTGTAACCAGGGTAGGTATCTGAAAAGGTTCATGTAATGCCCCTCTTTCTCTCATAGAACATCTTTTCACTTAAATCTGTGATTCTGTAAATCTGTAAAAGGGGTGCTCAAATAGCTCCGTGCAAAGGTAGCATCCCATGTTTTCTCAGGAGTGCACTTCTACAATTATTCACGAGTGTATCATTTAAGTAAGTAGTAAGTATATATACTCTTTTGATCCCGTGAGGGAAATTTGGTCTCTGCATTTATCCCAATCCGTGAATTAATGAAACACACTCAGCACACCGTGAACACACAGTGAGGTGAAGCACACACTAATCCCGGCGCAGTGAGCTGCCTGCAACAACAGCGGCGCTCGGGGAGCAGTGAGGGGTTAGGTGCCTTGCTCAAGGGCACTTCAGCCATGCCTACTGGTCAGGGTTCGAACCGGCAACCCTCCGGTTACAAGACTGAAGCGCTAACCAGTAGGCAATGGCTGCCCCCGTTATTTCATAACTTCAAGTAGTTAATAGGAGTATACATATGTTGTACACTGCAAAAACTGCTTATCTAACACAATCTAACCAAGTGTTATTAATCTTCTATCAAGATAAAAAAAACTAGTTGGTTTTGTTTTCAGTATAAAGACACTTACCTAGCGCTTTCTCATGAAATCATTTGACTTAATTTAAGAAAAGTTTGACTTATTTTCAGACATCTCATCCTGAAAACTAACAAATTTGTCTGCCAGTGCGTCTGCAAATTTGTCTTGATAAGAGTCCTTAAAATAAGTCAAGGTCTTCTTAAATTAAGTCAAGATGATCTTACGGGAGCGCACTAGGTAAGTCTTTTCATACTAAAAACAATGCCAAATAGATTCTTTGATCTTAATAGAAGATTATTAACACTTGATTAGATTTAATTTTTTGCAGTGTATATACAACAAAGACAAATCATTCAAAAATGCTGAAAGTAAATCACAGACAGGAATCCAGACAGGAAGGCCCATCCAACCTGTGAAGTGATGAGACGGAAAACGCGAAGGGTCTCAGCTTCACAGTTCTTCTGCTGAGCTATGGTGGAAGAGATCTGCCCAGCTATCTTGACGCTCTCGCCATCCTTCCAGCCAAGCATCTTGACCTGCCGCACACGAAGTGTATTCTCAGGACCCTTCAGCTCAATCCTGATCACGTGGTGGTCCCCTCCTGGAAGCTCACTGCTCACCCACCCTATGTGACGTGAGTCCAAGTCCATCTGTACCAAAAAAGGCAACATTATACAGTATAACGATGACTACAATGAAAAAATGACATTGACATAACCAACTGTTATTAATCTTATATTAAGATAAAAAATTCTATTTGGTATTGTTTTTAGTATGA
The DNA here is from genome assembly GCF_046254945.1 of Alosa pseudoharengus. Classification (NCBI taxonomy): domain Eukaryota; kingdom Metazoa; phylum Chordata; class Actinopteri; order Clupeiformes; family Clupeidae; genus Alosa; species Alosa pseudoharengus. The sequence continues at coordinate 38,469,921 of NW_027468718.1, forward strand.
CAAGCCTTACCCAGCGCTCTCTCAAAATATGATTTTGACTTATTTTATTTTATGACTTTGACTTATTTTAAGGAGTCTTATCAAGACAAATTTACTCAATGCACTGGCAGACAAATTTGCTTGTTTTCAGGATGAGATGTCTTAAAATAAGTCAAACTTTTCTTAAATTAAGTCAAATTATTTAGTTTTTTTATCTTGATATAAGATTAATAACACTTGGTTAGATTTTGTTAGATAAGCTGTTTTTGCAGTGTATACACTGCAAAAAATGAAATCTAACAAAGTGTTATTAATCTTATAATAAGATCAAAAACTCTATTTGGTATTGTTTTTAGTATGAAAAGACTTACCTAGTGCTCTCTCGAAATATCATTTTGACCTAATTTAAGAAGACTTTGACTTATTTTAAGGTGTCTTATCAAGACAAATTTACCTAACGCACTGGCAGACAAATTTGCTTGTTTTTAGGACAAATTTGCTTAACACACTGGCAGAAAAATTTGCTTGTTTACAGGATGAGTTGTCTTAATATAAGTCAAACTTTTCTTAAATTAAGTCAAATGATTTCACGAGAAAGCGCTAGGTAAGTCTCTTTATACTGAAAACAAAACAAACTAGTTATTTTTATCTTGATATAAGACTAATAATCTTTAGATGTTATTAGATAAGCAGTTTTTTGCAGTGTAGCCAGTCTAATGAACATTTTATATGGTTAAAGCTGTTCCTAACAAAATAACACGAAGTGAAGTGATGCTTTATAAAATTAATTTATACCTGCTTAATTCTGCAGAGGTCTTCAACAGTCTTCCCACACAAAAATGCCATTGATGTGACCTTGTTCTAAACATTTGAAAAGAAAAAAAAAAACTAGTCAATTGCTGTAATTGAAATTAGATCCACAAGTCAAGTCAGTACACAGTATGAAGCTGTACATTTCAAAGATTACTGAGCAAAGTCTGCTTCCTCATTGTCTTGGCCAAGCATACAGTGGGCAGTGCTTCGACTTGCCCAGCTTCACTCGCGGTCCGCGCGTGGGATCACGCGGTGTCACGCGACTTTAATTTGTATTTTCCCAGTGAGACGCTGCAACAACCCAAACAACCGGTAGATGGCTCAAGTGAGCAGGGTGTCTCGTAAAAAGAAATGGAGCCTGGAAAACCCTACACAGACTTCACTACAGACTTTAGCAGACTGGTTTGGAAAATTGAATAGCCAGAAATATGCCTGCCCTGCCCTAATAAAGAAATATTTGGTTAACTGCGAGTGAATCCCGTTTGCAGCTGTAGAAGAAACGCAGGACAAATTAAACATTCTGGTTTTCTCCGAGTGCAACGATGATAGACAGACATCATTTGGACAAAATATAGAGCATATTAACCTCCGTTGCTCAGCCAAATGCCTTCCTGCTACGTTCTGTTATCACGGAGTTACAGGCGATAAACGGATTTTGATGGTCACAAGTTTACTTCATTAGCGGTTTATTTTTTTGATTATTAAAGTGTTTCATTTAAAGGTTTGACTTCGTGCTTATTCAGAGCATTTAGTGCTCTTCCCAATCCCAGACGTTCACATTGCATGTTTGTTTGTAATGGATGCAACCGCGAGATACGCTTGTCATAGGCGCCGATACCGTGGGTGCGCCGATACCGTGGGTGCTCCGTCTCTCGGGCACCCACTGAAAACATCGATCACCCACGTGTGCCAGCTTACAGTCCCGGCTAAATTTATATTAATTTAAAATCAAACATCGCAGTTTATGTTAAATTCAGCATCTCTCATAATGTGATTGGATATGTTGCTGTCAATTCCCTATACTAACCACCAATGAGAGCGTCTCTCGTATGAAAATTCCTGACACTTCCCATCTGAAGAATTAACGCAAGGCTTTGTCGGGTCTTCAGCCCCGAATGTTTAAAATGTATATAGCCCTAAATATCATTTTAAAAGTAATAAGTAAGTCTGACAAAGCTTATTGTTTTGTGACACAGCTAAACACTGGTACCTCATAGAACGTCTATAACATAGCCTAGGTGGTCGCAACTCACAAAAGTAAAGCAGATAGAAAGAACTCACGCAAATCTAGCCTACAACACGCAGACAGCTTCATGCGCAGGGGAGAGAGCGCGCGCGCGCGCACAGGTGCTTTATGATTTTTGGCTTCTGATGGTATCTTGCTAATTCACTGAACTGCATTAGGTGACACAAATGGTATTGCCTTTATCTTATAACTCCTTGTCTGAGCGACTACCAGGCCTATGGTTTTTAAAAGTCAGATGTTCCCTGACAAATACATTCGAAAATTAAGAATGTTTATTGACTTGAAAAATACACTATTTTTTGCAAACTCCCTTCATTAAACCCTTGAAGACATCGCGGTCTGGTGCAGTGTTGCGCGGGTTTGGTCACAAGCGGCCCGCGGTCGCCCGATATTTTAATCAACCCGACCGCAACTCGGACCGCGAATATTAATTAGGACAAAATTATACCCGACCCGCGATCCGACCCGATTATTTACAAAATGTGTGCTTTTGGTTATAGCCTGCATGCAGTGTGACAGTAGGCCATTTCTGTAAAACAAACTAATTTATTTGCGAAACTTTATGCAGTAGGCATGCAGGACATAATGTTTGCGCAGGAGAGAGAATGAGAATAAGAGCGCAAGCACGCACGCAAACACCAAGGATTAGAACACTAGGATAAGATTTGAAGGCCATGGACATACATCTTTCTTTCGAAAACAGAAATGGTGAGGCAAGGTATAGGCAAGACTGAGATACATTGCTGGTCAAAACGTTAGCGTAAGAACTGGTTTATAATGCTGAATGAAGCACAAAGCACATTTACTAAAGCACATCCACTGTTTAAAGTCACAATCACAACGAACTAAGGTAACTTTTATGCATGCGCGAACCTATAGCCTACATACCGGTAGATTTATTCCTGCAGGCTGCCCGTTTTGGCTGTCATACTTTTAAATGGCTTCGCAAGAAGTAGGCCTACATAGACCATAACTTGTACTACTGTCATCTTCTTTAAGAACTTTTCCCAATATTTCCCATAGCCTATATCGCTTTTCCTGAAGGGGTGTCTTTATTATTTTAACTCGCGTCTTCAGCTTCTTTACTGTTGACTTTACTGTATTGATGCTTTACTGTATTGAGGCTAATTTCGGGCAGACCGCGCAACACTGTGCGCTATGTAGATCGTTTCTCGTACCATTTAATTTCTCAGAATTTAGGTCTACTAGGCCTACAATAACGTCATCACCAAATACATCTTTTATTTTTAGTTGATCAACCACATAGAGCATAGGCCTACTGTGCACGACTGTAGCAGCCCAAGGTAACCAGTTGTTGTAGATGAGAGGCAACCCCTTGTTTCAGATAGCCTGGACAACATGTTACCTGGGTGTTGCCTACGTTATTAATTAATGGTAGCCTACAATAGTTAATTGATTCGCGTAACATATTAGTTGGCTCAAAGAGTAGGGAATCAGGATGGAGAGAGTCACGCGTGTGTTGCTTTTGCGGGATCGAATCCAGTTTAATGCTAGTTTTCAAAACATATATTTTTTTACATGTCTTTTGTCCGAGTGGCTGTAATGTAGCCGAGCGCTCATGGCGTATGAAAAGCGACTTCAAATCGCCTAAAACAACTTGTTTGTGAATGTCTGACAACTGCTGCAGCGCATGCACGCACAAGGAAACCAGTAGGTGGAGAAACCAGAAGGCACACAACACCGGAACGATTTTAAGGCTATTTCGCATAGGCTACTCAATGGTGCTATTTCACACGCATTATAGCGACCCCCACTCACCGGGGTTAGGTGGAAGGTGTTAATAGACGATTGGCGTAGCCTACAGTGGACTAGGGCTGTCAAAATTGCTCAAAAATGACGTTCGAATATCCCCTTTAAAATAAACACATGTATTCGAATATATTGGAATATATAGGCTATATTATTTGTGCATTATGTCAGTGACGCGAATCATGTCATCTGTTTTTAACTTTTTGTATGGTTATTGCTTGACAGGGGGGGATCCCAAGCAGCGTTCAGCCATAAGGCATTTCCTAATTCACCCGACACTGATATTCAAAATGTTGAAACTATTTCGGCATAGCATAAGCGGTTTTATTAAATGTAATGTTAGTTGTAAACAAACGGGCTATTTGGTGAGGCTTGGCCTCACAGATAGGCCTATTAACTGACCGCCAGATTCACGTTGGCTGGGGGGCAGGGGGGGCCATCAGACATTTGTTCCCAAGGCCAAGGGTCTATGATATGTTAATTCGGCCCTGCCCCCAACGAACGCAACTTTCCACCTCTGAGACAGCTTAAAAGAAGTCTAGAGGACTCCTAACTCACTGACCTACTTACTGTAGGCTGCGCAAACCACAGGCCTTTTTTTGGGCAAGCCTGCATTCGAGGCAGGCCTTCTGTTTTTATATAATTTTATATAAATCCTGCGCTAACAGTAATCCTCCTACCCCCGCTACCACAGCTGTGGATAGTGTGGCATGCTCACGCTTTATGTTTCCTTCTTGCAAACTAGGCCTATAGCCCAACGATTTACAGTACGTCTTCAAAAAATAACAACTTGCCAGATATGCCTTCATATCTTTGGGCTTCATTCAGCATTTTGTTCTTCCACTGGAAATGCTTCTTCTATATTTGCTGCCTGCTGCATTCTGTTTGTATTGTTTAGAAAAGGTTTGACGTCTTGAGTTAATGCATTAAACATTGTTTGCTGGTAACCAGCCACAAATAGCCTACAGATTCTTGCGTGCGTACATTCTCTATTCTCTCCAAAATGTGCCCGTTCTATAGGCTGGCCAAGTGCGTAATTCTGCGGCATAAAGCAGATGTATTTGTTTATTGTACAGAAAAATAAAAATAACCTGTCAAGCAGTCAATTGACTAGATTGCAGTCAATAAGTAGGGCAAATTACGAAACGAAAACGTGGGTCATAGTTGTCTAAGCCTCTGCTGTGAGGCCAAACCCATGAACAAAGACGCATTGATATCTGCAATAGAGTTTAATGTCGGGGCTGCGTATGGGAGGGTTCCCGCAAACTTCAGAATGCTGAGAGGACTTGGGCTATTTTATGTCTTTGTTCCAACTTCCAAGTGGCCTAGGCTACGTTAGTCATGAATAAATGATGTCAAATGTTACTCATTCTTGACAAAAGGCAAAAGAGCTGCGTGCGTGCGGACATTTGAATAATGTCGGGCTGTAAACGGGTTCGGGCTTTTAAAAAGCTATCAGTCTCGGGCTCGGTCAGGGCTCGGGCTGATTTCTGTGGGGCTCGGGTCTTGTCGGGCCTAAATTTAAAGGCCGATTATAGCTCTACTTCACTGAGCAACAGTGGGTGGAGACCTTTAGATTCACAAGTCAGGGTTTGAAGAATTATGACGAATGATAGACCTGGCTGTTGCCCCGAGAACTCGTTGTCGGATGCCTATCCCAACAAACAAGCCATCGCATCTATCTATCCATAAATTGCAGGAATGTCTGTCTGACTGTCTGTCTGCGTGTCGTTGGTCCGTTTGATTTCAAACTTGGCAGGTGTCTTGCTACTGGCATGAGTAGTGTCTTGCTACTGGCATGAGTAAGTGCAGTGCATAGTTTGACATTGTTTGGATAAGAAAAGCTAAATATATCATTATATATCGGTAAAAGAAACAGACGTTGGCTTTCTCCGCTCTACCATAGCCACCCTCTCACACAGAACTGCGGGAGGACCAGAGAGAGGATAAGCGGAGATTTGGCAGCACCAAATCACGGTTAAAATGCAAGATATTTGATTATCATCTCTGATCTCAACAATAAAGACTTCCTGTATGTTTACTTGCATAAAATGATTACGCGGATTTTGCAACAACAGGCCAACAAACACGGGTATGTAGTTCTATTCAAAATTACATGAAAAGTATGTGCAATAAACTGATGCTTTGAATAGCCCAGGCTACATTGGACGTGAGACTTTGAATAAACAAACTACATTTCCGACTGCATGGTCCCAAATTGAAACAAGCGATGGGCTAATGGTCCCGAATTTAACGTTTCAGAAGACGTGCCACACAGCTGGACAACAAGTGGCAGACAGAGAAACGTCACTTATGCTAACACTGCTTTTGAGTCACATCGTTGCAAATGTCAAACGATCACAAAACGGCTTGTCTTCACTATCGGGAAAGTTATGCAATAAGCTAGGCCTATAGCCTTAACTCAAAACATGTGTTATTCCATTCCGATCTGTAGAAATCACATGCAGTCATGCCTAAATTCTTCTTAGGCTACTGCACATTAATTATAGGCTAATATATTATGATATTCAGTATACATTATTGAATGCTTAGCTGGAATGATGTTTTTCCCTATCATCCTATTGTTAAAGCAGGCATACCTGCGGGCATGTATCGGGCTACAGGTTTTCTACAGGAATGGCATGTTTGAACGGGCACTGCACTAGTTGTATAAACTTGCGATGTGTGCCAATCGAGTTGTTGGCGAAAACTTTAGCGTCAGCAAAACAGCTGTGCACCGATGCGTGTATTCAGTTTTATTCTAAGGAAACAAGCAAGAGAACACATCAAGTTGCCTAATGTTATAGGGAAGCGCCAGAGATTGCTGAGATTCTCTGAAGGTTACGTCACACGACGCGAATAAACCGTTTCCATCAACTTTATTCGCATTATACCTTATGCGCATCGAGAGTTAATCCACCCCCCTCTAGCGAATCAAATATAGATGCGCATTAGGATTTTTGATGGGCATTTCACGTGTTTCCAACCGGGATTTCTTATTCGAATAGATTAAATGCGTATTAGGAAGTTGGATGGAAACACGCTAATAGTTGTCTAAGCCTCTATAGCGTAGCCTGTTAAAAACATCGCATAAGCTGGCTACAGATTAATTCTGAACAGTTATTTCTCTACTGGCTCAATTATCACACCACTGTTTTGATTTGCGTAGTTGCGTTAACCCAACACTGACAATAATGTAGACAGCAAATTTCGATTTCGATTTTCGTTACCACCGTGTAGTCAAGCCTTAAGACATACCCAAGTAGCCTAAATCGAGGTAATGTTTAATTATGCATGATTTATTTTGTTATTGAATTCGTAGGCTGGGATTACTCTCGGCAAGTCTCCTGCTTTTTCAGAAGGGGGGCGGCAGGCAGAGCGATGTACAGTGGCAGAGCGACGCACAGTGGCTGAAAGTGGTACTAAAGCTTCACGCAGCTTCACGGCCTCGTAATGCGCGAATGAAGTGGTCATTTGAAAGCGATGCCCACTGTATGCATGTATTTGCTACTATGTAGCTTCTGAAGGGAGGGGTGTACGTGTTTGGCTGTTGAGTTTAAATACTAGTGTTTCCAGTATTGCCTGTTCAAGTCTTGCTAACTCTCTATTTTAATATCACGTAAAATGTAAAGGAAAATTTTTTCTTACTCCTATGTCACGAGAATTGTCTATGTGAACACAGACATAGGCTGCATTGATGCCTTTGACACAATTTATGGTGATGCTCTTGGTCTTGTTCTTATCTTCATCTCCTGACTCCCAGAAAGTCTCTGTTGAACCATCTGTCAGGCTACCGATCATAGCAGGCCGTGAAGATGTCTTCATGTCCACAACATTGGTCAGGTCCTTCAAACAGGTCACCATACAAATTTCCTGCATATACAAACACCAGTGAATCACAGCATTTGTGTATGTCTGATAATCAAGAATTAAGTTGCACTAGGTAACTCCTACCTGACTAATGGCTTCGTATCCTGATTGTACACTGATGTTGAAGCTCTCTTCACTGTCTCCATCATCAGATTTGGACAAGATATTGTTAATGTGGTGAAAGACGTTGCTTTGGTGCAGGAACTGGTGATCAGACTGCTTAAACTTCAGACTCCAGCACCTTCAAAGAGAAATTTGCGTTAGTATTCCTTTTTCTCAAACTTACTATCCATGTATGCATACGATAGCACAAACTTGCAACAAAGCAAGTAACAAAGTTATTAAGACGAGTCAACTTTATATTGATTTCAACAAACACTCGCTATCATATTTGTTGTCAGCAAACCTCTACTTTTTGGGCTCTATCTTATGGGGTGATCCAGTTGACTCGTCCGAGTTGGAAAGTGTGAAATTTCCCAGTTGTCTCGCGTTATTTCACCGAGATACGCCCCCTCTTGGTCGGAATATCAGCTGTCCGAATTGGGGCTCTTGATAGTGCACCGAGCTGAACGTACGAGTTGAAAACAAAGATGGCTGCGCCCATAATTGAAGTTGAGATGTATTTTCTTTGTATTTGTACTATGTTGATTTAATGTGTTTACCAATTCATGCATTGCCCAATCTTGCTGTGCGTGCAATACAATGTAACGTTTTGTTTTCGAGCTGGTTTGCTAAATAGGCTAATGTAGCTAACAATAACAATAGCTACTGCCCCCCTCGTGGCTCGAGAAAAACACACAGCATTTGTTGAAATTAAAATTGTAATTGTGATGAAGCTGGAATATGAATGCAAGTGTAAATCATCCCGTAGCTTGTTTAGATGAGCCACAAGCTTGTTCTCGTGTTCTAGGCAAGCGCCCAGATTGGATTAGCGTGGTACTACACGCAGTTGTCATCTAAATGCAGTGTTTTGTAGGCTATTCAAAGCATTTCACGTTCATCACTCAGTTGTGCACTGCAAAAACTTAAATCTAACCAAGTGTTATTAATCTTATAATAAGATAAAAAAATCTATTTGGTATTGTTTTTAGTATGAAAAGACTTACCTAGTGCTCTTTTGAAAGATAATTTTGACTTAATTGAAGAAGACTTTGACTTATTTTAAGGAGTCTTATCAAGACAAATTTACTTAACGCACTGGCAGACAAATTTGCTTGTTTTTAGGACAAATTTGCTTAACGCACTGGCAGAAAAATGTGCTTGTTTTCAGGATATGTCTTAAAATAAGTCAAACTTTTCTTAAATTAAGTCAAATGATTTCACAAGAAAGCGCTAGGTAAGTCTCTTTATACGGAAAACAAAACAAACTAGGGTAACACTTTATTTTAATGTGTCGCTGTTACAGTGTACCTACCTAATTAGGTACAGTGGTACAACCTGTGTAACAACATGTACTATCAGGTACTATCATTGTACTTGCATTATGTATTTGTGGGTACCTACATATAGTTGTTACATTGTAATACTGAGTGCTTTTACAAAACTTTGCCAATTTGCCTAAATTTTCATCAGAGGCAAAGAGCTGACCTGAGACCTGCTAGATGGGGTAAATTGTGTCATGATAGATTTAATATACAAACCATTCTTAGCTCCAGTCAAGGCCTCATTGTCTTCAGTGTACATGTAACAGCTGTGCTGCTACAACCTTGTTACTCTTTGATACAGTGGAATAAACATATTAAGTGTACCAGTTAATTACTTACATGTACATATAACATGTATGTTGTGTCTTCGATTTCTTGGAACAGGTCTACTAATTCACTACATAGTACATATATCAACTGTGTTGGTACACACTTATTGCTCTTTGATACAGTGGCATAAACCCATTAAAATGAAGTGTACCAGTTAAGTACTTACAATTACATATTACATGTATGTTGTGTCATTGGTGTCTTGGAACATGTCTGCCATTACCCTACATACTGTAGTACATGTATCAACTGTGTTGGTACACATTTATTACTTATTTGATACAGTGAAATAAACCCATTAAAATAAAGTGTACCAGTTAAGTACTCACATGTACATATTATATACATCCTGTCAATGATGTCATGCATCCTGTAATTGATGTGTTGAAACGTTTCTGCTGTTACACCACACAGTACATGTGAATTAGTAGACCTGTTCCAAGACACAACATACATGTCATATGTACATGTAAGTAATTAACTGGTACACTTAATAGGTTTATTCCACTGTATCAAAGAGTAACAAGGTTGTAGCAGCACAGCTGTTAGATGTACACTGAAGACAATGAGGCCTTGACTGGAGCTAAGAATGGTTTGTATATTAAATCTATCATGACCAGATTTGCCCCATCCAGCAGGTCTCAGGTCAGCTCTTTGCCTATGATGAAAATTTAGGCAAATTGGCAAAGTTTTGTAAAAGCACTCAGTATTACAATGTAACAACTATATTTAGGTACCCACAAATACATAATGCAAGTACAATGATAGTACCTGATAGTACATGTTGTTACACAGGTTGTACCACTGTACCTAATTAGGTAGGTACACTGTAACAGCGACACATTAAAATAAAGTGTTACCCAAACTAGTTATTTTTATCTTGATATAAGATATATCTTGATATAATAATCTTGGTTAGATTTTATTAGATAAGCAGTTTTTTGCAGTGTGGTGTAGGCCTTTGTCTTGAGTGATCGCTGTCCCTTTAAATGTCTGGGACTTTATAACAACACACGCACTTGCGTGGTTAAAGTAAGGAATTGTTTTCTTGCAATTCCCACATAACATTAGATACTAGGCCTAGGTTACATTAAAAATGGTGTCGGTTACTATGTCTATGACTAGATTGAACTTTGTTACTGACTGGCTCATAGGTGGAATAATTTTATTATTGTACGGTTTTGGATGATCAGTCAGATGGCAGCGGCAGCACCAGCATCAGCTGAACGAAAGCTTATACACTAATCAACAGTTCTGTGTTAAAACTTCTAGCTGAAGTAGATCTACTGCAGAGGTAAGAGAAGTATTCTAGTGCGAACTGAGAGACTTGCCTCCTCCCAATGGCGTGAGTGTAGCCTATATTTTCTTAGCTGCTATCAGAGCGATAGGCTACATCTTCCGCTCTTTTGCTACATGATGAAATATTATCAGATGAGTGACAGAAGCACTGGACATTTGACCAGCAGGCCCATATGAGAAACGCTGTTCAGGTTCCTATGGTAGGCTGAGGTAGATGATGTGAAAAAAGCAAGAGTTGCATCCCTGATAACCAGACCGTTTCAGACCCCCCCCCCCCCCCAAAAGTGAGCTGTTTGCATCCCTGTTAACAAAGCCCTTCAATTTCCATACTTGCCAATGCACTGGTGATAGCACAATACACCCACTTAGGAATAATGGATGTCTCATACCTGAGGGCCATTTGTTGTAATGAGCTGCCACTAGGCAACGACATCATCAGATCAGAGATTGTTTGCAGCAGACGATGAAAGGTATGAGGAAGAGGGTGAGCTGCTTCTCCAGCAATAACAATATCTGAGAGAGGATGTTCGCACACTCCTAGGTCCTTCTCCTGCTGCAAATACAGAAATAGAGAGAGAGAGAGAGACATTTTACATCAAGCTGTCCTCAATTCTATTTTACTCACTGTGCAGTTACCCCACAAAACAGTCAAGAGGTTTTACCCATCCTTTTATTAGAGCATTAAATAGGATAAGGTATCTGTTGATTGCAAGACACTTCAACTGGAAGTACTGTATGTTTTTGAGTCAGTAATGTAATGATGCATATAGGCACTATCTATAGGGCTTACATTATGTATGCAAATGTAATGTTAGCATTCCACAGAGCACTGGCAATTATGCTGTAAAATGTGTAAATATTCATTCAGGGCCAAAACAACGTAAACTGATACAGTTTTGAGTAAGATTGGACTGGGCATTTACAACTCGTATAACATAGCCTTTGAGGGCAACTTCACAATATTAAAATAAATAGCTTTTTCAAGCTATTAACAAGGCTCAAAAAATCATTGAACATCTATGCTACAATGGAGAGGGCCTCTGCAGACAGTATTTCTATCTTTATAAGTGTAGGGTTTAAAAATGACTGTCAGTGCTCTTCTTTAGGATGTCGCCATCTTGTGAGAAGAAAGTCTGTACAAGTCAGTACTGTGACATCTGGCCTCAGTACATTATCTTATTATTGTTCCAGTGACCGCCATCTTGCCAGGAGTCCTTGACACATGTAAGCACCAACAACATAGTTAACGAACCTGGAGTTTATCACAGAAGACTGTTAATCTCACAGAAGACTGAGATCTCACACGGAGCATGACGTTTATTGCCGGAAGGTAATGCCTTATACAGACTTTTCTTCGAGAGGAGCTGATTGGGTAAGTGTTCTTTTAGTCTTCTGTAATAAACTTCGGGTTCGCTAACTACATTGTTGGTGCTTTGTTTTATGTGTAGGGACCCTGAGCAAGCTACTGACGAGGTTTGAAGCTGTTTTTTTACTACTGGTTTAAAAAATGCTATTTGAGAAGCGTTTCGCTCATGGCGCTTAGCTAATCCACTATTTGCTATTTGGGGCTATAGCGTATACTGGAGCAAGCTCTGTAGTGGTTGATCAACGAAAAATACTGTACTGTCTCCACGGCTTATTTGATGTGTTTTAATGCAGAAAACATCCTTGGGTCAATCTTCGCTGGAATTACACTTTAAATCACAAATTGATGGCCGGACATTTTCCTTCAGGATTTTCTGGTAAAGAGCAGAATTTGTGGTTCCATCAATTGGCAAGTTGCCCTGAAGCAGCGAAGTAGCCCCTGAAAAATGTTATTTTTTTTTAGCAAATGTGATATAAGCCTTTGTGTTCTTTTTGGTCAGCAGTGGTTTTCGCCTTGCAACTCTCCAAAGGATGCAATTTTTGCCCAGCCTCTTTCTTATTGTAAAATCATGTACACTGACCTTAACTGAGGCAGTGAGGCCTGCAGTTCTTTAAATGTTATTCTGGGTTCTTTTGTGACCTTCTGGATGAGTCATCAATGCGCTATTGAAGAAATTTTGGTAAGCCGGCCACTCAAAGGTTCACGACTGTTCCAAGTTTTTTCCATTTGTAGACAATGGCTCTCATCATGGTTCGCTGGGGTCCCAGAGCCCTTTTCCATAATTTCCTTAGATCAGGCATGATGTGCTGCTTTTTGAGACCTTTTAGCCAACTTCACATTGCCAGACAGGTTATATTTAAGTGATGTTTAGATTCAACAGGGTTGGCAGTAATCATGCCTGGGTGAGTCTGATAAAGTTAAACCCAATTATCAATTAAATTGGGTCAGTTGGTTAATTTAGTAACTAAGGGGGCACTTAGTTTTTCACATAGGGCCAGGTAGGGTTGGATAGCTTTTTTCTAAAAGAAATTAAATCATGATTTAAAAACTGCATTTTGTGATTACTCTGGTTATTTTTTGTCTAAAAGGTAAAATTAGTTCGATTATCAGAAACATTTTAGTGTGACAAATATGCAAAAATAGAAGAAAGGTGCTTTTTCACAGCATTGTATCTATCTTAATAACTGTTCATGAGTTCCTAATTTATCTTAAATGAGCAATGTATATCAAACTATACATAACATATATATATATGGTTTTAATATGCCTTTATACAAGTGGAATACCAGGTATCGCCTAAGGATGTTGGAGAAACCCCTTTGTTTATTCAGAAACAAATGAGATATTTGGCTTCAACCATTACAAACAGTTTTCTCACTGGCAATGTTAGCAATCTGATTAGTCTGACTAGTTTAAAGCCCTAAACCTGACCTGTTCCATAATATCTTTGTTGCCTTTGCTGTCCTCGTCCTCCTCTTCTTCAGGCTCAAAGGGTGAAGGAGTCAGAGATGCCACAAAATGCCACAGAATGTCATGGAGGGAGGTGGTCTGAATCACATTGCACAACAGCCAGTTGAATGCCTGCAAGAACATAAACAGAATAAAAATTGAGACACTGAAACAGTTTGATGTGTAAAAAGAGGGAACACTCCATGATGATTTTATTGTTAGTTAATGGCAGTTAATTTGAAAGTTACCTCCATGGCAAAAACGCGACAAGCTGACTTCCGTAGTGCATGCTTCATTGCCACCTCCAGGCCCTCCAAGTCATGGTGCTGGATGACAAAGGCTAGCACAGGCCACTGGAAATTGCGTTCACCCTTGCTAAGAGAGCCGTGGGCTGAGATCAGCCGAGAGAGCTCAGGAGAAGGATGACGCAAGAGAGAGGAACCCACTTCTTCAGAGAGGGATACAAAAGGAACAGGAGTAGTGAATCAAATCGAAATACAATTTGCAACTGTATGTCAAGAAAACCATGGGAATTAATTTAACCAGTACGGAATAATACAGTTGAACTCAGTTGTTTTTCAACTTTGTCTGGCATAAAGGTACAACAACAACAAAAATTGGTTACACTTTACTTGACAGTATCGACGGAAGAGTGACATGACACTGTCATGAACATGTCATAAATAAGTCATAAATGTTTATGACATAATGCTTCTGTTATTAAGTGACATTCGGTTTTTGTCATAACCACTTAGGGTTAGGACTGGGAATAGGTTTAAAGGAGAATTCCGGTGTGATATTGACCTAAAGTGTGTTTAAACATGATACCGAATGTGAACGTATGTCTCATAGCTCATCTCGGCTGTCCCCTACACTCCGAAATCTGGCGCTAGTTAGCCGATGCTACCAACAGCTTTTTTAATGGGGGTGCCTCGGCATCGGCCTAGCCATGCAAATAAATCACTGTTTTACACCATTTATGAGGCTCAAAGTATCTCCACACTTCATTGGTAGACTTCCGAGGGCCCTGACATTTAAAACCAGACATTGAGAACTTTGAAAAAACACTGGTAGTTTATTTACAAGACGATTTATACAGACAGTACCTTAAGGAAGTTTACCGTTCGCGGCCATCTTAAATTTAGTCACGATAAGTCGAGCTACGAGTATGAATGAACAGGTATGATAAGGGATCAGATTCCAAAAATGATTCTGTGGAAATGCATGGATTCCAGTTGCTCCATGCATTTCCACGGAATTGAATGGTTAGAATGCTAACTTTTGGTGAATTTAGGAGAAATATACAGGCGCGAGTAATTATTTGACTTATTTTAAGTCAAATAATTTTACAAGAAAGCTCAAAGTAAGTATCTTTATATTAAAATAATACTAACTAGATTTTTTTATCTTAAGATTATAACACTTGGTAAGATATCACTTTTTGCAGTGTACTGCCATTTTAGCATTATCATGCCCTATGGATCTTACAAATTGATTACAAACTTGGAGACACTGCTTATGCAGCTGAGCATGATTGTGTGACATGTACTAGTTTACCTGCATCCCCACTGTGAACCCTGCGTCTTGGTACAGCTTTTACTCTAGCTGGGGAAGAGTGCTGCTTGTCGTACTCAGAGGCCACCACGGAGTAGGATCGCTGGAACACTGTCCTCTTGGCTGTGTCACTGTCAGTGATGGGACTGGTCTCTAAGCTACAGTATAGGTATAAAGTAGGTTATGTATGATATCATATACTTGTAAGACATGATAACAACTCTGGATAAAGAACATCCCCAACACAGAAAAAGTTGGGACATTGTGTAAAATGTAGAGATGCACCAATTGATCACAGCTGGTGACCGGAATTGGCCGATTTTCACGTGATCGGCCATGACCCGCAACCAGCCGGTAAGTCTGAGATATGTTGATATCATGCCGGTCAAATGCACTCGTACTCCGCACTTGAAACAACATCACCCAGGTGAGTTTGCAAAGTTTGAAAAAGCTTGGCAAAGGCCAACACTCAGTGCTGTATGTACAATGAAAGCCCTAATAGCCTACCGAGTTTTTCTATACGCAGAAAGCGAACGCTGTGCTTTGCTGTATTTCGTGTAATTTACTAAGATATCACTTCATTACATAAACAGAGCTCATCATTAATCATCATTAATCTCTCAAAATTTAGAATTGATTGCACCTTGCCAGATGTGCAAGATGCTTATGCAGGAGTACCTCCTAGGGCTGTCACTTTATGTTCAAAAATCGATTATTGATTGCACAATCGATTGGACCAACCAACAGAAGTTTTGAAAACTAAAATAGGGAATCGATTTTAACCAAATATGCACACTATTCATTTTAAATTAATTAATCAAATAAAAAAGATAGATGTAAGAAAACCATCAACAAAACTCAGAAACAAGCAGAAAAAGAAAATAAAGAATTCCGAAATTGCAGTAGGCATTGCGAAAGCTAAAAAGAAAATTCCCAACAATTTTACGCACCGGAAACAGTCTATAGTTTCAATCGTTCTCAATCGGCTGCTGCTGGTGTTTTGCTAACAAATGGAGGACATCGGCGATCAACCTGTGCGACATGAGAAAGACGAGGGATAACCCCTAATAACTTGAGGAGTCCGATATGGAAGCACTTCGGGTTTTGGACTGTAGTTCAAACTATGGAGAAGGACAAAGTGGTATGCAAACTGTGCGATCATGAGTTCCTACATAGGCGAAATTTGTTTGACATTTCTAATTGTAAACACAGCCATGTTGAAGCCTGTAGTAATGTTTTTCAATGATGTTATGGCAGTCCTCTCTACTTATTGTTTTTCGAGAATGTTGCACTCCTGTTGTCATTGTGCACGAAACTTCACACCAATAAATCGTCAGAAATATCGCTGACTTGAGCGTCTCAAGAGCCCTCTTTACATTCATCCTAATGCCCGTTAGTTGTCCATGGATTGGCCTATATTTGGCGTTGAAAATGGAAACGTGTTTAGACATGGAATATCGATTTAACAATCGATTCAATTTTTTTATTTTTTCACAACAGTGACATCCCTAGTACCTCCACACCATCAAAGATGCTGCATTTTGAACTGAGCACTATAACAAGTTCCCAAGTTGGGTAGTTTCTCTCCTCTTTAGCCCAGAGGAGTCCATGATTTCTAAAAAGAACGGCAAATTTTGGTTGGTCTAACCACAGGACCTTTTTCCACTTTACCTCAGTCCATTTCAAATTAAATGAGCTCAGACCAAGATAAGCCGGTGGCATTTCTGCATCATGTTTAAATAAAATTCCTACTCTTGCATGGTAAAATTTACACAAGTTTTCCCATACAATGTTTTTTTTTCTTTACATAAACAGGCCTGGTTTTAATGCAGAACCATCTGAGATCCAAAAGACCACAGCCATCCAATATTGTTTTTCAGCTCTGTCCCTTGTTTGCAAAGATTTCTCTGGATTCTCCAAATATTTTAAAGGAAAATTCCGGTTTTTAGCACTTTGAGTCCCTTCTCTGGTTTGTTTTGGATGAACTAGAGTGGTGGACACCGAAATTTTGACGATTGGTCATGTCTCGACTTTTCTGACTCGTTTTGAATCGCCTTTGACTGCTCAGGGTGGCTGCCAACAGGCATACTGTAGGCTACTCAAACATGTCCTAAAACAACCCTTAACGTTCGTTTTCAAAACTGTGCAACTCACCGAGTGGTTAGTGGTGTTCGTTGATTATTAAAAGCAAATATATCGGCGCAATGATTTCCAGCCTTCTTATTTGCTAGGCCTATTGTAGAACTATTTATTCAGACACCTCACAACCGCGTATAAACTTCCGCTCAATATTTGTACCTGAAGCATAGACGGTGGCGCAGTAATATCAACGTGCAATGAGTCTTCCAACAGAAATCAATGGGATTTTACAAAATGCCAAATAAAACACGACAGAAACTGTATTTCGCTATGCTACTTGTTTTGGAACATCAACGAACACCACTAACCACTCGGTGAGTTGCACAGTTTTGAAAACGAACATTAAGGGTTGTTTTAGGACATGTTTGAGTAGCCTACTACAGTATGCCTGTTGGCAGCCACCCTGAGCAGTCAAAGGCAATTCAAAACGAGTCAGAAAGTCGAGACAGGACCAATCGTCAAAATGTTGGTGTCCACCACTCTAGTTCATCCAAAACAAACCAGAAAAAGGACTCAAAGTGCTAAATACCAGAATTTTCCTTTAATGATGTTATGTACCGTAAATGATGAAATCCTCAAAAACCTCACAATTTCATGTTTATAAGCATTATTTACATTGTTTTATCATGTATCCACACAGGTTTACACAGAGTGATGAACACCTCTACATCTTTACTTCTAAGAGACTCTGACACCATGGTTAAGTGAAGAGCATCACAGAGAGGCAGTTACCCTAATTAGTTGTGAAATATTCCTAACTTGTTGTCTTTATCATTACATAACTTTTCCAGCATTTTGTTGCCCTCATCCCAACAATGTGTTGCTGGTATCAAATTCAAAATTAACATATATTTTCCACGAAAATGGAAATTTAATTTTCAACATTTGATGTTGTCTGTGTCTTTTTTGCAGCTATTCATGTATATGGGTTTACAAGATTTGCAGATTGCCACTTTCTGTTTTTATTTGCATTTTACACAACGTCCCATCTTTTTCTTGTTGGGGCTGTACATTACAGGCATCTTAAAGCACATAACAGTTCTGAAGGGGCATGAAGAGGTCCATTACCTAGGGGGCATTGACTTCATGTTGGTCTCTGGCTCCTCAAATACATTAGGACAGGCATCAGGTGTGACTGAAATATAAGGTGCGGGGACTGAAGTGGACCTCAGGTAGCGTAACTCGTCTTGAAACAAGCTGTCATCCTGATAGGACCCAAAGTTTTCAGTATGTTGCCTGTACAGGAATGGAAACCAGTACCAGTTTTACTAATTCATTTACATAAATATGTGTGAAAACATTTACATTTCTTAATTTAGCAGACACTTTTATCTAAAGTGAATTACATCTGTTAATTATATTACAAGGGCCATTGTCCCTGGAGCAACTCGGGGTTAAGTCAGAGACTTTCTAATGAGGAGACACAGTGCTCAAAAAATCCTCCATAGAAATGCATGGGGCTAGTTTGTAACGCCAATATGGCCGTTGTCTACACATATCACACCTCTTCCTCGGCAAAACGTCGACATGTGAATACATTGAGCCAATCATGTGGTGTGATGTGAATACATTGAGCCAATCATATGGTGTGTTGTCAAGACATCGTGCCAATCATGTGTTGTGAACTCGCCACTGGAGCAAGATTGATGCCGTGAAGCCTTGCACACGCGCATTTCTGCCGAATAGGATGCCCGATGAGTACCCAAAACGCGTTGCAATATGGCCGCCGAGTGGAGGGACTTGCCTAAAAGGACTTTGGTTAAGTGCTTTGCTCAAGGGTATAACGGTGTAAGCTGGGAATTGAACTCACAACTTTTTAAGCTACTGCATGCTAGCCCAGCTCTTTAGCCGCTATGCTGCCACGTCCTCAGATTTTTGCAGTCAAATTAGAATCTCTGCATCGTACTTTTACCAACCTAAATCTCCAGCGTATCAGTTTAAGAAACTCCAGGAATCACGGTCATGATATTCTTGCAGCTAGATAGGGGTAATATTATTTATTGATGGGCTAGATGTAACCCAGGGCTGGTCGATAGTTCCACTCACTCAAATGCCTTGTTTTATTAACACACTTTGGTGTGTAATGTTCTCTTTTAATCTAAGTCATTTGAAGTTGACAAATGGGAAGTCATCCTCGTATGACGTATGAATAACCCATCTATCGCTCCACGATAAACTAATTATGCTATATATTCTTTACATTCCTCAGCAACACTCCAATCGAATCACAAAGAATTTAGCCTCCATCCCGCCAGAGAGCTCAATCTCACAGCGCACCGGACTCAACTCCCCTGAACTAAACTTACTGCCTTCCTTAGAGCCTTCTTCAAGGGTATTGAGAAAGCCATTCTAAAGGTGGTAATTATTTCATAAAAGAGTTGAGCATGGCAGCAGATTTTCGTTGGCTGCACAGGCACTAGTTCAGAGGTACTAGTTCAGCCTTCTCGCCTGGGGGCCTCTTTGGCCAGGGAATAGTGGCCATCAGGGAATGAGGCCACACAGAGGGACACAGCGGCCCCCCAGTCAGTGCTTGTTGCTCACTTGAGAGCTTGACCTACATGCACAGACTCTGCATGGGTACTGCGTATGTTGTTGAGACGCTATGCGATGCCGTTCTTGTGCCTCCCACCACACTTCACGGTGGTTCTACCCACTTCTGTCCCTCCTCACCACTCGATGGTTCTGATGCAGGGAATCAGCAAACTGGCGGCGAAGCTGCACTGATGAGGTGCCATGCATTCAACCAGTCCCAGCAGAAGACATACAGAGGGGACAAAGACATTCAGAACTCAGCGTGAATTCCTCTCCGGTGTCTGCTAGGGAGACTGGCTAGTCCATGGACTTGAAAAACATTTTTTTTCAATTTTGAATAATGCCGAGGCACATTAAATATCTGCACATTGCATTTGAGGACAATGTGTGGGAGTGCACACCCCATTCCTCCTCACATTAAAGCTTCACTATCCCTCGAACATTTTTGAGGTGCACAGATGCAGCTTTTGCCCCTTGAGACAGGATGGCATCAGCAGTCGAGGCAGCCACGGACAGCAAGTTGCATGTTGGAAGGAGACATAAGAGGAAAAAAAATACTATGAAATAGTTCATTCACATCTTTTTGTTTACTCGACCTTCATAGTTATGTGTTGACTTATTTTCACATATCAAAATAAAGTGAATTAAACAAAGCTTCCAAACACAGTGATAGAAATATGTCGGCCGCCAACAGACGCTACAGGGCTGTACAGTATGGCTGTCGACAGACACTTATGGACCACATACACAATTACAAGATCAGTGACATTTCAAATGTGTAACATGGATATTGTACCGTGCCAGGGTCTGCAAGTAGAGGCAGCCAATTTTGTTGGGCATATCCTCAGAAATGCCCTCCTTAAGACTGGGCAACTGTCCATGGAAGGGCTTTGGTGGATAATGGCAAAGAAGGCTTGGTTCTGCTGCACTGCTCAGAGACAGTAGGAAGAGGGCATTGGCACGGATCACTTGGTGAGCTTCCATGGTGGGCAGAGCTCGTGGGGTCTTCACCTGCAGAGGTTTCTTCCTGGACTGCTTCACCTAGGACGGATTGGATAGAATGTTTTTCTGTTGTCGTAATTCTTTAAAAAAAAAAAAAAAAAAAAAAAACATTCCGCTTATATTCTTGATGCTGCTTCTCCTTTTTTAATAATATCATGACTTTCTGAATGACATGAGAATCGTTAAGACAAATAAAAGCCATAGTTCATTTATTTTCTACTAGGCATTGCGGAATCTTCAATAACTTTAAACTAGTGACATCATAATAGTGCAATAATATGTGGGTTTGAATGGGCAGATTTAATCCGATTATAGAATCGGATTCATGCAGTAATCAGAATAAAAATACTCATATTAACACCTTGATCAGATAAGCTGTTCACTTATTAACTGTTATTGATCATCATGTTTACACACTATACTTGTATGCAGTGGCGGACCGTCAGGGCCTTCAAGGCCTTCTCTGAAGGCCTAACTATTTTCAAACAAATGAAAAATAACATTTTACTTTAATAACATTTTACTTTACCATTTATTATTCGCTTCTTCTTCTCCTTCCCGATCATTCTTGACTAGGCTACTACCATATCCTACCGCTGTCCGCTATATTTGATTGACAGATTGTGTGAACAAATAGTGAGGGGTGCGATACATTTTTATCCAATCCCATGTCTTCTCTTGTTAAGGCCCGCATCAGGCCTTCACAAGGAATCACTGCGTTTTCGGTACCTAAGCAACCATTAGAAATCATATGTTTGGATTCGGGTTGATTGATGGCTACATCTGACTGATTAGCCAATCAAATCTACCTATTATGGCAAGGAAGGCAGGTCCGACTGCAGTTGGACCTGCAATGTTCGAAAAGAATACTCGGAACCGTTCATCACGAATTTTGATGCTATCTATTTGACTTGAGGAACTTCGTGAGCATCTTCTGTCAGTCAGACTGACATTCACTGGAAAAGTACATGTCACACTAACATGGCTATGGTTATAGCTATGGACAGTATATTGACCGTTTTGGTTTAAAAATATATATTGATAAGCCTTCATTAAGCAAAATTATATCATGTAACGTTACAGTGTCAACTGGACTACATTAGCAAGATGCACATAATGTCAGCTAGCTCTGCACGTACTGTAGCTGGTCAGTAGCCTATGCAGGAATTGGTAAGTTTTGTTTCATGTTTATTTGATAACATAGACTTGTAATACATGCTTGTAATCTGGCCCTTTTCTATATAAAAAAGTGTTTTGTACTGCTTGAAAACTGCAGTGCTTGGTTACTACTAAGTTGTGTGTGAGTTGATGTGGCTTTGGTGAAGCTGTCTGGATAGGCATCTATGTGAAAATTGTCATATGCCTTGGTTTTTTCTGCCCTGCTAGTTAGTCTGACTATTTATATATCTGTGTTTTGTGGACATTATTGGTGAAATCAATGGCGTGGCCATCAGACATTATGAAATAGGCAACAAGCAGTAGCAGCATAGGGCAAAACATTTTCTGACTTTTATGTGTAATATCATGGTGGTGTGCTGAGACATTTTCTTATCATTTTCTGTTGAGACACTTTCTCATTTGGCAAACACTGTAGGATAGCCTACTGTAGTTCCACATTAGCTTAGCTGTTAGCAATCAGAGCAGCAGCACAACCTACAACAGTTGCACTGTAACGTTAACGTTAAAGCTACAGCTAAGTAGGAGAGCCCTACAAACAGTCTGAAGCAAGTTTGCTGATGTCAGATTAAACTATTAAATGAACACATCATTTAGACCTGTGGCAGTGTCATATGTGCGTGCAAGTCATGAACATAATAGGCAACCGATAGCCTAAATATTTCAAAATAATCTGCAAAAACCCATAGGCCTACTTGAGCGCACTTGGTGTTCACTTTCAATATGACATGGACTAAATTGCACGTCTTCACCGGACAGTAGCAGGCAGCAGATTCTAATGAATATGGGTGATAAATAAGTAGCCTAGCCTAGCAGCCTATTCACTTTGCTGCTGATAAGATCTAAGCAATGCGGAATTCAGCTCGGAACATTAATTGTTTGTCTAACGAAGATTCTAGAGTGCTACACAGATTTGCGTTAGAAAGAGAAAACTTTTTCCCCCCACCGTGAAATGCTGGAAATTGCACATTTTAACGCTGAAATGCAAAAAAACTATTCGGGGGGTACCCCCCGGAACGCCCCCCTATTATTTTTTTTTCTGAAAAAATAGTCATCATTGAAGGCCTAACCACTGAACGCACGGTCCGCCACTGTATGTCTGTTTTAAGATTTTTTTTAAAAGAATTATTAGGTCAGGCTTCCAATATTTGTACCATTGAAATATGATGCCCTTTTCATGAGCAAAAGGCTGTATTTGACACAAGTAGATACCTTTTCTCTGGCAGCTGTCTGCTTCTCTCTGAGGTACTTCTCTCTACAGCGATCACACACAAGGTACCAGGTGCTCCCACCAATGCCTCCGTCTCCACAATTACCAGCCCAACCCCCACAGAAATGCCCAATACTGTTATAACCTTGGCCTCCAGCATAACGACCACAACCTAAGAAAAATTTGATAAACATTAGTATATTCTTAACTGACACATCAAAGAATATTCATATGAAAGAGCAGGAAATGTCTATCAAGTTCCTACCTGGATGGGCTTGTCTCATGTGATAGGTGACTGGATAGGGATGAGATTCTCCACACAGTTCACAGATGGTGTCCTTCTCTGGGCCTCCCATGGCAAGTTGAGCCATCTCCCCAAACAAGTTCCCCCTGGGACGCACCTCTACCTTCTCTTTCTTCTTTTTTTCCTTTTTAGACTTTCTACTGTCCTTTTCATTCTCCTTTTTCTTCAGGATAGCACTGGAGCCTGGACTGGGGAAGATCATATTCTGGGTGGCAGCTTTAATGGTGGCCATAGAGATGTCCTCCCAGAATGCCACAAGATGCTGCAGAGTGAGAGGCAAGATGGACTTTGACCTCATGGAAGTGTGACTGGTCATCTCATAGGACATATGCTCTCCCTTACCGTCTTCACACTTCTCAGGCAGTGGTGGCTCTTTGAGCATGGAAAGCACCTTATTCTTATTGATGCTACCCATCTTAGAGATGTCAGGCCCATGAGGGGAGATATTAAACATGTTGAGGGCAGAGGAGATTTCCAGAGAGTGCCTATTCTTAAGTTTGTTTTCCTTCACATCTATACCTTTCTGGCAAGTAAGGGAACTACGAATGGGAGCATGCTCCTTGTTCAAGTCCGGGTTAAACTTAAGAAAGGAGGAACAGGCCATGGCATCATGAACAATACCTTCATGCCACAAGAAAGCAGCAAAAACAGCACGAGCACACTCTGCCACTGAAGGCGACATGGCCTGCTTGGCTGGCTCTTGGCGCAAAGTCTCTCCCTTAAAGAGAGGCCCTGATTTGTCCTTTTTAGGGCGCAAGTGTCGGCTTGAGGTCTTACGGCTGACCTTAGGTGAAGATCGGCTCTCCAGCTCTTCTTTAACAGGAGCCTTCCCAATGCTGAAATGCACCTTGCAGGAACCCTCCTCAGCACTCCGCAGCTCAGCATTTTCATCATTTGTTTCATCAGTAGACAGCAAGGTGCCAGAAGTGCAAACCTCCACTACCTCACTGTGAAGGTTCTCCTGAACAACATGAGGTGACGGAGTGCGATTCTCCACATTGCTCCGACCTTTGCCACTATCCTTAGGAGGGATTTTTGGCTTGGGTGAGGTGGACCTTCCTCTTAAAGGTTCTGTCAATGGAACTTTCTTCTTCCTAAGGGTATCAGGATCTAAAGTGTAAGAGTCAGACTTGGACCTCTCACGGGGGGGGTCCAGCCGAGCCTTTGAACATGGACTACCTTTCAGAGGAAGATTCTTGTCATGGGGAGAAATAGAGCGGGGAGCGTTGGTGCAGGATGGGCTTGATCTACCAGAGTTGAAAGCCTTCTGTTTCGGAGAGGAGGACCGGGAGCCCGGATTGGGTGATTCAGCCCGGTGGCTTGAAGTCCTCTCATCAGCCTTGAGGGCCTGCAGAGTGTTATGGTTTGGTGAGTGTGAACGGCTATGGCAGTCCGACTTCAGCTTTGCAGTGTCTGACTTCAATATCAGAGCCTCACTGGCTGACATGCTGTCATTCTTGATTTTTGTGTGGTTGGACAAATTCCGTCCCTGGCTGTCAGATTTAGTGGAACATGTCTCTTGTCGCAGTTTCCCAGCCGGTGAAATAGGGCAGACAGTCAGGTTACCCCGGTCACCTGCACATTACAGCATTAATAGATTACATATCCTAACAATATAAACCACATTAAGATCTTTCTGTTTTACTAATTTAAAACAGCAAAATAACTTTAGAACCCCACCTTTACCACCCATTGAAATGAGGGATGGGATTAATTCTACACACAACATGGGGGTTAAACAATTCTCAAACCATTAGAGTTTAAAGACTAAAGTCAAACCATGAACTGCATAAATACCCCTGCATTTGTTTTATCATTTAAATGTGTATTTGGTGTCAACATTTTTGTCCAATAAGTCCCCCATGTCTTATGACTGCCTGTTGCGGAGATATGCCTTTTCAATTATGGATAGACACATCCTAGACAATTGATGCAAATCCAAGCGTTTCATGTATTCCTCTCCTCTCTCAATAAGGGTTGGGATGTCCCTTTAATTGGCATTTGTACAGTAAATTGGGAGTGTTTTGTTAGCTTACATTCAGCTTAAATTAGAATTTGTAAACGTTACTGGGAAATATGTTCACTTTTCCTGCTTCAGCTGATCACAAAATTTAATCACAGGAACTTCAGGGCTAACTCCCTCACTTAAACTGCAGGTTGTAAGCAACAGGCAATTGCAATATACAGCTTCAGTCAAAAGAGTTGCATGTTTATCCAGTAACCAACAGTTCAAACTATTCAAACTAAGTCTGCTTCACTAACTTTGTTTTAGTTGCCCGCTCCTAGTTATTCATCAGTGTTTTCTCTTTCTCCTTCCACCAGTCACACAGTTTTTTAAAGGAGCCACACCACTTTCATGACAAGACACTATGCTATATGAATGCTATTCTGTTGACCTTTAAATTTGTCGTTACTGTGCATGGTGGACAGGACAATTAAGTCTGTGATTGGTGATAGACTTAAAAACCTTTTCTGCACATTAATAATATTGCAATAATACCGATAACCATGATAATTTTTTTCACTATAATTGTGAAGTCAAATTTCCATACTGTTCTATCTCTAGTCACAAATACAATATGTATTAATCTACTCTCGATTCCAGATTTCGCCAAATCTTAAATAATGGATTTGTTATGGCAGAACCTTAACAATCAGGATAAGATGCATCTGGTCCTACTTGGAAAACACTAGTTTCTCAGATGTGACCTGCTTTGTACTCTGTTAGGGTGACTACCTAATGCTTTGTTGAATTTGTATGCTTTATACATGTGTATTTTTATGTACTTACTCCTGGGGGGCATTGTTGTGTTTTGGTTTGCTTTTATTTGTTGCTGTTATGTATTGTAATTTGTGTATGTACACAAAAAATGAGGTCGCACCAAATATTGATTTGATTTTTTAACACTGCATTTTGTATACTGTTATTAGATCAATTAGATAAGTACAAAGTACAGTTGTTTTGAAAGAATCCTAACATCCATAAATTCCTGTCACATTTTCCCAGTACAGTACACATTACATTTATTACTTGTAGATTGGTGACACCAAGGCAAACTATGGTGATGCAAGTAGTCTAAATGGTCGATCACAGTGGTCAAAATTTCTTGTGCACATATTGTTACTTCTGCAGGCCTTTTACTATCAAAACTCCACTGTCAATGTATCCATCATGACAGTTGTATGGGAAGGGATCACCTAGTTGATGTCAACACTATACAATACTAAAATGTATTTCACAATGTCAGGTTTACCCAGTGTAATTGCCATAATTGACTGTACTTGTTGGTTCCAAGAAAGATAACAAGTTTGTTAATTCAAAAAATGCTTCCATTCAATCAAAGCCCAAATTAGTAAACTCCACCATGACTCTTACAAATTCTGTTGCACAATTTTATGCTTCACATCATTTATCATATTAGTCTTAATTTAACTTTGAACTCCCATAGGATGAGCATTTCAAGTTTTTCTATAGGCACATGCTTTTAGTGAGGAGGTTAATCTGGAAGGTTTACAAACTAACCCAACTAATTTCAGATGCGTTAACAATTCATATGCACAAGGTTATGCATTGACTAATAATTTCTTTATGCATTTAGGCCTTTCGTCCACATGTAAACTGCGTTTTAGCTCACTCAGATATTTTTTTTAAAAAAGACTTCATGCTTACAAATGTCTTTGGCAAGTTAGTTAAAATATACATTTTGTCCAAACAATTTTCCAACAGTTGATCAGGAGATCAGATTTGTTTGGCTTTTAATGTCAGAATTCCAGTTCACATGCACTCAGGTCACTGTCTCTTTAAAGCGTGAAAGTGATGATGTCCTTATTAGTGGTCAACTGAGGGCACATCTGTGGCTGCATTTAAGGGCCTCCCTGAAGACTTTGTCTCCTTTTGCTCGTCATCAATGGGAAATCAAAATCAACTTAAAAAATTAGCCAAGATTGAGCCTCATTGAGAGCAATTTCCAAATGTTTGAAGGTACTACAATCATCTGTACAAACAATATTACAGAAACATGTATTCAGTGAGAACATGTTCTAAAGATGAACTATGTTGATGTGAAAGGTTCAAATGCATTCAAGGCAATAGTCAACAAAGTTGTTGTGGGTAACCATTATGAAGGTATCTGTATCCAGACTAAAGAGTGTGGTGTATCATCATCACTTGTTCTCTAGGGATGATCCACCTCAAATCAGCGTAGCAAAAGAGGTCTTAAGTTTGCAGGGGAGCACTGTGACAGATCAGAATTTTTTTCTGGATAGGCGAGACAAAAATAGATTTGTTTGACCAAAATGATCAACATCATGTATGGAGAAAGAAGGGTAATGCTTGTAGCCCAAAGAACACCATCTGAACTGTAAAGCATGGATGGTAACATCAGGGCTTTTTTTGTGTACTTCATTAAATTGGTGACATCATGAAGGTGAAATATTTGGATATTCTGAAACTTTCGTTTGGAATGGCCATAGAAAAACCTTTTCCTTAAAGGAGAAGTAATAATAATATAATATAATAATAATAAGCTTTATTTGTATAGCACCTTTCATACACAGAATGCAGCTCAAAGTGCTTTACATTTGAAGCATGTAACAAAATAATAGTCAGTCAGTCATTATCAATCACATTTCTTCATTGCTGGGGCCGTTTATGATCCACTCAGCAACATATCAAAAATATAGAAAATGACATGTCATAAGACTGGCAGCCTTAACCCTCTTACCCCCCACAAGCACGCCATATGGCAACTGTGGCAAGGAAAAACTCCCATATTCCAGGAAGAAACCTTGAGCAGAACCTGACTTAATAGGGGGAGCCCATCTGCTTCTGGCTGGCTGCGCCCTCCAATAGCAGCAGATGTAGAATAATCTGAAAAAGTAGTCTACAGGATAAGACGAGTTAACTAAAAGCTTTCCTGTACAGGTATGTTTTCAGATCTTTTTTAAAAATATTTACTGAACTCGCCTGCTTGATGTACAGAGGCAGGGTGTTCCATAGTTTGGGGGCATAATGGATAAAAGCAGCTTCTCCACTTTGTTTGTGGAGCACTTTGGGTACGATTAAAAGATTAGAATTGGATGATCTAAGTTTCCTTTGTGGTTGATAAGATATTAAAAGCTCAGAGTGGTGGTTGATAGGCAGATAGTTTAATGGATATTGATAAGCAGATAGTTTAATGCAGGGGTCTCAAACACCCGGCCCGCGGGCCAAATCCGGCCCGCGTCCGGCCCAATTCCGGCCCGCGACGTATGTCAAAATAATAATGTAATCCGGCCCATGAGACTTTTTAATTGTGACAAACAACGATACTGATTAAAATAGACGATAGTTCCAAGTATGGTGACAAATCTCATTTGTACTCTGCTCCACTATGTGCTAGACATCCAGAGCTTCATTCAAACCCAAAATCGCTGTGCAAAGTTTTCAGGAAATACTTGTATTACACGCGAGAAACACAAAGACGTGCATTTGTAATGACGCGGAAGCGATGCAAGCCATAGTGTTGCATAAGTTGAAACAGAAATTAAGCAGAAATAGGCCTACACCGAATGTTGAAAAACATTTACGTGTGATAGATAGGCTATGTTATTCACCTATTCTAAATCTGAAGGAGAATATCCTTTTGGAGATTATGATCGATCGTCTATTGAATGGAGGTGCGTCTGCGTGTATACGACGGTGTCCACTAAGCATACCATGCTTATTTCGACCCTCTGCCCAACATAGCTTGGAGGTTGCAGTGGTAATCGTGATGATAGTGTCCGTAATGGACGTGGTACAGACAGCAGGGTTAGTAGAAATAGGGCTCTAAACTACAAAGTCACCCGCAATATGATGCGAACTTCTGGGTACTCCAATTACCCGCGATAGGAACTCATTTAACCAGAATACTTTATTGTAGGCCTTGTGGTTTAGAAACCATATACATCTTAGGTGTTGGTATACATCTTAGGTGTTTTCCTGTTAATTTGTTATGTGGGTAATATGAAAAAAGTAAAGTAAACCTGCTCAAATATGTTCATCCAGTATTTATTGAAAGGTGCATAATTTGAGGTGCTTGCCATCCAGTGGCAAATTAGATGGGTAAATTTACCCCCTTCATAAACTTTTGTTTTACTCAAAGATTTTTACATTTACAGTAGGACTTTATCTCTGACCACTTTCAAGCCATGGCCTTTTGAAATTTTGATATAAAAATCCAATAGTGTTGCTTTCTTAACCATGACGCCTATAGTTTGCCAGGTTTAAAAAAGTTATTTGAGGAAAATATTTTTATTTGGTGTGAAACACACACATACCTGTTTTTATGCTTTTCATTTGTTTTATAATTTGTATTAATATTTATTTTATCATTATTTTATTTATAAGCTAAGGTTGCTAGCACAGGTGTCTAAAACTAGATAAAAACACGTGCACTTTCTGTTTGCAGTTTTGTGTTGTATTTGAAAAAAAGAACATTGCATTTTCAGAAATAGCCGGCCCTCCAATCAGATGACGTTGGCAGAATTGGCCCCCAGCTCATTTGAGTTTGAGACCCCTGGTTTAATGGATGAATTAATGGTTTAAAGATGAAGAGAAAGTTGGATAGAAGGTGCCTTGTATTAATATTCTCACACCATGAGTTTCTCTCCTTTTATGCCCATAGCAGCCAATGACCCAGAGGTATTCCTTGCAGCATGAGATGGTGCATTGTCATGCATAAAGATGATTTTCCTATGGAAGGCACGGTTCTTCTTTTTGTACCACGGAAGAAAGTGGTCAGTCAGAAGCTCTACATACTTTGCCGAGGTCATTTTCACACCGTCAGGGACCCTAAAGGGGCCTACCAGCTCTCTCCCCATGATTCCGACCCAAAACATGACTCTGCCACCTCTTTGCTGATGTCTCAGCCTTGTTGGGACATGGTGGCCATTCACTAACCATCCATTACTCCATCCATCTGGACCATCTAGGGTTGCACGGCACTCTTTTAGTCTTCATGTATTCCTGAGCCCACTGCAACCATTTCTGCTTGTGAGCATTGTTTAGGAGTGGCCGAATAGTAGTAGGTTTATGCAACTTGCAAACTTCTTGAGGATCCTACACTTTGAAGTTCACAGGACTCCAGAGGCTTCAAATACCTGTTTGCTGCTTTGCAATTGCATTTTAGCAGCTGCTCTCTAAATCCTATGAATTTGTCTGGCAGAAACCTTCCTTATTATGCGTTTGTCTGCACGAACCTGCCTGTGCTCTGAATCAGCGACAAATTTCTTCACAGTACGATGATCACACATACGTTTTCGGGAAATATCCAATGTTTTTATACCTTGTCCAAAGTAGTGCACAATTTCACGCTTTTCAGCAGCAGAGAGACCTTTTTCTTTCCCTTGTTTCTTCAAACCTGTGGCATCCTTAATAATGTGGAACACCAGAGACTCTTGAGTTATATCTGCACCCCTCCTTGAACAATTTTCTTTGGTTACTGCCCCACTGGATGACCCCCCCCCCCCTCCCTTTGGCCACTATTCCCTGACTTCATGTTATGAGGATGACGGTTTTGTTTGTTTGTTTGTTTTTTGTTTTGTCTTTGTGTTTACTAAAAACCTAATAAAAAGTTAATCACAAAAAAAAAAGAAATAATGTGGAACACCCTTCTCAGGTAGTTTTCCTTTGATTGGGCTCACCTGGCAAACTAATTATCACAGGTGTCTGAGATCCAAGATCCAAATTTCAGTTAGCCTATTAGCTGGTTTGATTTGCATTGAGCTCAATGAGCATACAAATAAAACCATGCCAATCTCTAGGTATGGTGAAGGGTATGTGATGATGTGGGGCTATTTTATTTCCAAAGGCCAAGGGAACTTTATCAGGATGCATAGTATCCTGGATCCATGAAATAACTGGCTTTTAAAAATCCAGTGAAATATACAATCCATCCTGGCTGATTTTTAACTGAACCACTCAAAAAGGAAGTGTCTCAGGTATCAAAAGACATGAGGCCCCTGAGCCTCATTCTAAATAAATAGATTTCTTGATTTCGCTGGATTTAAATGTTGATGATCTAACATGTCCTTTTCTAAACATGCTACTGGAATTGTTGTCAAGTCTATTAGCTCAAACCTGCTAAAGAGCAGGCTTGTTCATGCAAACAGAATTAAATCAAAGAACACAAATTGTCAAAGGCTTACTTAACCACACTTTAACGTAGTGCACACCAGTTGAAACCAGTTTATACATAACCTATCCAAACAACAACAAAGAGTCCATTTATCTTAGACAACATAGTTCCGCATTATAATCATTACCTTACTTTATTTTGCACAAGCGCGAGTTAGCTGCAATTGATCTTAAAAATTGGCAATATTAGATATGACATCTCAGATTTCATGGGCCTGTTAACATTTGTTTTTAGAATGCGTCTTAGATGATCCGATCAAAAGTGGTCAGCCAAGACGTATCACTGTTTACACATGTATTTAAGGTCGAGTCAGAGACGTTGCTGACCACTTGTATTTAGATTCCACTACTGTCAACATCATATTCATTAGAACTCCAGAGAGCTATAGAGCTCTTTGCTTCACCGCCTTGAGCTTGTTCATAATGAGACAGTGGGAAAATTGCTCGTCCATCTCCTCTAGCTCATCCCCATAGCCCACGAGCCCTTTTTCTCTCTCGCTTTCACCAAATGGCAACAATGAGAAGCCCTGTAATCAGTGTGTGCTTTCTGTTGCCTGCTCACTCATGTGCGCACATCAGGCATGATCTTGCAACTTTGATCAAAGAGAATATAATATTATTTTCAAAGAATTGAATGGGTGGTGATGAAGGTACGTAGCCTGACCCAGCACCCCCTGCATCCAACCATGACTATGCCTTTGTTGCATTCCTGACAGTGATGTTTGTTAATGTCTTGACATGCACCTCAATATTAGATAGTGTCATTAAGTTCCATAATGATCCAAATGATTGGAACCATGGACGAAGAGCCAGAATATATTCAACAGAGGCTATGGTATGCTTTATTTGGCTCAACCCTGAAGTGAAAGACATGGTAACGGTGAGCTAAATACCTTGGTGGTATGGAATGAACAAATAGTCATAGTAAACTATGTAAAAGAGAAAAGGCTTAATCAATGGCAGAAAGAAGTTCTGAACACACCGTAGCTGCATTTTTAGGAAGACATGGAAATTATGTGATAGCTGTGTTTGATACCTGCTTATAACTCCTATACAGGGATGGATTACTGCACGGGCCTACCGGGCCTTGGCCCAGGGGCCCATGGGATCAGGGGGCCCTGAAGCCCAAGCTTTTGCATGGAATCATTGCCTCAATATCAACAAATCAGGATGTTGGCTATGAATCTGATTGAATTTAGTATTGGCCATCCCCAAAATGCACCAGAAATCACATCAAACAAATAAAAAAAAATTCTGGGGGAGGGCCCCCAAACCCCCTCTCCCACATATGCGACAATTAGTGGGGGGTCCTTAATACATCTGGGTCCTGGGGCCCGAAAGTTCATAATCCGCCCATGCTCCTATATATACATCATGAAAACTACACAAGTAGCCAATGGCCCCAAAATTAGGTTTTAGGGTGCAAATGCTGACTGTTTTTCTGAAAGATACTCAAAGCAAAGTTTCTTGTCTCAAAAATGTCTTTTCTTTTTGTCTTATGACAAATAAATAAAATCTATTGAGCTATTGCTTAGCTGCAAAATTGTCCTCCTCTTGTCTTAGCCCAAGTCCAGTTTAAAGGTCCCCTGTGTAACGTTTTCAGTTGTTAACAAAAATCAACATTTCCCATTCATAAATGTGGCCCCATTCATGTTTAATTACCACCACCACCAAATCGAAGCATACCTATTGGCTTCTGCATGCATACAAAAAGCATTAGCTTGGATTCATCTGCAGAATTTCCCTACATTCAGCGATGTAAGTTACAAGCCCATTTTCTACAAGTCATATGTCTTCCTAACAATCCAACATTGAAATTGTAT
Source organism: Alosa pseudoharengus (assembly GCF_046254945.1). Lineage (NCBI taxonomy): Eukaryota > Metazoa > Chordata > Actinopteri > Clupeiformes > Clupeidae > Alosa > Alosa pseudoharengus. The sequence continues at coordinate 38,503,365 of NW_027468718.1, forward strand.
TTTCCAACGACATAAATAAAGAGAAAAATAACTTTGTTTCTGATCTGTCACCGGCTCACTTGATCTCTAGTTTCTAGACCCAGAGACAGTTGACAACCTAACCTAACATAGTTTTGCTAGGACTAGTAGACTATACACAAAGTTGCTGAACGTGTGTTATTTCAGGTTAGTTTGCAACAATATACAAGTTTAACCAAAGTCCTTGCTGCTACCTAGCTAGGGAACATAACTAGCTGTTAGCTAGCTAGCTCTGTTAACAGGCACCATGAAACTATTTATTCCATGTCCAAAAGAGTGTTTCATTGACATCACACACAAGCAATGGCAATAAAATAGTACACAAAATGTTATTAATATGTTGTTATTGCTTATTCAGAGAGAAGTTTATGCTTCGACGTGCCTAGGAGTCCAGAACTAGTGCCAGTTTTAATGTGTGACGGCTCCCGTAGTTCTAAACGAGGCAGGGCTTAAGACGTTGGTTGCTATAACTCCTAACCACTAGATGGGAGAATTTCTTACACAGGGGGTTAAATTTAAGATGTCAAAATACTCTGTTCTTCTTCTCAATCCATTGTTCGCTCATCCTCTTTCTACTACGGGTCCTTCAAGAGATGCAGTTGAGAGTATATTTTTGCATGATAGCAGGTTGGATATGGAAGATTTGTGATTTTACAGTCTCTTATAGGGGTGTCACAATTTTTAATTTTAAGTTGAAATCGATCGAAATACATCTCAATATCGAACTTCGAACTCAAAGGTAGAATCGATGATGTAGCCAGACCCCCTATGTCATGTCCAGTATGTCACGTCCAAGACGCAAACACACACACACACACAGATACACACACAAACACGTGTTGAACTGCAGTGTCAACACTCCTCTAACTTTAGGCTGCAGCCAGTAAAAAAAACACATCAACCAACCGAAATCAAAGCCCCTCTTGCTACTCTGAAATCACCGGTGTGGAAGTATTTTGCCGTTCATTCACGTAACTTACTCAACTTAACAAGTGAAAAGATGATCTAGTTACAGTCCAAAATTACTTGAAGGCATAAAATGCACATTGATAAGTACATATTCCATGAACACTAACCTTGGGTCTCTTCGGAGTGTGCTGAAAAATCAAATTATCATTCTGTGTTGTTTCATTTCACTATGTTCATGTCTATGTTTAATGTTTGTTCTGTTTACAACCTCGCGGTTGGAACGGTTTCAAAATAAAAAGCGGTTTCAAAATAAAAGCCCCTGAAACAGAATATAGGAAAAGGCCAAAAAAGTAACAATTATAAGGAATGCATTATTAGTAATTAAAAAAGATCGAAGATCGAAAATCGAATCGAATTGTGACTTTAAAATTAAGTCAAATCGAGGATTTGGAGAATCATGAGACCCCTAGTCCCTTAGGTAGAACTCCTACTCTAAATGAATTAATTTCCATGGAAAGTAAACTTCTCAGTGACACCACAGTGTTGGTGCAACATCTCCTGATCATGTTGAGGATTTCCGTCAAACCTGGCACTCTTAAATGACCATCAAGGTCAAATGGGCTGATTAGGTATTTATGGTGATAGAGGATCTTTACTCCTGCTCAATGCTTAATGATCTGATTGGGAATTCAAGGTCATGCAGTCAAAGGTCAAGGTCAACTTCTGTCAATAACAAACAGAGTTAAAGCTGGCAGAGGCATACTAAAGGTTAAGACGTTGGTGGTAGAAGCTCTGTGTAAATAAAGGTGTTTGATACTTGATGCTTGATTTTGAGGACACTGAAATGAGCTTTTAAAGAAGTTGCCTGAGGTTAATCAAAAAGTGAGCCATTGGTTATGGAGCTCAGAAGCCTGTGATCACAATATGGTCTGACTATAGGCATGGTGTTGGCATGCTCTGCAATATGTGCAACCTTCAGTATCTCATCGTGTCATCAAGCCTTTATAGTGATTTTACTGTGCCAGGTTTTATGAGGATCCTTCAACGTATTCAGTAGACCGATTTCAATGTGTTTGTGCAAACAGTGGGAGGAATATCTGATGTATGATTCCATGTGACCTTGACCTTTGACCATGTGACCTTGAGTACCTGATCAGTTCATGTGGCATAGTGATCAACTGTGCCAGGTTTGGTAAAGATCTTTCAAAGTGCTCAAGTGCTTTTTTATTTTCATGAAATTATATTAATATTGAATAAGAGGTCTACTTAAGATGCTGTAAGTTCCCAGATCCAAGTTGCCATCATGCAGAACTATATTCCAGACATACAGAAAACATATAGTAGTCGTGGTGAACCCCTTTAGCTCATACACTCACTATAGGAAGAATAAGTGCAAGCGGTATGCAATGAACCAGAGGAAGAATTTACAAAAGTAAATGCCTACACACATGGCCGGCGAAGCAACAGCTATTTATGGCAGGCGACCGGCAAAATCGAATAGAATCTATTGAAGTGAATGGGGAAACACACACGTGGAACGTGGAACGACGGGGCAACTGTTGCTATTGCATACATACACAAAACATTTGGGCAGATGGAAAGGGCTTGTTATAACACTAAGAATTTAATAATAATAATAATTTAAAAAAAACATATATTAAAAATCCGGGATCAAACAAGCACCCCACTGTCAAGGGAGCACACTTACTCAGAATCTGTGGTTGCGGCTGCTGGGTAAGGGACTGTCCAAACACAAATGGACTGGTGACAAGGGAAGAGGAGGAAGGTTTGGCAGCTTGTTCAACTGAAGAGGGAGCTGGGAGGAAAGGTCCAGACTGAATAGAATTCAATATGGCACTCAGGCGGTAACCTGCAATATGGAAGACAATGGGAATACTGGAGCTTTTTCCTTCACCATCCTCCTATGGAAAGCACAGCACACAGACACCAGTCTGTTCCTCTCCTCTATGTGCAAATGCTTAACAGCTGCACAGAAAGAAGGGAAAGATGGTAGGTATTTGTGTGAGTCAGTGGATACATAACATGGAATGTATGCAAGGGCAAGGGGTGATGGGGTTCTGAATCTTTTGTGGCTTGACAACAAAACTACCAACAAACTGCCTGTTTGAAAGTAGTTGACTGCAAAATTCCAGAGAGACAGTTTCCACTCTATCCAGTGCAACTGCAAATACCAAATGGCAAAGTGTACAAATAATCCGTAGGACTCTGATATGGGAATGTTAAATGAACAACATTGCATACTGCATGTAATCTGAGGAGCACAAAAACACCATGCTGACTGAAGTCACACTTGGAGCTAATGTGCGGCATTTAACATGAACTGAAAAAGCCCAGTGTAGTACTAGTTGTAGTAGCCCTCTTCATATTACAGAATATGGCACAAAATTATTGGTTAAAATATGTTCAGTGATGATTTGAGGTAAATATCCTCAATAGGCATCATTCCTCCTGAAACACGATGAAATTAAAAGCAATTGACTCATGTATACCTGCATGCCTTTGGTATGTCAAAGTGAAGCAAGCAAAATGTCTTGTTTATTTTGTTGACACCCCTACAAACAGATTATAAACCATTAGGTTCTAGTGATTTAAAAATGACTATTTAACCTGTGCAACCTTAGTTAGCATCACAGATCTTCAACCTTGTAATCAGTCATTCAGGCTGGATAAATGTTGTTCTCATGTTTGGCATCACTGGGGGTTTGGTATCAAACCTTGCCTGACGTCATCATAAAGAAAACAATAAGAGTATGTTAAAGGTTAAGACTATACAACCAAGCAGCTTGAGTACAGTGTAACAACAGCTACAGGACTACTACAGACTACACTGACTACATGGAAAATCTACCCCCAGACTGAACAGAAAGATAGTACAATTGGCAACAAAGAGCCAAGGAAAACTTCTAAAAAGGTACAAGCTGAACACCAAGGTCAAGGTACATCAGTGTCTGATCGCACCATCCATCACTATTTGAACAACAGTTAAAAACCCAGGAGGACTCCACTGTTGAAAGAAAAACCTAAAGAATGTGCTAAAAGGCATACTGAAAAGCCATACTGTTTCTGGGATAATGTTCTTTGGACTGATGAGACAAACAAGCTTTTTTCGCATATCACATCAGCTCTGTGTTCACAGGTGAAAAGGTTCAGCTTTCAAAGAAATAACTGCTGTGAAACATGGCAAAAAAGGCTTGGCTTTGTTTTGGGGCTGCATTTCTGCAAGGCGCAATGGGAGGTCATGTCCATGCATTAACTTTGGTTGTTATCATTATCATATTGTCAGAGCATTTTTTTTTTAAATTGGGCTTGATTTTCAAAAAGCCTGTTTTCATCTTCTCATTTCACCACGTGGACAGTTAGCAGGATTTTTAAAATGTTTACCATATATAATTCTGTACCCACTGTGATTATGATGTTGGCGCCGGAGATATGGCTTCTGTCGCTCAGTGTCCTCCTCAACTTTGCGCTTTTTCATATTTCTAGTGTTATTCTCACATGTATTAGCAACATGTCAAACGCTAATCACGTATGACAGACAGGCGCTAATGGATATAAGACTTAATCTGACATCTGCAAACACTTCTTGGGACTTTCACTCGGATGGTTACCAAAGTTGTTTACAGTGGGTCCCCGTTAAGTTTGGACGGGTTCCTTCATGAATCACGCACCCCATTTTCTCAGCAGAAATGGCACAAACTGCAGTTGACACAAACAACCACAAGGTGTCACTTGGGTGCCACTACTATTTTTGATGCGACTGACTTACTGCTTCCATGACGCAGCGGGGGCACGGGAACTTAAATTGATCACGGTAGTTTAAGCTTACACTTGACAAAACATTCTAATATAGAAAATGTAGATGCAATTGTTGTAAAATGGTGCAGGTCCTTTAAGAAAGCACCGTGTGCAGGGATGGAGAGAGAGAAAGCGAGAGGGGATAGGCCTATGTGTGTTAGAACTTAGCGTGTGGAAAAAGTACGTGCTGTTGAGACTGGAGCAGTCATATTCAAAATAATGCAAAAAAAAAGCAATTATCCTCATTCATTGCAACCAAAGCATGCCTGCTTGCGAAATTGACCCAGTAGCCTAAGGCATCAATAAATTGTTGGGACTGGGGAGGGTCATGCGTTTTTTCTCAATCACTTTGGAGGGTCATAGAAAAAATTCTTGCTGGCGAGGGAGGGTCACGTCTTTTTTGACTAACGTTCCCAAAACTCCTCCGGTAGCCCCTTAATTAAATAAATAACAAACAGTCCCTAATTGATTAATAGCCTAGGCCTACACCAGCAATTGTTGAACACTGACCTGTACAGGACATTGACAGTAGCCCAGCCTAACAAGCAAATGTTGCAAAATACATCAAAAGACGCAATTAATCAGAAATAAATAATGTAATCTGCATCGCTTTATTTAACAAACTGCAAGCAACAAGAGCATTGAGTTCGCTGTAAGGCCAAACCCAAGAGCAAAAAGGCAGTCGATAGGCTATATAACGAGCTGTGTGCCTGGAAAGACGATAGATGACGGCTCTGGTCATCCCATACCCTCCCCCCACTTCCTGTAGCCTACCATTATGAAGGCCTGTAGCCTAAAACGACTCGTTGCCGTTTTGTGACATTAAGCTTTTTCACGTTAAGCCCCCCTCCCCCATCCCCTTCTTTCACAAGCAGTGGGGGAGCGAGGGGCACAAAGTAACACTTTTTGGTAGACAAAGGAGGGTTCTCCACGCTTCTGTCGTTTGGCCACAATCCGTTGCAACCAGGCCAGGACAGATATTTTAGAGAGGAGAGACGCCGGTGCAGCTCAGATGTCTTCTTAATTGTCTTTATTCTTTAGTAAAAGGTGCAGAACATTATTAAACTTTGACTAACATTTCGATGTGTCGATGTTTTTGACTAACGAACATCGAAACGTTAGTCAAAGTTTAATAATGTTCTGCACCTTTTACTAAAGAATAAAGAAAATTAAGAAGACATCTGAGCTGCACCGGCGTCTCTCCTTCTCTAACACTTTTTGGCTTTGGCTAAATATTTCTAAAATCATTTGAGTTTCACTAGTCACATGTTTTAACAAGCAACACTTGTTATTGAACTAATAACAGACGTGTGTCAAAAATTTTCCTTTATTTTCCATACGGAGAAATAACATATGCAGAGTCTAACCAAGGTCAATCTTGCCAAAAAAGCCCTCAAACCTGAAAACACATGAGGCAAAAGTGCAAAACATCACAAAACTAACTAAACTAACACGCGCATATTTTTGTATTGCAATCATTGTAGCCTACAGTTGTAACAGCGCGTAACAGTCGTTTTACTCCCCGGATGCGCTCATTATAAAGAACGTTTAACGTGTCCCAAAAACAGCTATCAATTAATCACCAAACGTCTTATAAACAAGTCTTGCCAGGAGCAACACCTTGCAAAAAATGATAACAATAGGCCTAGGCCTTTATATGGCTCTGCTCCTGCCTAGATTCGAACTCAGAACTGCCTGAAAGTTGCAGACCTGTTCTGGAAATACGTGCATTAACCCACTCGACCGTCAGACAACGCTATCTGCTTCGAGTAGGCCTATTGGGTAGGACTGTAGCCTACACTGGTTGCTGTGGCACAGTCTTGAGTGACCGAATTAGTTTTTCTTTGTCATATGAATGCTGTCATTTTGTTAACATTACTGTTAAGGAGATGCTGTAGGCAAAGTCTATATTTCAATGAGCCAGGGTCTTGGTGAAATTAAGAAAACGACAGCACCGTCCTCCGCTTCCTAGCATTCTCCTTGCTACGTACAGTCAACGTACAACGTACAGTCACTCGATAACAAACTGGATGAATTCAGAGCCAGGCTGGCGTTTCAGTGGGAAATTGAGAACTGCAATTAATTTGTCTTTACTGAGACATGGCTGGACCCCTCAATATCAGACTCTGCCATCCCACCCGAGGGCCTCTCCATTCATCGACAGGACAGAACTACTGACTCGGGGAAGAACAGAGGAGGTGGCGTGTGCATCCTAATCAACAAGCTGTGGTGTGTGGATGTGCAAACATCATCGTCGGGGTCAAGACGAACATCTAATGGTCAAGTGCAGGCCCTTTTATCTATCCAGGGAATTCTCTGGAATTGTTTTTGTCGCCGTTTACATTCCACCGCAAGCTGACACCAAATGGGCGACGGACGATCTATATGAAATCATTGATCGGCAGGAAACTTTGCATCCGGAGGCTACTTTCATTGTAGCTGGTGACTTCAACAAAGCCAACCTCAAGAAAGTCTTACCGAAGTACCATCAGCACGTACTTTCCATCTCGATTTGAAAACATCCTGGATCATGCCTACACGCCGTACAGTCATGCCTACAAAGCCCGCCCCCGGGATCCTCGGATCAATCCTCTGTCCTCCTTATGCCAGCCTATAGGCAGAAGCTGAAACGGGAACCGCCTGTGATTCGCTCAGTACAGCGCTGGACAGATCATTCAGATGCTACACTGTGTGACTGTTTCCAAACAACAGACTGGGAAATGTTTCGGGCTGCCGCGGATAACATCAATGATTACACTGAAATTGTATCAGACTACATTTACAAATGCATAGAGGACGTTGTACCGCGAGTGACTGTACAAACTTTTCCTAATCAGAAACCATGGATGAATGGAGAGGTCTCTTCAGCACTCAAAGCCTGGACAGCAGCCTATCATTGTGGTAACCCTAGTGAGTACAAAATAGCCCGTAATGAACTAAGCAAATCCATTAAATTGGCCAAGAGACAGAGAAAAAGTGGAGTCTTGTTACACAGGATCCAACACCAGGCATATGTGGAGTGGGCTAAGGACCATCACTGACCAATGACAAAGGAAAGAGCCACAGAGCAGAAGCGACCTCTGTCTGTCTTGCAGTGGAGCTGAACTCTTTCTATGCCCAGTTTGAGACACCCACCAGGTCAGAGGTACTGTTAGAGCAAGACTGCTGCCCTTTTCAGGTATCGGTGCAAATCCTTCAGAAGAGTGAATGCACATAAAGCTCCAGGACCTGACAACATCCCAGGGCGTGTTCTTAAGGCCTGTGCTTCTGAACTGGCAGAGGTATTCACAGACATCTTCAACCTCTCACTGCTACAGTCCGTCGTCCCCACATGCTTTAAGAGGGCCACCATCATCCAAGTAGTCCCTAAAAAACATCAGTGAGCTGTCACCGCCCTGTCGCTCTGACCTCTGTTGTGATGAAGTGCTTTGAGAGGTTAGTCTAAGACCACATTACATCCTGTCTGTCTACTGCATTAGACCCACTCCAGTTTGCTTATAGGTCTAACAGGTCTGCTGTAGCTTTGGCCCTGAATACTGCTCTCTCTCACTTGGATCAGAACAACATTTACGTACAGATGCTCTTTATCGAATCAACACCGTCAACACCATAGTACCATATAGGCTCATCATGAAACTGCAAGACCTGAACATCAGTCCCTCCATGTGCAGTTGGATACTAAACTTCCTAACAGGCAGGCCACAGGCAGTACGGCTAGGTAACATCACCTCCTCCAGTCTAACACTCAGCACTGGTGTTCCACAGGGTTGTGTGTTGAGCCCCCTGTTGTACTCACTGTTCACGTGATTGTGCAGCCACTGACCGCTCCAACACCATCATCAAGTTTGCTGTTGACACCACCATAATTGGCTGCATAAAGAATGGCCTACAGAGCAGAGGTGGCAACAATGACATCTTGGTGTCAGGATAACAGTTTGCTGCTCAATGTAACAAAAACCAAGGAGATGATAGTCGATTACAGACGGCTGCAGGGAGAAGAACACGCACCCATTCACATCGGGAGTGCAGCTGTGGAGAAAGTCAAAAGCTTCAGATTCCTGGGTTTAAACATCAGTGAGGATCTGAGCTGGACACACCATATTGGTGTGGTCACAACGACAGCTGGACAGCGGCTTTTCTTTCTGCGCTGTCAGCAAAAATTTGGCATGGACTACAAAAAATTGACCAACTTTTACCGCTGTACAATAGAGAGAATTCTGACTGGTGGCATAACAACATGGTATGGTAACAGCACTGCCCAGAATCGAAAATCGCTACAAAGAGTTGTCAGATCAGCACAGCACATTAAGTATAAGTATATAAGTATATATACTCTTTTGATCCTGTGAGGGAAATTTGGTCTCTGCATTTATCCCAATTAGTGAATTAGTGAAACACACTCAGCACACAGTGAACACACAGTGAGGTGAAGCACACACTAATCCCGGCGCAGTGAGCTGCCTGCAACAACAGCGGCGCTCGGGGAGCAGTGAGGGGTTAGGTGCCTTGCTCAAGGGCACTTCAGCCGTGCCTACTGGTCGGGGTTCGAATCGGCAACCCTCCGGTTACAAGTCCGAAGCGCTAACCAATAGGCCACAGCTGCCCACAACAAGGCTGCCCATTACAAGGACTGAGTTACCATCCATCCAGGACCTCTACAGCCAGCGCTGCAGAAGAAAGGCCAAGCGTATAGTTTCTGACCCCAGTCATCCCAGCCACTGTCTTTTCACCCTCCTGCCTTCTGGCAGACGATACAAGAGCATAAGGACCGTACCAGCAGATACAGGGATAGTTTCTACCCGCAAGTCATCAGGGTGCACTTAGCACTAAGAAGGCACTTAGTTTTTTGTTTTTTTGTATGTTTTTTATTTTATTCTTGAAGTTGAATGGACACTTGAGCACAAGGAATTGCAATGCCGATAAATGCTTATTTATGAGTACATGATAATAAACTTGAACTTGAACTTGTATGTGAGGATCATCTGTCCAAAATGTGGTCTTGTTGCTGAGTTTCTTTATTGAGATAAGATTTTTGAAAAATATTGTCTATAAATCCACTGATTTTGTACTGGATCAGAAGAACCACTTTGCACCACATGTGGTGCTCTTTTAATACAATGGAAGTCAATGTAAGAGTAAGAGAGTTACTAGTTTGCTGCACGTATCCAATCTAAACACACGTTTTATGGTTCATAGTTAAATTGCTCCAAATAATTATTGCAACATGAACAACATGCCTTATAGGGCTCTATTGTGCACACCAGCGCAATTGACTTTGTATACTCGCGCATTTGTCTTTCCTATTTTGCAGTCAGCGCATATTGGAATTTTCCCTCCACAGGTACATGTGCGCCCACGGGGGCGTTTCAGCGAAAAGAGGGGGCGTGTTCCGGCGCAAACAGTCCCTGTTGATATTTTGCAGTTTCAGAAAACAATTCCGCCACAGACTGAAGTCAGGGGCGCAAATTCAGATGCTATTTTAAGGGCGCATGCATGGCCACAGGCCTGCAGAAATGAATGCTATGCACACCGATCTACAGACACCCTGTGCACAGATGGAAACATTCAAAGCCTTGATAATATTTGTCCATTTCCCGGTTTTGTTTGTGCGTTGGTCAACTAAAAATTTAGTAGCCTATATAGTACATCTACATGCAATATCTTTACAACAACAACGCCTAATTACGACCTATTAATTTGGACAACTTTATACAGCCCTATAAAGGCTAAAGTTACCTTTAGTTTTGTTCCAATTTACCGTTGTGTATGGCTTTAAACATTGTGTGCGCTTTAACATCAGCCTATAAGCATTATTCCAGCTGCGCTAAGGTTTTGACAAGCACCACAATTTTGCCTACCTTGTTGTAGCCCATCTGAAATAACTCCAAACTTTGCTTTGTTCTCAAAGCCTTGAAGTCTTGAGTTTGTGAATTCGCTTAAATAAGCTTATTATGTGCTGTTAACCAGCAACCATAGACAGTAAAAGAAAGTAGCCTTGGCTACAATTTCTGTAGTTGCTGCGTCCATTCTTTGTTATTCTCTCTCCTGCTCAAACAAAAGTTGTGCGTGCATTAAGTTGATGATAACGTGTTTACAAACTCTACTTTACATAAAATATTGTAAATAGCCTATTGTCATGCAGTTAATGGGATACTGTGCAGAGTTGGAAAGGTCAACTTAGAAACTGTTTCTGTTGCCTGATGGTAAGGTACAGCCGTAGCTTACACCTGCAGGAGCGCTTGCTTGGGCGCTTGTGTTGCGCAATGCACTTTGCTCCTCTCATCTATACGACACAGTTCCCATTTCTCCAAACCATACATAATTACAAGGACAAATATTGCTACACGAGGAAAATCAGTGTGGTGTCCGATGTGAAAAAATAGGTATAAATCTAGCGTACACATTTCCACGAATCACGGATGTGTTGATGACATAAATTAGGAAATATTAGAGGACTTAATGAGATGTGATGTTATGATGTGATGAACTGCATGCCAATGCCATTTAACCCAAATGCCCCAGCAGCAGCACGGGAGAGGAGAGCTTATCTGACAGATCTGCATTGTCTATACTCTATAGTGAGGTAGATTACATTGCAAAAATATCACCATGCATTCATAACCTCGTGATTCAGTGAGAGTGATCCCAAAACATCGGAAAGTGACATTTCTGTATTACATTTTGTCAAGAGGAAAAATCAATAGCAAACTGTTCCCAACTGACTATAGCGATGTGAACCGTTCCTGGCTGTGCCTGGCAATTCCGCCATCATAATAGCAATCCGCTATGGAACAAGCGTGCCTGTTGTTAAAGGGAATGTGAGATGATGCTCTGATTGGTTTATTGCACGTTACACCCAAACCACACCCATGATTAATGTAGCTACTTCAGACTGTCGTGTTGCCTGAACACCAACCGTATGGACCACAGAGCATAGCACAAAACCAATACGTCTTACAAGGCGAAAAGGCAGAAAGGCTAGATTCAGCGCTAGCTATCAAGGTAATCTCTCTGATCTAGAAAATATGATTAGACAAATTAGGAAAGAAACTGACCAGGAATTGAATCGTAATGTTAAACCAATTACTTTGCAACCTACTCTTGAATTGAGTTCACCTGAAAGCGTGGAAGTGAATGAATGTGTTGAAGCAGATGTTGAACAATGTGCAGGATTACTAAACCAGATCACCCTGATCTCAGAAATACTTGATGATTATTGAATGTGAATAAAAGAATGGATGATGAACCATAACTGCAAACAATGACCTCATAATAAATAATAAAGTGCGATGAATGAAATGTATCATTACAAGTATTTTAGTAGCATGACTTTGTAAAGTCTAGGGAGTTATGTATGTAAAAGAATTGTATGTCTCAAAACTGTGAAATGAGTAAAGTGCCTTAAACTGTTCAAATGAATGTATTCAGATTGCATTGTGTGAAGAGTTAATGCCATAAGTGTTTGTAACCTGTAAGAATGTAACCGATCTCTCTTGATGACTGTAAAAGTGTATGTTGCTAAATGTAATGTGTTACATGGTTATAATTGCCATTGAATGTAAACTGTTTGTGTAACCTCTGGAAACTATCTGTAAACCTGAATGTGATGTATCGTCTCCGAAATGTAACCCGGAGAAGTATGTTAATGCGTGTCATCTTATATTGTTGGTTAAGATCAGTGACTTCTAGAATGTATTAGCTATGGTGAGAATATTCCCAGCTATATTCCCAGTTACCGTGAGAATATTCCCAGCTATATTCCCAGCTAACGTGAGAATATTCCCAGCCCTCGTGGGAACTTCTAGAAGGTTCTAAACTGTCGTGGGAAAATAGGATTGATTTGTCTCAGGAATGTGTGGGGGAGGACAAGTCCACCTAGTATAAATAGGGGCCGAACTAGACAATCGGGGCTGCTTCTTCTTTTTTTCCTTCCTTCAACTCTTTGGTTTTTGCTTTATGATGTCGCGTGCGGTTGTTAGAATTCGTCCTCCGAAATTCGTTGAGAAGCAAAGTGTTGGACGTCGTGCCAGGCTGAGTCGCGGACCGAAACTCCGTGGAACCTGTTGCAGATATCAGACCTGCGACTCCGACAGAGAGTGACTGCAGAAGACAATCAGCTGACTTTTTCCCTTTTTTGAGGACTTACTTTTTTTCCTTATATTCTTCCATTAGTGGATTTACTATTTTCCTATTTTGTGGATTTACCATTTTTACATTTTCTACAACATTGTAACCTGCAAGTGGATATTACGCCGCATTTTGTTATCATCTCCAAAGTGCTGAAAAGTAAAGAACTTATTTAACCTTGGCATCTAATTCTTCAAGCAGTATTTTTGTCTTTTCTTGGTCTTTCTACGAATTCCAGCAGGAGGGTAAGATAACTTGTCTCTTCTGTGGTTATTCATCTGTCTTTTCTAAGACTTGGGTCAGCGTGACTTCATACTGAAGGACGGTAAGAAGGTCTCCACTCTTATAAAACCTGAGCAAGAAGTAGCCTATAACCTGTGTCTCTAGATAAACTCTAGGGTCAAACATCTTCGCACGTTAGCCAACTGTTCGAGACCTAGGCGTAGTCGCTCCTTATTTCATAAACATCTCAATAGATCCACCACAGAAGCCTGATCAACTTCCAAGGGGGATATTTAAAATAAGAGCTTTAGGTTATCTGCGCCGCAGAGGGAAGTCATGCGACTGCACTCGACAGTAGGTCCCTGCTATCTACAATAACCTCCAGGGGGGGGGTATCGTAGGTTTTAACTGCTTAGGCCTGGGGTTACGTCTGAGAAACGGCTGACGTTGACTAGGTTCTGGGGGTTACCTGCAGGGGGCAACACAAGACCACCCCATTTTAGATTTGCGTCGGACGCAACAGTCATGATCCCGCCGGTAAAATAGAAACAGCGCCCAAGATCCGCCCACAAAGCGATTTGCACGAAGTCAATTGCGCTAAAGTGCAAGATATAGCCCATAGTGTTACTGTGTGGTTACTTCGTGGTAACAGAATTCACCCGTACTTGGCAAAGTAATGCACAGATTTCCAACATGTAATATCCGTGGAAAAGCAGGGGCAAACTAGCATACAAACAATATCAATGGAAAATATAGAATTTAATTGCAGTAATGCCTCTTTCAATGCAGTAAATCCCTTAATGTTTTTCCTTCACTGAGGATACCATTTGAGGGAATCTGTGCAACACCCTTAAGTAAATTCCTTACCTGAGAAGAAAGTGGAAGTGGTTAACAACAGTTAGCCTACAGTTCCCTTCTGGCTATAGGCTAACTTGTGTAACCCACTTCCAGTGAATTGTGCTAAGCTAGGCTAACGGTGTCACACTGAGTTATGCTGAGAGAAGAGAAGGGTATGCATCCTCTTGTCTGACTGGGGTTGATAACAAATAAGCTAATTTTCAAAAAAGTTAGTGTGTTCCTTTATCGGACATGCTTTAGGGAAAAACATGTTTTGTGCAATTGACCCAAGGGACTTAAAATGATTGAAATCTCTCGGTATTTCATTAGGAGAAATAACTCAAATGTAGACACAAACAGAGCTCACCAACAAAAATTAAACGGACAGAGGCGCTTGAATGCATCACCACTTCTCAACATTAGTCTCTGTTATCCACGTCTATTTATGTCTATTTAAAAAAGGCCTTGATTTTTTTTTCTAAAATTACAAACTTTGAAGGATTTCAAAGATCAAGGAATATGTATCTATGTATGTATATATAATATGTATATGAATCTGAAGTTCCATTCTTGGTTAAAAATCAGCAAAAAAACAAACATTTGCTTTTACAGCAGTGCAGTGATCACTGGCCAAGCTCTCTCATTCACAGCTTCTCTTAACCTTATATTGTAAGACCACTATGTTCAATGCTGGTTACTCATGAGTGACCATTTTCTTCATGTATGCCCTCTATGGATTATTTATTAATAATCCCAGACGTTCGGAGGTTTGATGATTCTGTATAATGACAACTGCCAATGGCAATGGGTTTTGTGCTTCTGATTTAAGTCTTTTATCACTCCGTGTAGTTCATTCACTTATCGCAACTTCATTTAAAGTGAAATTCAGAAAGGAATATGTTGCTGTGCAGGTTCTATTTGTGTGGCGAGCTGTTTATTTATTATTGAAGCCAGTAACAATATCATTTTGAAAGACACATTGTGTGAAGTTTCTTTTCTCGTTTTGGCAAGTAGCTATATATAACAAGGATAATGTATTGTCCAATGGTCATTACTGGAAAATACGTCCCGTCAGGATGAAGCAAGACCCCTCCGTTTCATGAATTCTACAATTAAATAAAACTGAATTCAAATTAATTAAATGTTGCCAAATTAATTGGATATTGTCAATGTAATCATATTATGAACATCACCTTGCATCACTTCAGCTTGTTTGTGTACTGATTTGTACTCTCATTCATATTAGGACTAGTTATTTTAAATTTGTTCAGATTCTTGATATTCTTTAATCCTGTGATTAATACTCATTATTACTGCTCTCAAGCAGAAGATGGCCTTAAGATGACTCAACTACGACCAGATTAGGACCAGAGAGTGTCCTGAAAATAACCTGTTCCTCTCACCTTTGTTGCTGGAGATGCCATAGTCGAAACCCTGAGCCCCACTATATCCTGTAGATCTATTAAAAGTCTGGACTGAGAAGGGACTAGGTGGAGGTGTATGTGTTCCATGGTCAAGCATGACTTGCTCTGCTGAGATAAAGCAAAGGATAATTAGTCCAGCTAACATGGACTACGTCCTTGATGAGAAATGCCATTCTGATGGGTCTTACCTTCTTCATTACGTAGATATTGATTGCCTCCTCTGTCCTGAGCAAGCGACCATGCTTCCCCTTCATCATTCTCACAGAACTCTACAACGCTGTTCTTATCAAGCTGGACCCATGTGCCCTCAGGGTTCACCACCTGCCACACAGACAACAGCATTTTTTCGACCCCACAATCTAACACACACACACACACAAGCACATTCCTACATAATGGTGCCCATAACAGTACACAACTATCTGAAATCTACTTTCAAAATTCTAACCACACAAATTACTTTGTCTAATGAAACATCAGAATTGTGATGTCATTGCAAGAATAGGAAATGAGAAAGTCTGCCATAGTTTAACACATCACTCATCATAAAGACTCAACAACAAAACAATTACAACGGCAACTCAGTAAAACAGTATTGACACAAATGGTTATTGTGTTCTGTCAACTTTGAAATGGCTATTCTAGAAAGACACTGGTGAAACATCCATTTGATTGTGATTGAGTGACAAGAGGACATCAGAGACAGCATGACCCATCACATCCCAAGAAACATATACACCATTGTGACATAATTGAGCCAGTCTGGGGAACACAAAATGTGTGTTAAGATGGAGAGAGATTTTGGGATCAGATTTAGATCAATAGCTTAGAATTAGCAAGATGTCACTGTAGCTGCAATACATATCATAGATGCCATGCATCAGGTAAAATTAAAGAAATCCATTCACCCAAGTCACTGCTGGGAGTATAAGCTGCATAAGCCAGGACTCTTGATAGACAAGTGAAGTGAGGCTTTTCAGTGAAAATTACATGATTCCTTTTCTTTTCCCAAGAGAGGAAATTGAGAGAGAGTGATACTACAGTGACTTCAGAAACATCAAGAAGGTCAAGGAAATGAAAAAAGCAGTTTAGTGAAGAATATAGTTCTTATTTTGCAGCCACAATAATATATTTTGTTTTTTGGAGTCCATACCTCGCCTACCGCCTTGACTTTGTTCCCCAGAACTAACATTCCAATGGGGATACCCCTAAGGTTTGGGCAGCTTCTGATGTTGTGACCTGAGGGTCCCGTCTTCACTACCTTATAAAAGCCAGGTCCACCACCCAGGCCCACCCCGTTCTGCTCTTGAATTGTGGCCTCCAGGCAGGGATGGCCACTGGCCTCCTTAACAAATTCATCCGCGTGCATTCTGGTCTCCTGAAACACCAAAGTGCACAGGGTTAGTTCCTTTTCCAGGAAAGGAGCTGCAAGTTCAATCTGCAATCTGTCTAAAGTGCAAAAAATGTTGGGGATGGATATGATTTCAGAGAATTACAAGAGACTGGTATGCAAGACATCACAAAAAGATCACAAAAAAGTCAGACAATAAAATACTAATGAAATAAGACTAAGACAATAATAATGAAAAATACAGAGCTTTTCAGACAATAAAATACAAAAGGGTACCGTATTTTCCGGACTATAAGTCGCACAAGACTATAAGTCACATTTATTTAGAAATTTATTTCACAAAATCCAAGACCAAGAGACTATGTAAATGGACACATAGAGGCCAAAAAGATTGAGGATTCTACTGGGAATGTTGAAGACGGGCGAAGGAGTGAAGGGCCCGACGGTAATTGTAAAGCAATTTACACAAGATTCACTGAACAAAAATGCTGATGTGGTACATGAAAATGTAGCTAGAAATATGTGGAAAATGCAATGCAATCAAGCATTTTGGGGGATGTGGAGGCACAAGCCGGCAGCAGAGCAAATTCTCGGGAGGCTACCTCCGAGAATGAGAGAGAGAAAAAGATGTGCGTTTTAAAAGAACGTGCAAACTTTCAATGACGCATACTAAAGAAGCTACCCTTCACACCTTTCTTAATACTGTTCACATCTTTCTTAATAGTAATACTAACCCACTCTATATCTCTCTTTCTTCCCCAAACCATTACCAGTCATCAGCCATCCTTGTGTCTCATCGCACCTGAAGTACCATACCTATGACTGCCCTACCATCGCCTGTTGCTGTCCCCTTGCCCGGACTCCTGGCCCGCGAAGATGACCCACACTGCAAAAAGTGATTTCTTACCAAGTGTTATAATCTTATATTAAGATACAAAATCTAGTTAGTATTGTCAAATTGTCTTACATTTTAAGATATATTTTTTTAATCCATTGGCAGATAAATTTGCTTGACTATAGCCTAAAGCGTCCGGCGTATGATTTTGATAATGTGTGTGCGCGTGTGTCAGTCAATCGCAACAGTCTGCATATCGGGGGGCAACAGTCTGCATATCGGGGGGCAACAGTCTGCATATCGGGGGGCAGCCGTGGACTACTGGTTAGCGCTTCGGACTTGTAACCGGAGGGTTGCCGGTTCGAACCCCGACCAGTAGGCACGGCTGAAGTGCCCTTGAGCAACCCATTACTGCTCCCCGAGTGCCGCTGTTGTTGTAGGCAGCTCACTGCGCCGGGATTAGTGTGTGCTTCACCTCACTGTGTGTTCACTGTGTGCAGAGTGTGTTTCACTAATTCACGGATTGGGATAAATGCAGAGACCAAATTTCCCTCACAGGATCAAAAGAGTATATATACTTATACTATATTAATCTTTGCAGCTTACCTTACAGTATCTCTGTAAACATTGTTGCAATACCTCATTGCAATATGCCTCGCTTTAACGGTTAGGGCGATGCAGAAGAGAAAGTCATCATTCTCAAAATAACCTATGGCTGTGAGTTTTGTTTTCAAATGTCTTCATTCATGTCTGGATAACGGGTGAGGAATGTCTACACTGCAAAAAATGATATCTTACCAAGTGTTATAATCTTATATTACAGGATAATTCCGGTATTTAGCACTTTGAGTCCCTTCTCTGGTTTGTTTTGGATGAACTAGAATGGACACCGTTCGTTAACGTTCGTTTTCAAAACTGTGCAACTCACTGAGTGGTTAGTGGTGTTCGTTGATTATTAAAATCAAATATATTGGCGCAATGTATGATTTCCAGCCGTGTTATTTGCTATTGTGGACACCTGACAACCGCATATAAACTTCCGCTCAATATTTGAGCCTGAAGCATAGACGGTGGCGCAGTAATATCAACGCGCAATGAGTCTTCCAACAGAAATCAATGGGATTTTACAAAATGCCAAATAAAACACAACAGAAACTGTATTTCGCTATGCTACTTGTTTTGGAACATCAACATCAACGCCCCTACTAGCTTAGCTTAGCATAGTGAACTCGTCGCCAGATAGCATGTTGTGATTATTTGTGGCCTGCGTATTCACAATGAGTACAAATGGCAATGCAGATTAAGACGAGGCGATTTTCCAGGCAGGTATTGACTTGGGACTATATTGGGGCGAAGCACAGCTACTTAGGCACAGGGATTGTCCGTGCTGTGGCGAGTGAGACAAGGCACTCATGTGTTGCGTGACATCTCTGTGCCCAAGTAGTAGTGCTTCGCCTGTGCTTCGCCCCAATATCTTAAGTCATAATCTGCCTTGGTAAGATTTTATAAAATAATATTTTTTTGCAGTGCACAGCTTCCCTTTAACATCTCTATCATTACTGACAGACATTATACTGAAAGAAGCACAAATAGCCCAACATTCTAAAAACCTCTGCACCATTAAAACACAGCGAGAAGTTATCCCTTTCCAACATGTACAACACATGGAGCTATGTGCTATCCTTGAGGACAGGCTTTTACTTACGTTCACAGACACAAGAAGACTCCGGCCCAAATGCTGGTTAAAAGACAGGCACCAAGCTTCAGAGTACCCATTCATGTTGGGAACATACTTCTTTACCGTCTCTTCATTCAGCCTGAGCCACACACCATCATCATTGTGGATCTAAAAGAAATGAGCAACAGAACAGTGCCTTATGCTCCTGTGACTGCCAGAAGAACAGCACAATCCTTACCCAAGATTCCTGAGAAGTGACACAATTGGTTTGTGACTGTGCGCTTTAAACAAACAAAGGAGCTACATTTGTTGTGTGAGTACATTCATTGTTACCTTTCTGGGTTCACTGTATGCATGCAGTGATTTCACTCCCAGTACAAACAATGTAATTGACCACTTACAAAAATGAATATAATTTACTTTGGAGTTTCCTTTCACCAAAAAAATAGAAAAGGGGTACTTCTGGAGTCACATGACTGCCTTTTCTATTTACTTTTATATAACGGGAAACTGTTAATTGATTGAGTTCAAACTACATGAAATGATAGCTATTTATCTTGCCAAAACTAAGAAATGTAATCATATAACACCAATATCTTAATGCTGGCTACCAGTAAAAGTCTGGGTTGATTTTAAGGTTCTCCTTTTAACTTTAAAGGCCCTTAAATGGACTTGCACCACACTACTTAACCAAGCTTATTAGCCCATAGCGTTGAGTAAATTTATCTTGATGAGATAAATCTTGATAAAATTAGGGATGCACGATATATCGGAGGCCGATATATTATTGGCCGATAAGTAAAAAAAAAGAAAATATTATTATCGGTCCGATAACAGAATTCCGGCCGATAATTTGCGGCGATATTTTTTAAAGCCCTAATTTCCGGACTAGGCATATGTAAGGCCCATCTGGCTAAACGTCTTCCTCAATGTAATGTCAGCAGTATGAATATATTTCACCATTCTAACAAGATCTGTGGATCTGCGTTGAATCTGTGCATCCCAAAATCCTCTCTTGAATGATCCGCCTCTTTAACCTTAGCAGAGCGGAGCCCAGCCCTATCTAGAGCCATCTTATGCTGGTGTGTTTGCACTTCACCGTGCTAGTCGAGGAAACAAATAAACAAACTCTTCGGTGGGACAAGTACATAAGTAGGCCTAGTTGGGGGCCAAGCAGCGAAGCTGCGAGGCAACCCATAGTGATTCTATGTGTTCTTATTATTATTTTAACGAAACACTCATTTGCCATTGAACCATACAGTAAAAAGTTGGGAAATTTGGCACATTGATTCGGTATAGTCATATGTTTAATTTATCAAAGTTTCAAGTCTGCACCTGGAGTGCTCTAGCGCCACCAACGTTTCAAATGTTGAATTGCATCTATGCATTTACCGTACATCACATTTTGAACATTAAGGTATATTTGGAATCCTTGGATGAGACCGAACTCGACGCACCCCATGACGTCAATTACCGCCATGTTGGATCTTCCGCCATATTGTATTTCATCAAAAACACTTAAAAGGCATCAAAGTTCGCAAAGTGTGTCCTTTTTTCACGAAACTTGACGCAGATGATCTTCAGACCATGACTCACAAATGCATTGCTTTTTGGAGCCATATTCAAAACCCATCGCCCGTAGTGACCAATCAAGTTTGGCGGCGAAGCCGCCAAACAGGAAGTGAAGTGATCTCAGCAAGGCTTTCGCGTATCAACACCAAACTCAGTATAGGGTCTCAGGACCCAATTAGGAGGAGGCTCAATAAATTTGATGACTTTTGACCTATAGGTGGCGCTATAATTACCAAAATTACGTTTTAGCCTGTAACGGGTCATGTGTTTGGAATTAAAGCATATTAGTGATATCTGTTAATACCTTGAGAGGTCCTTAGGCCGCCACATGCCAACATGTGACGTCAACATAAATGATCCAACCGCCATATTGGATGTCATCAAAAACACTTAAAAGGCATCAAAGGTCACAAAGTTTCTCCGATTTTCATGAAACTTGACGCAGATGATCGTCAGACCATGACTTATAAACGCATTGCTTTTTGGAGACATATTCAAAACCGGTTGCCTGAGACGACCAATAACGTTTGGCAGCAAAGCCGCCAAACAGGAAGTGAAGTGATCTCAGCAAGGCTTTTGCGTATCAACACCAAACTCAGTACAGGGTCTCAGGACCCAATTAGGAGGAGGCTCAATACATTTGATGACTTTTGACCTATAGGTGGCGCTATAATCACAAGAAGTGGGCTCATATTTCAGCAATGCTTTCACATATTGAAACCAAACTTAGTATATGGACTTGGGACCTCATCCTGAGGACAGACAAGAATTTTAGCAATCTTTGACCAGTAGGGGTGCTATAATTTGCAAAACTTTCACGAATCAACACCAAACTTGGTATGTGGACTCGTGACTACAACCTGAGGATGCAGAATAAATTTGGTGACTTTTGACCACAAGGGGTGGTATAATTATCAACACTTTCTCGTATAGACACGAAACCTGGTATGCGGACTTGTGACCACATCCTGAGGATGCACAATCAATTTTGCGACCTTTGACCATTAAGGGTGCTATAATTTGCGACACTTTCTCGTATCGACACCAAACTTGGTACAAGGACTCGGGACCACATCCTGAAGACGCTCAATATATTTAGTGACATTTGACCACTAGAGGCGCTATAATTATCAACACTATCTAGTATCGACACCAAACTTGGTATGTGTAGCTACATGAATCACAGCTAAGATCCTTGGTTGCTATGAAGGCCAGTCGTTCTAAATGGATGGTTGCTATGGCCAAAGGCCAGTTATCTCTGCCGTTGTCAAGCGGGCATATCCTAACTTTATCTTATTTTAAACATCTCTATTTTACTTAGCCTACTTCCATACAGTGAGTCCTATTAAGAAGTGGCCACTTCATTCGTGCTTACCGTGATTCATACAGCAGCATTATTAAATTAATCTGTCACCATATGCCTATGCCAACGTTTGCAAAGAGGAGAATCTTTTAATTTGATTCACAATGAAACGTTACATTTAATGTACATGTAAACAATGAGTAGGCTAGTTTTGGTTGTTGTTGGTGGTGTTACTGCATCCCTTAGTTATGCCTACAATGCAAAATTGTTCCCTTGTGATTGTTACTCATTTCAAAACATCGCGACGTGAAATGCCACCACAAAACATTGTTTGTGAATCGGTCTTATTAGGAGTCCTCGCTTAAGCTGTCACAGACTCAGGCGCTACTTAGGGCTAAAATGCTTCCTGAATTACTCTTAGTAAAAAAAAATAGGAGTCCTAAAGTTACGAGTGACGAAGTTACGAGTACAAGCATCTCATATCAAATGACTATGGCATTACGCTAAGCAACATAAATCCCAATTAGCAACATACATCTCCTTCCTATCTAGCCACACAAGAAATTAATGATAGTTAATCTCTGCTTATTAATACGTATGGAAATCAAGTTAACGCTGCCGACCACTGTTTGTCTATTACATGGCCCAGAATGCCTTGCATGTCTTTACAACAAAACAACCCAGTAAAACGTAATTTCCCGTAAACATATGAATTTGCATACTTGTAACATTTTTAATAATACTCTCCCATCATGATATTTAACAATAAGGAAAATTTTAATTTGAATACCGTCAATGTGAAAACAACTCTATTATGTAAGCTATATATAGCTACTGTTCTCCTTGCCATTTCAGTTCGTAAGTCCATACTATCCCATGGCAGAGCAAGGATTTCATGATTGGGCAAGGCTGCCCAGAGACATTGTGGCTGTCCAGAGACATTGTGCATACTTGGAAGGCATTGTGATAGCAGTACAACTGCAACTGTGAAAGGTGATAGTTACCAAATATGGATGGGTGGTTTGCCAAATGATGGAAACTTTTGGAATATTTCTTTTTTTTTAGCTTATGCACCCTCACACTGGAGTCCCCAGTTCATATACAAAATTTGGTATCGATATGTGACAGTGTTCCTGAGATATGGACGACTTCCTGTTTCGGAGCTTCGCCGCCGATTTCGTTTGGCTGTGACAGGCAAACGCTTTCGAAAATCAAAAATCCTTCCGGTAACTTTTGTGAGGCTTGGTCCAAGGATAATGTACGTCAAGTTTCGTGGCGTTCGGACCAAATTTGTGACCAGTGAAAATTTTGTTTCGCTTTCTGTTCAATCCAATATGGCGGACGAACGACATGCCCACCTGACGTCATCTTCGCGACCATTTTAAAGTTGGAACGGTGTCTCTGTCTCAAAGGGCCTAGGCGCTAGAGCTGACAAAAAATTAGGGAGACGGGAAAAATAAAACTTAAGAAGAACAATAAGTGTGCTGCTTTGCAAGCACACTTACTGGGTTGTTTTGTTGTAAAGACATGCAAGGCATTCTGGACCATGTAATAGACAAACAGTGGTCGGCAGCGTTAACTTGATTTCCATACGTATTAATATGAATAGGTGTTTCTGTAAACCTAGGGACAATAAACAGCCATCTCTGTTACAAGTGCCCAAAATATCGGTTTCCATGTGCTGGATGGTGTGCATCCTTTATGAAAGTAAGTGTTTTATAGAGTTACAGACATGAGTCATGTTGTAGTGGTCAACCTAAATGTGCCCCTTCTGTTATTAGAATGCTAAGCGGAGAAGCATGCTAAGCAGAGATTAAGTATCATTAATTTCTTGTGTGGCTAGCTATAGGGAGGAGATGTATGTTGCTAATTGGGATTTATGTTGTTTAGCGTAATGCCATGGTTATTTCATTTGTTTATGCATTATGAGAAGCTTGCACTCGTAACTTAGTCACTTGTAACTTTAGGACTGCTATTTTTTTACTAACAGTAATTCACAAAGCACTTTAGCTCTAAAAGTAGCACCTGCGTCTGTGACAGCTTAAAAGAAGTCGCGAGGACTCCTAACTCCTAACGCGATGTTTTGAAATGCGTCTACTATGGTCTACAGGAGCTTCCAATCGCGAGGGAACAATTTTGCATTGTAGGCATAACTAAGGGATGCAATAACATCAACATAACAATAACACCACCAACAACCAAAACTAGCCTACTCATTGTCAACATGTACATTAAATGTAACGTTTCATTGTGAATCAAATTAAAATGTTTTCTTTGCAAACGTAGGCATAGGCATATGGTGACAGATTAATTTAATAATGTTGCTGTGTGAATCACGGTAAGCGCGAATGAAGTGGCCACTTCTTAATGGGACCCACTCTATGGAAGTGGGCTAAGTAAAATAGAGGTGTTTCAAATAACATAAGGTTAATCAGAATTCTATGATATGCCCGCTTGACAACGGCAGAGATAGAACTGGCCTTTGGCCATAGCAACCATCCATTTAGAACGACTGGCCTTCATAGCAACCAAAGATCTAGAATATTTGTCTTAGCTGTGATGCATACATAGCCTGGGTGTTCCCATGTTGCCTTGAGCGCGATTTGATTCAAGCTGCTAAGGCAGCCTGGAGACCATGGAGCAAATTTTCGCCTGAGATAGATACAGTTAAGTCGGTTAAGACGTTCGGAAAGGTTACCGCTCCCCACGAGGGGGAAAGGATGCTAACCTCACACAATGGAAGTCAATGGGCGAACTAGCTAACAGTTAGACTTTATACATTCGTTTTACATTCAGGTGGAGTTCTGCTTGTTTCTGAACACAATAATTTGAAGGAATTGTGTTTACTTAACTGCCCAGTGTATGCTAACAACTTAATTCACCCTCGATTGCCCAATGTTGACGACAGATTCCTCTGGAAGCTATATTCAATGGTAGCATCATTAGGTTGCTAACTGGCTAACTTTATATCGTCAGTATAACATAACCAACTGGTACACATTACTTGTTAAAACTATTCCCACGGCCATTGTAGGGAATGTGCATTCATGTGAGAATAAATTCAGATGCAACATAAGAGTATGTGATGTTAAGGCAAAAGGGTTAGCTTGCTAAACCGAGCTACACAGTCCGGCCATTGAAAGCAGTTCTACAATGAGTACACTCGAGACAGTTCTGGCCGTTTAACTGGAATTAGCAAAATGAGGGAACTTAATGTTACCTTTAACCTCACAGATAACTCTCAGTTGAAACGTGTTTGTGCCGTTTAGTGATGTTTGCTAAAAGATTTAATATTTTTATAGGTGCTTTCTGTACTGAAGCCGGTGCACCTCCATTAAATTACATGCAATCGAAACGAATGTTTTCACCCTCGGGGGCTTTTCAGCCACGGTAACCACGGCAACTAGGGGCGGTAACCAGGATTATGACTAGTTGCCGACTGTATGTATAGGCGACCAATCACAGAACAAGGGGGAAAGCAAGACGATGATGAGCTATGCACAGACGCATTTGATAGACATCCGTGGCACCCAATAAACGGATCTGGGCATTTTTTCCAAATACGAGAAAATTAACGTTTGGTTCCCAGACCACGTCTCATTGAGAAGTGGTGGCGCTAGCCAGGCTAATGCATACATGCAATGTGAGGCAAAGTATAGAAAGGTGATGAAATATACAGAGACAGGTCAAGAAATATAGTGCAATGTAGGCAGTAGTATACAGTTGATTTACAGATGGGGGTTTAGAGTAATATGAAGTATTCCATTATTCTGAGATACTGTACATCTGAGATGGGCTACATCAATAGGCTCTCAAAACAACCCCAAGCTCACAAATCAATCCCAAACAGACATAAGGTCTTTATAGAGCAAATCCATATAGATTATTTGTCAAATAAACCAGTAAAACATAATTTGTGGGATGGAATAACATTCACACTCATAACTCATATTTTTTTAAATAAATCAGTGAAAAAGTATCCTGACAAACAAGCAGCTTTTTAATGCCTTGGTCATATTTCATAATTTCAATTCTTATGTAGGTTACCTGATAGCCCAGTTTGAGAGGCGCAAGACGCGTGACATCATTTTTGCAGCCAATCACTGCTGTTGTTTTATTTTATTGATTTGATCTTAGTCATAGAAGCTAAATTCGAAGGCAGGCCACAGGTAAAATCCAACAAACCACATTTACCCTGCAAGCCAATAGTTGAATAGCCCTCTCCTAGAGCTTTTGAGATATTGCCACTGCTCCAACACTGAAAGGCACTGTTAGAATGCTTGGATCAAGCCAGGTTCAGCGTATGCCACTGTCTGCTCACGTTGGTGACCGGACCAGGGCAAGCACACTTTCGCAGTTCCCGCCGGAAATGCAGTCTAGTTAAAGAGTGTTTTTCATTTAAAGGCTTGACTTCGTGCTTATTCAGAAGAGCAAATTAGTGCACTCCCCAATCCCAGACGTTCACATTGCATGGGGTCATTCCGTGTCAAATCACCCAGTGGCTGGCAGGTCACCCTCTCCCAAAAAATCTGAAAAAAATCACAGGTGTTTGTAGACCAAACCTATGCATAAATCTTAAATAGTATATCTGTATCACTAATGGTTCCAAAACTACAGCCCTTTGAAGTTTCAAGTAATTTTAAGCATCGTGGTGAACAATCCTTTTTGTTCAACTTCCAACATTATTGGCTCTTTTGGTATTTCACACACATTAGTGAAACTATGTGAATAGAAGTACATTTTCCTGTTGAATTTAACAATCCAATCAAATCAGGTGTATCTTGTGTAATTCCCCCTCTGCAAAGCTCTGAAAATGGCTATAAATTCATTATGTGAAAAAACATCACCACCTTTGAGGGCTTCTCATTCAAAAAGTATGTGACACAAATTCATCAGATTTTTTCCCCACTCATGTATTGTACAATGCTTAAAATGACTTGAAGTTTCAAAGGGCTGTAGTTTTGCAACGATTAGTTATCCAGATATACTATTTAAGATCTATGCATGGTTTTGGTCTACAAACACCTGTAATTTTTTTCAGATTTTTTCAGAGAGGGTCACCTGCCAAATTGTGCTGAAATTGGGTGATTTCACACGGAATGACCCAATGTTTGTTTGTAATGGATGCAACCGCGAGATACGCTTGTCATAGGCGCCGATACCGTGGGTGCTCCATCTCTCGGGCACCCACTGAAAACATCGAGCACCCACGTGTGCCAGCTTACAGTCCCGGCTAAATTTACATTAATTTAAAATCAAACATCGCAGTTTATGTTAAATTCAGCATCTCTCATAATGTGATTGGATATGTTGCTGTCAATTCCCTACTTCATATACTAACCACCAATGAGAGCGTCTCTCGTATGAAAATTCCTGACACTTCCCACCTGAAGAATTAACGCAAGGCTTTGTCGGATCTTCAGCCCCGAATGTTTAAAATGTATATAGCCCTGAATATCATTTTAAAAGTAGTCTGACAAAGCTTATTGTTTTGTAGAGATGCACCGATATGGAATTTTAGGGCCGATAACGATAACCGATATTTATTGGTTTGTTGTGGCCGATACCGATACGATAACCGAAAATATTACTCTTGAAAAAAAATTGTGAAAAGTGATTTGGGGAAAGCATTTAATAAGCATAATTGTATTGCAGTAATTTTACCTAGGCCTACCACCAAATGATGGACAGAACTCATAATAGTCCTCAATACAGCACAGCAGTCAACATAACAGTAGCCTAGCCCTACAGTATGTGTGGCTCCTTTAAGTGAACCTGACGTCAGTGAATTGCGAGTGAGTGGCTAGAGAGTATGAATCGTTTTCATTTAGGACTAAACACTCATAAACGGCTCAGCTGGGAATAAGCTACAGTATAGCGACCAAATCAGAGTTTGTAAGGGAAACTTTAGTTTCAACTGCGGGTAACTGAATAAAGCTGCAACTCCTCAGACTGTATCTTATGTCCGTCTACTCTGTTGCGCACAACCTGCTGCAGCAGAAATGAAAGGGGTTAGCCACGAAGGTTTTAATAACTTATTATGATGACCTGTCTGGAACTAAAGCAGGAATGGTTAGCATATTTCTAGGTAATAATACAAAACCCAAGCTAATGCAAATATAATACTAAAACACAACTTAGAACTAGGCCTACTTACTCGTCCCACTAACGAGTTTGTTAATTTGTTTCCCCGACCAGCGCGGTGCAAACACATCAGCACAAGACGACTCTAGATAGGGCTGAGCTCCGCATAAGGTTAAATGGCGGATCATTCACGAGAGGATTTTGAGATGCACAGATTCGCAAATGAATGCATATCCACAGATTTTGTTAGAGTGGTGAAATACATTCACACCACTGACATTATATTGAGGAAAAAGTATAGCCAAGCAAGCTCGAGTAGCTCAGTGTAGACAGACGGACCTTACGTAGGCCTAAATTAGGACTTTAAAAAATATGGGCGCAAATTATCGGCCAGAACTCTGTTATCGGACCGATAATAATATTTTCATTTTTTCACTTATCGGCCAATAATATATCGGCCGCCGATATATCGTGCATCCCTATTGTTTTGTGACACAGCTAAACACTGGTACATCATAGAACGTCTATAACATAGCCTAGGTGGTCGCAACTCACAAAAGTAAAGCAGATAGAAAGAACTCACGCAAATCTAGCCTACAACACGCAGACAGCTTTATGCGCAGGGGAGAGAGCGCGCACTGTGCTTTATGATTGTTGCCTTCTGATGGTATCTTGCTAATTCACTGAACTGCATTAGGTGACACAAATGGTATTGCCTTTATCTATTAACTCTTTTTAAAAGTCAGATGTTCCCTGACAAAGACATTTAAAAATTAAGAATGTTTATTGACTTGAAAAATACACTAATTTTTGCAAACTCCCTTCATTCAACCTTTGAAGACATCGCGGTCTGGTGTGCTATGTAGATCGTTTCTCGTACCATTTAATTTCTCAGAATTTAGGTCTACTAGGCCTACAATAACGTCATCACCAAATACATCTTTTATTTTTAGTTGATCAACCACAAAGAGTAGCATAGGCCTACTGTGCACAGTGCACTGACGACTGTAGCAGCCCAAGGTAACCAGTTGTTGTAGATGAGAGGCAACCCCTTGTTTCAGATAGCCTGGACAACATGTTACCTGGGTGTTGCCTACGTTATTAATTAATGGTAGCCTACAATAGTTAATTGATTCGCGTAACATATTAGTTGCCTCAAAGAGTAGGGAATCAGGATGGAGAGAGTCACGCGTGTGTTGCTTTTGCGGGATCGAATCCAGTTTAATGCTAGTTTTCAAAACATATATTTTTTACATGTCTTTTGTCCGAGTGGCTGTAATGTAGCCGAGCGCTCATGGCGTATGAAAAGCGACTTCAAACCGCCTAAAACAACTTGTTTGTGAATGTCTGACAACTGCTGCAGCGCATGCACGCGCAAGGAAACCAGTAGGTGGAGAAACCAGAAGGCACACAACACCGGAACGATTTTAAGGCTATTTCGCATAGGCTACTCAATGGTGCTATTTCACACGCATTATAGCGACCCCCACTCACCGGGGTTAGGTGGAAGGTGTTAATAGACGATTGGCGTAGCCTACAGTGGACTAGGGCTGTCAAAATTGCTCAAAAATGACTTTCGAATATCCCCTCTTAAATAAACATATGTATTCGAATATATTGGAATATCTAGGCTATATTATTTGCGCATTATGTCAGTGATGTGCATCATGTCATCTGTTTTTAACTTTTTGTATGGTTATTGCTTGACAGGGGGGATCCCAAGCAGCTTTCAGCCATAAGGCATTTCCTAATTCACCCGACACTGATATTCAAAATGTTGAAACTATTTCGGCATAGCCTATAAGCAGTTTAATTAAATGTAATGTTAGTTGTAAACAAATGGGCTACTTGGTGAGGCTTGGCCTCATAGATGCGCTCGTGCCTTAAATGGCAATACAAATCTTCACGATAGGCCTATTAACTGACCGCCCGATTCACGTTGGCTGGGGGACAAGGGGGGGGCCATCAGACATTTGTTCCCAAGGGTCTATGAATTGTTAATCCGGCCCTGCCCCCAACGAAGGCAACTTTCCACCTCTGAGACAGCTGAAAAGAAGTCTAGAGGACTCCTAACTCACTAAGACCTACTTTACTGTAGGCTGCGCAAACCACAGGCCTTTTCTTGGGCAAGCCTGCATTCGAGGCAGGCCTTCTGTTGAAGAATTTTATATAAATCCTGCGCTAACAGTAATCCTCCTACCCCCCGCTACCACAGCTGTGGATAGTGTGGCATGCTCACACTTTATGTCTCCTTCTTGCAAACTAGGCCTATAGCCCAACCATTTACGTCTTCAAAAAATAACAACTTGCCAGATATGCCTTCATGTCTTTGGTCTTCATTCAGCATTTTGTTCTTCCACTGGAAATTACTCTTCTACATTTGCTGCCTGCTGCATCCTTTCTGTTTGTATTGTTTAGAAAATGTTTGACGTCTTGAGTTAATGCATTAAACATTGTTTGCTGGTAACCAGCCACAAATAGCCTACAGATTCTTGCGTGCGTACATTCTCTATTCTCTCCAAAATGTGCCCGTTCTATAGGCTGGCCAAGTGCGTAATTCTGCGGCATAAATCAGATGTATTTGTTTATTGTACAGAAAAATAAAAATAACCTGTCAAGCAGTCAATTGACTACATTGCAGTCAATAAGTAGGGCAAATTACGAAACCAAAACGTGGGTCATAGTTGTCTAAGCCTCTGCTGAGGCCAAACCCATGAACAAAGACGCATTGATATCTGCAATACCGTATTTTCAGGACTATAAGTCGCTCCTGAGTATAAGTCGCATTAGTTAAAAAATGCGTCATGAACAGGAAAAAAACATATATAAGTCGCACCGGACTGTAAGTCGCATTTATTTAGAAATGTATTTCACAAAATCCAAAACCAAAAACAGAGACTATGTAACTGGATTATTGAGGCCAAAAAGATTAATGTTAATGAAGACGAAGGAGTGAAGGCAGCCAAGAGGAGGGCAGGAAGGTCATTGCAAAGCAAAAGATTCACTGAAAGAAAATACCATGTGGTACACCAAAATGTATCTAAAATGTGGAGAATACAATGCAATCAAGCATTTTGGGCGATGTGGAGTCACAGGCTGGCAGCAGATTAAATGCTCACAAGAGAGAAAAAGATGCAGTTTTAGACGTGACTGAAGCAAGCCAGGCGATAGGCCTATAGGCCCGACGGTAATTGTAAAGCAATTTACAAAAGATTCACTGAACAAAAATGCTGATATGATACATGAAAATTTAGCTAAAAATGTGGAGAATGCAATGCAATCAAGCATTTTGGACGATGTGGAGACAAGCCGGCAGCAGATTAAATGCTCGAGAGAGAAAAATATGCGGTTTTAAAAGGACGTGCAGACCGAAGCTGCAGCAAGCAGGTGATATTTAGAAATTTATTTCACAAAATCCAAGACTAAGAACAGACAGACTATGTAACTGAACACATTGAGGCCAAAAATATTGAGAATTCTACAGGGAATCTTGAAGACGAAGGAGTGAATAGTGGCAAGAGGCAAGCCGAAGGCTGCTGACAAGTGCCCGACGCTATTGTAAAGCAATTTACAAAAGATTCACTGAACAAAAATGCTGATGTGGTACATGAAATTTTAGCTAAAAATGTGGAGAATGCAATGCAATCAAGCATTTTTGACGATATAGCGTATTGACACAAGCTGGCAGCAGAACAAATGCTCGGCGAGAGAAAAAAAGATGCGCATTTAAAACCAGGGCCTAAATTTCAGCGCGGGATTGCGCATAAATTATTACTAAGTATTGAGCATACTAATAAAAGTCCCGCAACGCTAGCCATCATAATGCGAGAAATTCCCACACATTTTACAGCACTGTCTGACGTTAATCTAATAATGGAGCGGCCTGAAAGCGGACCAACTCTGACTTCAATTGAACCCCATGCAGAGACGCGCGCGCGCGCAGGACCACTTTGGGGGTGCCTCTCTCTCTTTGCTCTCACTCTCTCTCAGCAGGATTTGTCACCGCTAAAGTCAAATTATTATAGCCTATTACGTGCTTCTACATCAACCGCTATCGACAGGAAAGGAAAACAAACGTTTAGCGATCAGGAACCGCAAACACAGAAGCATGAGAGCCTATAATATAACGCGAGAGAACATGGATGTGTTCTCCATTTGAGGAACGTTATAATCGATTGCGGACGTGAACAGACAGCTACAGACACGGAGCGCATAGTAGGCCTACTTTCACTTTCTGTGCGTATTCACGTGAAAGATAATTAGTAGCAAAACAGCGATCAAATATTACATTTTGTTTTGTTTTCAAATGTTTTCATGCATGTCCAGATAACGGGTGAGGAATGTTTAGGGGACAGACTATCGTGAATCCTGAATTTATGGCTGGGCAAAGCACAGCACCTTTATTTGGACCATGGCTTGTAGCCTATTCGAGTCAGTTATAGGCCTTCATTTCTAGCGTTTTACTGTGAGACATAGGCCTATACTTTTCGTTTGGAGCAGCATACCGGTAGGCTATCCATGGCATTGGGTCACTATTAAGTTTCATGTATGAAAGAGTGTCGGGATGTCCATCCGCTTATTGCGAGATAAGGCATCCGCTTTCATTCATTCATTCATTCATGGAAAGCGTGCTGTGCTGCAAGGGAAACCTTATTCCATATAGCCAAAGAGGTCTAAGATTGCCTAAATTTAGTTATTTTTTAAATTATGCATGATTTACTTCTTTTATAAAATTCATAGGCTGATGCCTGGCAGCAACAATTGTGTTTAAATGTAGGTTAACCTGGGGCTGCGTGCTACTAGCTTGAGAGCAATGTGTTGGAGACTCATGGTGTAGGACAATGACTTCGTTGGCAACAATATTAAACCAACCAACAATATAAATGATTAAGAAGAGCTATTTTATGAGTTAAATTGAAACAAAATTATACTGGCTTTTATTTGTCCGAATCTGAGGCCCAGCTATAAATAGAATCCCGGCAGTAATTTGAGGATTTAAGTATGCACGTGTGTTTCACGACTTGTGCATTTCAGAGCGCTCTCTCAAGGCTGTAGACGATAATGTCTCATGTAGGGTTCATGTCAGTTAATATAAATTAACATTTAAAAACATGTTCAATTATATAATTTTTTTCATATATAAGTCGCACCTGATTATAAGTCGCAGGACCAGCCAAACTATGAAAAAAAGTGCGACTTATAGTCCGGAAAATACGGTAGTTTTTTTTTGCCGAAACAAGCTCACAGCCGAACGAGTCATAGCACTGAAGGGAGAGGCAACTGGCATGTGATCTCCCCACGGGCCAATTAATGTACAAGTTTTCTCCTGTGCCTACGATATTTAATCCAGTGTTGCAAAATGCTATTCGTTTTAACAAATTTTTATGATAGTATGAAGTACTTAATTGCTTTATACTCAATACTTGACCAATGGCTATTGCATCTGTCTATTGAAAGTGTGGCATGTGATCTACTGTGTAGGCTTCTAAAATAAAATAAACAGATTGCTAATGGCCTACAAGCTGATCTGGGGTGCGTTTCCCGTACAACTACGGAGGTTAGCTTTTTACTAACAGGATGCATCGTTCAACTAACCAACATGTAAGTTACGACTGTTTCCCAAAACTGTCGTACTTACATAGTACTGTAAGTTTGGACCATGATAGTTTCCAAACTTCAGTAGTCTGGACTAAGGTGGTTAATGACGTTTAGTAGCACGTGAACGGGCACCTGCACATACTTCTGTGGCGCATTCCGTTAAGGCCGGCAGATGACAGCCGCCGTTGCACAGCAGTTACCAGTCCCCTGTCCAAGAGTTCGAATCTGGGTTAAAATTTTGACAACAATATTGACATCGTTGTTTACCTAAGTTTATCTTTTGTGCAGATCATACTATCAAAATCAGAATCAGCCTTCTTGGCTTGGTTTGCGTAAACTAACAAGGACCCCCCCCCCCCCCCCCTCCATGAAAATCAAAGGCTACATATTCTCAGCTGAATCGTCAAAAAGTGCGCACCACCTTATTATTATCTGCAGGTGTGTGACTTTTACTTACGTGCACATGGCTGCAAATTGACTTTTAATTTATGTATTTTCTGCCTTGGGCATTTTAAAATATGGATGTTTGGTGGTTAGAAGTGTAAATATAAATTAGAAACCTAAATATATTCATAATTATTAATTTGCAAACAAATAACTGGCGTCAGTGACGTCTTTGACATGAAGATCCCTGGAACTATGCTTCTACTAGCATTCTACACAGGTCGAGAGGTGTAGTTGTAACTACACAACTTTATGATAGTGGTTGTGAACGTTCGTTGCTACTATGGTTTTGGGAAACACTAACATAGTGTAACGATGCATTGGACTATCTAAGTTCCAAATATGAATGTAATTCTGCGGCATAAAGCAGATGTATTTGTTTATTGTACAGAAAAATAAAAATGACATGTCAAGCAGTCAATTGACTACATTGCAGTCAAGAAGTAGGGCAAATTAATTTACAAAACCAAAACGTGGGTCATAGTTGTCTAAGCCTCTATAGCGTAGCCTGTTAAAAACGTCGCAGAAGCCTAGGCTACAGATTAATTCTGAACAGTTATTTCTCTACTGGCTCAATTATCACACCACTGTTTTGATTTGCGTAGTTGCGTTATCCCAACACTGACAATAGACAGCAAATTTCGATTTCCGTTACCACCGTGTAGTCAAGCCTTAAGCCATACCCAAGTAGCCTAAATCGAGGTAAATCGAGCTTTTTCAGAAGGGGCGGCAGGCAGAGCGATGTACAGTGGCAGAGCGACGCACAGTGGCTGAAAGTGGTACTAAAGCTTCACGCAGCTTCACGCCTCGTAATGCGCGACTGAAGTGGCCATTTGAAAGCGATGCCCACTGTAAATGAAAACGATTCATAAACTGTCGCTAGCCACTCACTCCCAATTCACAGACGTCAGGTTCACTTAAAGGAGCCACACATAGGGCTAGGCTACTGTTATTTTGTTGACTGCTGTACCATTGATGACTATTATGAGTTCTGTCCATCATTGGTGGTAGGAAAATTACTGCAATTAAATGATGCTTATTAAATGCTGTCCCCAAATCACTTTTCACAATTTTTTTTCAAGAGCAATATTATTGGCTATCGTATCGGTATCGGCCACAACAAACCAATAAATATCGGTTATCATTATCGGTCCTAAAATTCCATATCGGTCCATCTCTACTTAACCTAAGTGAAAGTGTTCTTAAATTAAGTCAAAATCATCTTTCGAGAGAGCGCTAGGTAAGTCTGTTCATACTAAAAACAATACCAAATAGAGTTTTTGATCTTAATATAACTAATAACACTATTTTTTTGCAATATACGCCGGTACGCACTCTTTGCTCTCTTAATGCCGCCATTCCATCTTTAAAGAAAAATCAGCCCGTCATAAGCCTGTCAAAGAGCATTTGTCTTCCATGCACCTTTGGAGCGACCTTCCATTATATGATAGGGAATCAAGCTTGCCAGGTCTCTCGCTACGGGCATGAGTAAGTGCAGTGCCAAGTTTGACGTTGTTTGGATAAGAAATGCAGAAGATATTGATAGTAGGGGATATGGCGATAATAGATCAAAGTGGGCGATATGGACAAAAAATAATATTTCAATATTTTTTTGTGATTTTGACGATAACGATAATTAGGCGTGTTGTCTTCCCAAGCTTTCTTTAAAGAGTAGGTGGCATAGTTCACTTGTTCAGAAAAACACTTTGACAAAATCTGAAATCAAGTGTTTTGAATCCGGTGGGCCAAGCAAAAGACTATAAACCCTGCTTTCCTCAGGGAGGGATTCAAAATTAGGCAGGTTTTGGCGAACATAGTTCCTAACTTGTAGGTATCTAAAGAAGTGTGTTGATGGTAGTGTTGCACAGTGTATCGATACTAAAAAGGTATCGCGATGCCTTCACGCAAAAAACGATGCGATTTCAGACGTTTTTAGAATCGATACTTTATTAAAATAATAACGTTCTGTGTCTGTGTGAACTGCTGCTCTCAATGCTCCTTGCACGCATCTAGGCAAATGGGCGTGTCAAGCAGGCAGCTCTGAGTGAGTGAGTGCGCAGCCAACGTCAACATAGTTCTTTGCCGACAGTTCTAGGCCTTGAGGATAAAACAAAAGGTGCAGTGAAATCTGCAGCTATTTCGGATACATCGCGAATAGTGAAGGCAAGCCATCAGGTACACAAAGTAATTTAAAAGCAGTAGGCTACGCATGGAGTTTGAAGAGTTCAAAGAACGACAGGTTAACGAATATGCTATAGAGAACACGACTACATGGTTAGTGCCAAGTTCTTTTCTTATGTTTTAGTCTAGCGAAAACGAGTATGGTTATCTGGGATAAAGCGGGATAAATTCCTTCATCCATGAATTTTGACGAGACATAACGAGCTGTAATCATTTTGATGAGACATAACGAGCTGTAATCATAGGGTGCTAACGTGATGAAAGCGCAATGTTCACGTCAGAATAACATTACCATAACTTGTAAACGATCTATTTCATGTTCGGTCAGTAGCCTACTACTGGTAATATTTGTCATAGCATGTAGACTGCAATTTGTTCAATAATTATTGTCCAGATGTAGGATAGGCTACCCAAATGCGCTAATTAAAGCCCACAGCATAATACCACCAAAGCGTGTTGAGTCCTAATAATAGCGGCTTATACATGGTAGCAAATCATGTTATCAAAGGAATAGACGTAATGTAGGAATGCACACAGATATATTGCAACAGGTAATGGTGTAGGCCTATCTGACGAAGACCTGAGTGGTTGGAACGTCGTACTTGTACACTGGGCGCAAAGAAGACTATCCTCACATTTTCCCCTTTGCAACTGTCAAAGAAATCCCATGAACACGGGAAGGCCTAGGGTAGCCTAGGCTATACTGTACATCAGATGGCCTAAAGATTAGGCCCCTCTGCATAGCATGCAGTAATTTTAACACTGACCTTGATCTAGCCTAGTTTGGCTATTTAAAGCTACTTTATTGCCAAAACACAACACAATGTAAATGAACTATAACAAACAATAAAGGACTTAATCACACAATATAGGCCTACTATTTTACTGACTATAAAAAAAAAAAATTATGTAGGAAGTTTAGAACCCAGAATTGACCTACAAAAGTGCACCAAATTTAACACAAATGACTCAATACACTTGGAGGAGGTATGAGTCCTTTCTTCTCCAGATATCTTAGGATTTCGCCGTAGTATCGTTTTAGTATCGAGCATCGTGATATTTATGGCAGGTATCGTATCGAAGTCATAATTTTGGTTTAGTTGATGGAAGGGAAAACTTGTCTTTTAGCTGAGTAAATGAGGCAAAATGTTTGTCAATGTACAAATCTTTTAAAACTACTATGCCTTTTAGTCTTGTGACACACTGGAGCATAGATACATTCATTTGCTGCCATATTTTCAAACAATTAAGAATTATTCACTTTTGTCTTTACAGGCAGTCCAGGTGTTGAGAAAAGAAGAGCTGGAAGTGAATTGTCTTTGACATCTTTCTTTTCAATGGCCACCCACACAGGGGTGTTTGTTGAAATTTCTAAGGGCTTCTCTCACTTCTGTTGCATACACCTCCTGGATGTAGAGAATGTATGGGGTTTCAATGTGTGATTTTGAGTGTTCCCCCCCTCCCCCATAAGTAATTTAAATAATTGATAATGTCAATTTGCAAATCGTTAAAACAACAACCACAATATTATCGCAGACAATATCTCCCACCCCTACAAGCTACCCCTCCATTGACGCACTGGACCTTCACTAGGCATGTTCAAACAACACCTTAAAACACATTTGTTCTCTGAGGCCTTTGGCCGCTGACCTACCCTGGAAATTGGAGTTCTCGCGAGAGCACAATTTGAATTTGCTCAGCGAGTCAGTCTGGCAATCAGAAATGATGCTCATTACCCATGCCCTTGGAGCTGAGCTGCACCAATCACATCGGTGTATCAGATATAGGCGGGCCAGAGGCGAGCTAAACAGATGACGATAGTGTTGCAGCATTGAAGTCCGGAATCAGTCAGTAAACATTGGTCGTAGTGTTATCCAACTGTGTGCAGTGATATTTTCAAATACGGCTACGGGTTTTCTACAGGAATAGCATGTTTGAACGGACACTGAACTAGTCTCTGTAAACAGTGATCATTGGGGTCCAAGCAGTTTTGAAATGTGTAACTTACTGCGACTCATTTGGTCATGAATTTCAAGAAAATTGATGTGCATCCAAAGACAGCATGTTAAATTTGATAAACTTTCACAAGATTGGCACAACTATGTCTTGAACAGATAGCCTTTCATTTAAACATAAGTGTTAGAATTCCAAATAACACCACTACACCCTTACTACCTTTGTAATGCCTGGTTGTTTGATGAGACAACTTTATTTCTTGATTATAAAACGTTTGTTTTCTTTTTATGTTGGTCAGGGATTCCATGTTTCATTGACTCAATTGTGCTTAGCAGTGTGAAAAAGTAGCCCCTCCTGACCCTTCCCACAACATTTCAACTGACTATGTTTCTTCTACGCGAACAAATACGGAAACACGCTTATAAGCACACCCACACTAGCTTCTAACAATTTCAACCACACACAGTACCGGCAACCATGACTTGATGGTCTGTGGGCTATGAGCTATGTGCTTGCTGTTAAAATAATATTGCAGACATTTTATCATGGATATATAATGTTATTATTGATGGTCAAATGTATGTTGATTTATTGTTTCCATGTATGTATTGTCATGTGTGATTGTGCATGTGCTGGAAATGACAGGGTTGTGCATATCCTGTCATTTTGGTATCTACCAATTAACGCTACATTGGCCAGCTTTATTTAAAGGGAGGCTTTTTTTGCCTTCAGTAGGAGTTTGGATGAGTCTGGAGGAGTTTAGAAGAGGCTTGGAGAAGCATTTTTGGGGGCCAAGCAGCGAAGCTGCGAGGACCTCATTGTGTTTCTACGTTTTCCTATTATTATTATTATATGCAATGGAAGTCAATGGCAGCCCATAGAACCGTCTGGTAAAAAGTTGGGAAATTTGGCACACTAATTGGGGATGGTCCCATGATTCATGTCAACTCGAACCCTCTAGCACCACCAACAGGCCAAAGTTGGAAGTGTGTTCACTCACGTAACTTTTGACCCGTAGGTCCGATTTTCAAAAGTCAGGTATCGTTGGAATCCTTGGACCAAGCCGAGTTCAACGCACCCTATGACGTCATTTTCCGCCATGATGGATTTTCCGCCATTTTGGATTTCATCAAAAACACTTAAAATGTATCACATACTTTCTCTGATTCCCACCAAATTTTACACAGATCATCTTCAGACCAAGCCTCACAAATGTTATCACTTTTCGTCTTCGGAAGTATTACCGTTCGCCCATAACAGCCAATCAAAATTTGCGGCGAAGCCGCCAAACAGGAAGTGAGCTCATATCTCAGCAACCCTTGCAGTCATCAAATCCAAACTTGGTATATGGACTCATGACCCCATCAGGAGGACGCTCTAGAAATTTGGTGACCTTTGACCTCTAGGGGGCGCTGTAAATCAGTAACATGCCTTTTGGACTGTAGCTGCTGTTGTGCCTAGAATTACAATGTACTAGTGGTGTCTGGTAATACTTCCACAGATCCTTATGTCGACAGATGGCAATTCATGACATCAACATAATTGATTTGGCCGCCATATTGGATTTAATCAAAACTACTATCAAATTTCCCTAGGTCACAAATTTCATCGGATCCTCACCAAAATTGGCACAGACCATCTTCAGACCATGCCTTACCAGTGCTTTGATTTCCATAACAATTGACGGAAGCGTTTGCCCGTAGCAGCCAATCGAAATTTGTGGCGAAGCCGCCAAACAGGAAGTGAGCTCATATCTCCGCAACCATTTCATGCATCATAACCAAACTTAGTACGTAGACTCAAGACTCCATCAGGAGGATGTTCAAAGACTTTAGTGACCTTTGACCTCTAGGGGGCGCTGCAATTAGGAACAATGTTTTTTGGCCTGTAGCTGCTGTTGTGTTTGGAATTAAAATGTACTAGTGGGGTCTGTTAATACAGTCGGAGGTCCTTAGGCTGACCCAAGCAAAACTGTGATGTCATCCTAATTGATTCGGCTGCCATATTGGATTTAATAAAAAACACCTAAAAGTTTTCACAGGTCACAAAGTTTGTCCGATTGACATCAAACTGACACACATAATCTTCAGTCAAAGGCCTCAAAAAAGTTATCCCTTTTTGTCTTCAAACCTAAAACCGTTCGCCCGTAACAGCCAATCAGAATTGGCGGCGAAGCCACCAAACAGGAAGTGAAGGGATATCTCAGTAATACTTTCACGTATCAAAACCAAACTTGTTACATGGGCTCAGAACCCAATTAGGAGGAACACGAAATTAGCTCATATCTCAGCAACGCCTTTATCTATCAAAACCAAACTTGGTACATGGACTCGGGACCCGATCCTGAGGACACACAATACATTTGGTATACTTTGACCACTAGGGGCGCTATAATTAGGAAGACTTTTACGTATCGACACCAAACTTGATACGTTGATTCGTAAACACATCCTAAGGACCCACAATAAATTTGGTGACATTTGACCACTAGGGGCTCTATGATTAGCAACACTTTCACCTATCGCAACCAAACTTGGTATGTGGACTTGGGAATAGATCCTGAGGATGCACAATTAATTTGGTGTGCTTTCACCACTAGGGGTGCTATAATTATCAACACTTTCACCGATTTAAACCAAACTTGGTATGTCCAGTCCAGTCCAATCCAATCCCAACTCCTGCTTATCTGCTTGGCCCCCTCATTGCTGCTTGCAGCTATAATTGATATGTCAGCTTGTTTGAGTATTTCATTGAGAATTTTACTATTGAATAGAAAACCTGTTGTTTTTTTTCTTTTTTCTGAGTTTTTTGTTTGCTATTTGTCAGGTCACTCTTTTATTACGCACTGTAAATAAATCTGCACTACTTTTCACCACAATCACTGCTTGCTGTGTCATTCACCATATCACCACCTCACAGAGTCCTTGCCACTACATCCTGTGTGAAGGTGGGCTGCTGTGCATTTTTCACAAGCAGTGCCACAAATGAACTGGTTAGTGACAAAAGAACCAGGCAATGTATCAGTGACAGTTTAAACTGCAACAGCTGAAAGGCAAACCAGCAATTTCTGGACACCAGTGTCTGACAACCCACAGTTTAATTGAGAAAGTTACAAAGCAGAAATATATTTGTTGAGGGATTTTATATTGAAAACATGTAAATGAGTAACATTTGAAAGAAATAATGAAAAAATTCAAGAACTATTGGGACTGTCCCATTATTAATGTAGGTGTACAGGGCTGATAGACAGGAAATGATCTGTGCCTGAAATTATCAAATACATTCAAAGACAATACAGAGAATAGCCTTTCTTGACATCGTACATGGCCAAGCTCAAGCCTGAACTCTATCAGGCCTGGGTGTCGAAGCGTTGTTAAAACCACAGATCCCAATATAGAACCATTAAACTTCTAAACTAGATGTACCGCAGAGCGTTACAAAATATTACCGCCGCCCAGTCCAGCACATTTTTTCCACAAAAAGAAATCACGCTGAAAGGCCTATATGATTCTAACTGTCTCACTAAATTGCATTATCCACACTTCTCACTGGTATCTGCTAGACAACAAGTACCAAAACATGATTAGTTCATAGATTTCACATGTAAAATTCATTTTATACAACCCCTCCTCCATCTTGCCTGTTCATAATTCTGAGAAATTCTTGATTGTTTGTGTTATGTTTATGTTATGTGTGTGGGTGTGTGTGTGTGTGTGTGTGTGCTTGTGTGTGTGCCTGCGTATGTGCCTGTGCATGCAAGCGTACATATGTCTACTGTGTGAGTATGTGTCATACGTATGATTACTGTGAATGTATGTGTGTGTGTGTGTGTGTGTGTGTGTGTATCTGTTTGTGCACATGTGTGCACATGAAATGGGTTAACATGACACCTGGAGGCAAACATACGGAAAAAAATGGTCATCCTAGGCCCTACAGATCTCAAGATATTCACAGAGAACTGTGTCTGCCCTACCCTCCTTTCAGGGGGTCCAGTCCAGCGGGGGGGGGCTACAGATCAAAACGAAAAATGACGGTTCCATGCTATCCATGTGGGGTTACATGCCCACCAAGTTTTGTGTACCCCAGTCTTTAAGTGTCCCGGGAATCCTTGTTGGTGTACGTCACTAAATGTACACATAAATTATTTTATTGTAAGGCCCCCCATGAACGAAAGTACACAAAACTTGGCATGCATTCGGAGGGTGTCATAATGATCCTACACTTTTAATTTCGTGCAGTTTTGACCTTGTCAGCCAGAGATATTGTGATGAAAACACCTAATTTTTTGCTTTTTAATTTTTAACTAGGTGGCGCTATACATGAAATAAGTGGTAATGGGATGGGTTGACATGCCCCCTTAAGACCAACATACATAAACAAAGGTGGACCTCCTAGGCCCTACGGTTCTCGAGATATTCACAGAGAACTGTCTCCGGCCACCTACAGGCCAGTTGGTGTATAGTAACATAAATTAATTTATTGTGTGGCCCCCCATGAACGGAATTCCACAAAACTTGGCGTGCATACAGAGGGTGTCAAAATGATCCTACACTTCCAATTTCGTGGCATTTTGACTATGTTAGGTCACAGATACCTTCAATTATAACACCTCATTTTTACTTTTTTGTGTTTAACTAGGTGGCGCTATACATGAAATGAGTGGTTATGGAATGGGTTGACATGGCCCCTTGAGATCAACATACAAAAAAAATGGTCCTCCTAAACCCTACGGTTTTCGAGATATTCACAGAAAATTGTGTCTGCCCTACCCTCCTTTGGGGGGGTCCAGTCCAGCGGGGGGGCTACAGATCAAAACGAAAAACGATGGTTCCATGCTATACATGTGGGGTTACATGCCCACCAAGTTTCGTGTCAAAAAAAAAAAAAAATAAATAAAAATCTGACTAAACCTATATGACCGCCGCTTCGCTGAATTTTATTCAAAAATATGTATGGAATATGTCAAGTAAAAATAGTAGTACTGCTCAAAGTTTACCATCTCCTCAACCTGGTGCTCTTTACCTCATCAATGAAAGTGATGGTGCCATTGACATGGACTAGGCCTATCTGCTCACTCTGCAGAGACGGGTGGCTACGCACACGCAGGCCTGAACTGTCCTTAGCTACAAATTTGCGGACCTGAAAGAATCAAAGAAAGGCAACAGATGAGACAGACTACTCAGACAAAAAAGCAGAATAAACTAGCACTGACCAACACTAACAGGGTGTAATTTGAGCTGCTCTAAAATTCTGGTCAAACCATGAATTTATTAACCATATAACTTGTGTGTCCCATGCAAAAACAGCTCATCTAATAACATCTAACCAAGTGTTATTAATCTTATATCAAGATAAAAAAAAATCTAGTTGGTATTGTTTTTGCAAATGACAACACTTGGATGATAACCTTGCTTGGTTGAGGCTCTAGTTTTGGTTTCACCATCTGTATCCCTGGAGGAATCATGCCTTTGGGTGGGTCCTTCACTTCTACTTCAAGCCCTGCATCTAAAGAAGCAGATAAGACAATGACAACTGAGAAAGAGAATTCTGAGAGTCAGGGATTCTGAACATTCTGAAGTAGAAATTATTTAAGCAATCAGCCTTGAGAGGCCGCAGGTTACACTGATTATAGAACAGCTAACGCATCGTGCCTAAAACACCCCTTAGCTGCTTAGCTGTTATATAATCAGTGTAACCTATGGACTCGAGTGGCTTATTGCTTTTCTAAAATGGTTACCACATATATTACATACGATTTCATAAAATAAAGGCACAGCAACGTGAAATGTAACGATTTATTCATAGATAATCATTCTTCTGCCAAGAAATATATTTCCTCTATCAGAATGGTTGCCAAGCAACATAGACACAGGAACTCTTGTATCAAGTTGTGGTAGTGCAGTAATTTAGGATGAAATGTGATCAATGTGTGGGGTTCAGTGATGGGCAGTAACGCGTTACTGTAATCCAATTACTTTTTTCAAATAACGAGTAAAGTAAGGGATTACAATTGCAAAAACAGTAAT
Source organism: Alosa pseudoharengus (assembly GCF_046254945.1). NCBI lineage: Eukaryota > Metazoa > Chordata > Actinopteri > Clupeiformes > Clupeidae > Alosa > Alosa pseudoharengus. The sequence continues at coordinate 38,547,746 of NW_027468718.1, forward strand.
TAGATTACTTTACTTTCCTGCAAGCATCCTGCGTTACTGCGTTACTAAACCGTGATTTTGCCATAGACAGTAAAAGAATTTGGGATTTTGCCATATGGATTTTGTGAGACTAACTAGTGACAATGATGTAGGCTATAGCTGCGTGATATAGATGTAAACAACAGACACACGTGTGCAAGACATGGAGTGCGGGAGAGAGCGCGAACATGGAGCATTTAATTCATTGCAGTTCAGACATTACGAAAAAAACATTAACGCTGTACACTCTTCATGGGAAGAAACATGTTGTCTACAGCGAAAAATTCCACCTCAAATCTGACCAAGCACCTAGCAAGCCGGCACAGAAATGTGAAACTCATTGAGACACCCCCAGATCCCGACATGAAGGCTGCAGCAACAGGTGAAAATAGAGGACGTCGCGGGTTCCCTGTAGCCTACTGGCCCGTTATAACAGGAGCCAGGGCATTATAATATTCTGGCTGCATTCACTGTGATTTGGAAAATGGGCAAAAATATAATGTGGTCTTTGTCTTTTTGTAATGGGGCTGGTGAGTGTTGAAGTCTTCAATAATTCGTTTCCCTTAAACCAGCGTTTCTCTACTGGTTCGCGGAGACATGCCAGGTGGGGCGCGAAAAACAGGAGGTTTTTTTAATTTATTTTTTTATCTGTAGCCTAGGCCCAGGTAGCACCCAATGCGCAATGGCGTATGTGTTATTCATAGGGAAGCGCTCGTGTCAAGGCAGCGTGAGCGCATGTTTGAATCTGCAAGCACGTTCACTAATGAACATTTCTTGAAGCTGGCCTATCTTTGCGATATATTTGGAAAGCTCAATGAGTTAAATATCCAGTTACAAGGCAAAGACAAGCACCTACCTCACCTAGCAGATAAGATTACTGCATTCACCAAAAAGCTTGAGGTATGGGACAGGCGCCTCGATCGCAACAGTATGCCTTTGAGAATCTGAGTGAAATCGCTGAAACGTCTGCTTCGGGAGCCACTCTTGTGATCCCATGTATTAAACAGTAGGCCTACATCACATCCCTGCAAAGTTTATTTCAAAAATATTTCCCAACCAGCAGTGCTCAGTATGACTGGATTATGGATCCATTTAATGCAGCATGTTGGTATTTCATTGAATATATTGTACAATGCTGTAAAATATTGGCTTATGCTTCCTAATATGTTGCTGGAAAACAGAAATATGTGTGTTTAATTTACAATGGCACATTATGTATTTATTTATTATTATATCTGCAGCACCAGCTGATTTTAACTCTGCTGAAGAGGATATATTTAGAACTTGTCATTATTTCAATACATTTGACAATTTTAAGCTTGACCTACCACTTTCTTAGAGCAATGAGGGACAGGTGGGGCTCGAAAAGGCCCCCTTGATCAAAGTGGGGAATGAAAGAAAAAGTTTGAGAACCACTGCCTTAAACTAAGCATTTACATGAAGCACAGTAGCCTATGGCAATTGAAACACATTCCACTCAGATAGGTGCTACCAGGCTCATATAGGCTATCACTTTTAATTGCAAACAGAAAATGTCTAGCTAGCTGTTTATACCAACTTAATATCATGACCATTGCTAATATAGTGCCAAATGTGGAGTTTGTGGACTAGCCATAGGCTTATATTTGAATGGAGCTGATCATTATGAGAGTTGTATAGATGCTCTTAAAGTGACAGTGCACCATTTATAAATGAGTTAAACTGCATCAAATTAGTAGTATTTCTTAAGAAATATTTTAAACTAACAGTTCTGCTTTGGGCACCAAAATAGCCAGCAGCGGCACTGCACACACACAGTTCAAACACATACTCTTCTTGACATTAGAACAGCCTAAATGTGGCATGCAACATCATTTTCTGTTTTGGTAAATGCATTACTCCTCTCTGCACTGCAACTGTTAAAAGATGTAAATGTTAATAGAGACTTTGGTTTTAATATTTTTTTTGCTGTATTTTATTTACATCTATTCGAATGAAGGAGTATAGGCCTACACACCAAAAAGTTAAGATTGAAACTAATAAAACCAAGTTTAAAAAAAGCGTATTCAGGTTGTGTATAGCTAGTGTGTTTTTGTAAAGTAACTAAGTAAAGTAAATAGTAAAGTAACTAATTACTTTTGAAAATAAGTAATCAGTAAAGTAACTAGATTACTTTCTTGGATAAGTAATCAGTAATCAGTAACTAATTACTTTTTCCAAGTAACTTGACCAACACTGGTGGGGTTGTGCCGGATTATACAACGGTATCGAACACGATCCAGCCAATCATAATCAAGGACCGGAACTATCTGTATTAGCGCCAAGCAATAAGACTCAAGTCTTATTTTAAGACGTCTCAAGATCTCAAGCCAAATTTGCTTGTTTTCTTACAACAGAGTATTAGGAGTATTAGATCAGTGTCTATTAGAGACCGACCGATCGATCGGCCAGCCGATTTAATCGGCCGATTTTTGCTATGTTTTAATCAATCGGCATCAGCCGATTTTCTTATTTGGCCGCGCCGATTTTAAGTCAGGCACATCTGCAGGCAGCTACTTGGAACACAGCGCAAGGTTTTAAAAGAGACGGTCTATTTAGAACTAAGAAAATCTTTGGTTTCAAGAAGGAGCAAGACTGTCTACAGGTAAGGCATCAATTTTTACATTCCAGTGTCCCAAAGTCGTATATTTTCTCTTATGATTTCTCTTACGGTTGTAATCTGTGATCATCATTTACCGAAAGCAAAGAGTATAGAAGTAACAAGAGGCGAAACTCTGTTGCAGTTTTGACAACAATCGCTAGTTGGCGCTGCTGTCGCGCTTTCGCCATTTTGGACTGATCATGCCACTATGGCCGTTGACTTCAATCAGAACATGCCAACGTAAACCAGCAAGATTGGTCACTATATTGTGCTCAATTTCGAACCACTAGTTCACTTTTAAACACTACAGGTCATATGTATGAGAAAAAAAATATTTGAATATCACACCGCTCAAATTAAACGGCAATAATATTATGTAGGGCTACATACAATACATGGGCTACAGATCTACAACAAGTTGGACAGAAAGACTTTACAATGGAGTTTTAATCTACAACATATAGTGTATATATAGAACATATGTTATTTATCATTTATCATCATTTTTATATAATAGCCTACATAATACTTCTACTATATACATAAATATATATATAGTGTATAGAACATATGTTATTTATCATATGTTGATTTTTTTAATGTTCAATTTTCAATAAATCGTGTGAAGTTTACAAGTGTTGTGCCTCCTCTTACTAGTATGATTTTTAGCATGCCAATTAAGGATAATACGATAGCATATCGGCCCTAAAAATCGGCCCAAAAAATCGGCAGGTCACATCGGCCATTGGCTGACTCCGACCACTAAAAATCGGTATCGCCATTGGCTTTAGAAAAACCCAAATCGGTCAGTCTCTAGTGTCTATACACTGCAAAAACTGCTTATCTGATCAAATCTAACCAAGTGTTATTAATCTTATACCAAGATCAATAAATCTAGTTGGTCTTGTTTTCAGTACAAAGAGACTTACCTAGCATTTTCTCTTAAAATCATTTGACTTAATTTAAGAACAGTTTGACTTCTTTTAAGACGTCTCATCCTATTAAACAAGCAAATTTGTCTGCCAGTGTGTTAAGTAAATTTGTCCTAAAAACAAACAAATTTGTCTGCCAGTGCATTGAGTAAATTTGTCTTAATAAGACTCCTTAAAATAAGTCAAAGTCAAATCTTTTGAGAGAGTGCTAGCTAAATCAGTAAGTAAAAACAATACACAATGGATTGTTTGATCTTAATATAATATTAATAACATTGATTAAATTTGTCTTGATAAGACTCCTTAAAATAAGTCAAAGTCTTCTTAAGTGCTAGATAAGGCTTTACATACTAAAAACAATACCAAATAGATTTTTTCATCTTAATATAAGATTAACTAGAAAATGCAATTCCAGGGAATTACCATTGCATGTAAATGCAAAAAAGCTGCTGTGTACACTGCAAAAAATGAAATCTAACCAAGTGTTGATAATCTTATGCCAGCAGCCAGACCAATGGATACCTTGTCTTAGCTGAATTACTGAAGCTAAGCAGGTGTGGGCCTGGTTAGTACTTGGATGGGAGACCTCCTTGGAAAACTAGGTTGCTGCTGGAAGTGGTGTTGGTGGGTGGCCAGTGCCCCAGTGCTGTGACGGGGACACTGCACTGTAGGAGATGCTGTCCTTCGGATGAGACGTTAAACCGAGGTCCTGACTCACTGTGGTCATTAAAAGATCCCATGGCACTTATCGTAAAGAGTAGGGGGTTCCCCCGGTGTCCTGGCTAAATTCCCAATCTGGCCCCCTAATCATCCCCCACTGTAATTGGCTCATTCACTCCCTCACTCTCCACCTCAAGCTGGTGAGCGTTCTGGTGCATAATGGCTGCCGTGCATCACCCAGGTGGGTGCTACACATTGGTGGTGGTTACTAGTGAGGTCCCCCCATCCATGTGTTGTAAAGCGACCTTGGGTACCATGAAAGGCGCTATATAAGTCCAAGGTATTAATAATTAATTAATTATATTAAGATCAACAAATCTATTTGGTATTGTTTTTAGTATGAAAAGACTTACCTAGTGCTCTCTCGAAAGATCATTTTGACTTAATTTAAGAAGACTTTGACTTATTTTAAGGAGTCTTATCGAGACAAATTTGCTCAACGCACTGGCAGACAAATTTGCTTGTTTTTAGGACAAATTTGCTTAACGCACTGGCAGACAAATTTGCTTGTTTTCAGGATGAGATGTCTTAATTTAAGAAAAGTTTGACTTATTTTAAGTCAAATAAGTTCATTAGAAAGTGCTAGGTAAGTGTCTTTATACTAAAAACAATACCAACTATTTTTTTTATCTTGATATAAGATTAATAACACTTGGTTAGATTTTGTTAGATAAGCAGTTTTTGCAGTGTATACACTGAGAGGGCGCTAGGTAAGTCTTTTCATACTAAAAACAATACCAAATAGATTTTTTGATCTTAATATAAGATCAATAAAACTTGGTTAGAATTCATTTTTTGCAGTGTAACATTAAATTACTTACAGTATGATTATTCAGATTACATAGACATGTCCAGTATTCTTGAAAAACACTTACTTGATTAGATGTTAGCTTAGAGTATGACAGTCAGTAAAAATAAATTGTTAATTTAATATTGATCAATATTCTTTGTTTTAATACAGCAGAATGATACTCAGAATACACTAATGAACACTTAACAACCAATGTAAGCTTGAAGTCAAAAAAATCACAGTTGTGTGTGTGTATATATATACAGAACTTGATAATGCCAATCATATTATCCTAAGACAGATCTATTTATCAGTGGTAATTCTGAAATGGCAGCAAGAGCTAGAGGTCTCAGTTAATTGTAATAAATAGGTCACTTTTGATGGTGATATAGACTGAAGAACAAGATTCAGCCCTTCAGATGATCAGTTTTAGACAGAACTTAGGTTAGAATCTTAATTTTCACACAGCACAGCTCAGGTCTAAAAACAGAGGTCTAACAGCACAGCTAAGTTTCACAGATGTCACAGCACAGGTATGATTCAAATGTATGCATGCTTCATATAGTTGTCGGCATAGTCCTCGTGCAACAATATAATACTCAGAATGTCTCAGTGTAGATCTCAGATCTACGTCTATAGTTCAAAGGTATGTGCAGATATGTTGAGATATGTTTTTAGGAATTAATGTTAGTGTTAATGTCAGCGATGTATGGTTGGCAGGATGTGCACACAGACAGGCACACACGTAATGTAATACACGGTCATCACCACACTGGTCTGGTCCCTAAAAGACAAAAGCAAACAAGTTAGAGTTATACCAAAAACATGGAATGTGTACAATTGTTCAATACAACTTAGATATTTAAGTGAGGTTGTTGCACCATAAATCTGTAATGGTAGTTAAATATACTAGCCTAGTTCACTGCAAACAAAGCAACATTTTGTGTTTTATGAATTTCTGTTTAAGGATAGTTGATAGCCAAACAGTTTAAAGTAAACAGCTTAGAACACTTTGTAGGCAAAGGGTGTGTTGTTGCTGTTGATAATCATAAACTGAGTCTTAAGGATGGACCATTTTGATATTAAGCATCTTGATAAACAACTACACTATATCTTACAGCTTGCTAGGTCTGTCCACATTTTTTCTACAGATTACAATGTAGGCCTACTTTAGGATGTAGCCTACAACAACTGGGAAGCTTTAATTTATAGGCCAGAATAATGCAGAAATGAGTAGCCTAGGCCAAGTAAACATACTCTGCAGCTACAGCACAAACGTTATACCTCAACTTCTGTAGTGTGTTTTAACAATACTTTGATCATATGGTCCGTTTCCAAACAGTAAGGTTTTCATCAGGTCCCTTTCCACAGGTTATCAAGAGCCAGATAGTATAACGTTAGTTAAAATGCTACTGGTTAGTGAGCAAATGTAACGTTAATGTCAGTGCTTAGCTGGGAGCGACGTTAGGTTTGAATGTCGTTAGCTAACGTTATCGAAACCTACAGCTTAACCGGTCAATTTAAAGTGACGACTTATTAACGTGGATTAGGTTACGTTAGAACTACCGAGTTTGGCTACTTGTGACCTATCATTTCATACATAGCCTATAGTATAGATTGCTACATAACATAATGTTTGACGACATAAATGAGTCAAACCAAAAATCGGACCACTTACCTTGTCTGTAGTTAGAGAAATGTGCCTCTGGAGGAGAGTTTTACGAGCAAGTAAAGTATCACGGCAGGCCAAAACGTTCAGAAGATTCACAGCTCCAGAGAAAGATTGATTGCAGCGGACCAGCTGTTGATTGCTTTCAGGTGCAGGTCACATCATAATGCTAAAAGTTGCCGCCAAGGCGGTCAATGTTAACTCAATGGGAATTTATTGCTCTTTTATCGTAAATATCTCAAAAAGTATAAAGTTCACAAATGTAAAAAATACATTGTACAATTGTCCGTTACAAGACCTTTGTAGGAGTGTTTGAATGACGTCAAACGGTTCAGTGGTTTTAGTGTAGGGATCGACCGATATATCGGCCGGCCGATATATCGGGCCGATATTTGCGTTTTTTATGTGTATCGGCATCGGCAGATAAGCCGCTGCATTCGCCGATAGTTTTTTTCCCGCATTATTTACAGCGGGGAAAATAAGTACACGTCAATATTTTTTTCAGTAAGTATACTTCCAGTGAGGCTATTCGCATGAAATTTTCACCGGACATTAGTATTAACTAGGTAATCCACACATATATAAAACTCCAAACATTAATGTCTAAAAGTAGAGTTATGAGTAAAAAAGTGGAATAGCACAGGGAAAAAGTATTGAACACGCTAAGAAAAAGCAGTACACAAAGGCAAGAAATGGCAAGGAACAAACTGGAATCTATAAGTAGTTAGAGAAAATTATCCCTCCTATCTGTGCAAATTGATATAAGCTGGGTTAATACATACTGGTGGGCTATAAAAAGGTTTTTTGTTACCAAGGTGTCAAACAAGAAGCATTTCATAATGGGTAAAAGCAAAGAGCTCTCCCAAGACCTTTGCAACCTTATTGTTGCAAAACATATCAATGGAACTGGTTACAGATGCACATCAAAAATTCCAAAGCATCCAGCAAGCAGTATTGGAGCCATTATCTGCAAGTGGAAGGAACATCACTGCATCATCACTGGTCATGCACAGGATCTCCTTGCAAGATTTCTGACCAGGAAGTCAGAAGGATAGTCAGAAGAGTAGCCCAAGAGCCAAGGACCACTCGGAGAAAGCTCCAAAAAGACTTGGTGCAGTTGTTACATAAAAAATCATAGGTAATGCACTCCACCGCCATGGCCTCTATGCACGCATGACTCTTTTGCTGAAGAAAAACATGTCAAAGCTCGTTGAAAGTTTGCTACACAACATTTGGACAATCCTATGGAATACTGAGAGAATGTATTCTGGTCAGGCGAGAGCAAAATTGAACTTTTTGGATGTCATACTACACACCATATTTGGAGGAGAAATGACACTGTGCATCACCCTAAAAATACCCTACCAACAGTGAGGTTTGGAGGTGCTGGCATCATGGTATGGGCTGTTTTTCATCATGGTACTAGCAGACTTCATACAGTTGAAGGAATGATGAATTGAGTCATTTTGTTCAGGGAGAATCTTGACCATCCACCAGGATGATGAGGATGAGACATGGCTAGAGCTTCCAGCAGGACAATGATCCAAACCATTCAGCAAAGGAAACTCTCAATTGGTTTCAGAGAAAGGAAATCAAGGCCCTGACTTCAATCCAATTGAACAGTTTTGGAAGTAAACTAAAGATCAGGATTCACAAGAGGGACCCCTGGAATCTTCAATATTAAATGACTATCCGTTGAAAAGAATGGGCCAAAATCACACCAGAATACTGTAACTGGTTAGTTTCGTCATACAGGAAATGCCTTGTAGCTGTCATTACGAATAAAGGCTTTTCCACAAAGTATTTAAGAAATTTCAGCAGGCGTGTTCAATACTTTTTTCCTGTGTCATTCCACTTTATTACACATAACTCTACCTATGGACTTTAATGTTTGGATTTTTTTATATGGGGGGATTATCTGAGTTAATACTAGTGTCTGGTGAAAATTTCATGCAAGTAGCCTCATTGGAAGTATACTTACTGAAAAAAATTTTTTCCCGCTGTACATACAGGCGTCCACAGGCAGCTCTCACGTGCAGACTGCCCCTCCCCCACGAGCAGAGTGCTGAAAGCCTGCTCTTCAAGACAACAGTAAACTTTAAACTTTCAGCATCTTTTAACTGTTTGACTTAGCTGAAATATTGCCATACACTTCGAAGGTGGAAGCAAGTTTGTGAGTCCAAATGGAAAACACGAATGATAGATAGGTAGGCTACTTTTTTAATGCTTAATGATCGTTTATAAAACTGCTTGCCATTGTATTTAGGGAGCTGCAAATAGCTAAGTTGTAGGCTATCCATATTCAGGCGGTAGCTGTTACAAACACTGGTCATATGATTAAGTAGCCTAATGCCAACGTTATTCCGTGGTTTTATTCAGCGACCACCTGGCTGAGTGTTGGACGCGTGTGGTGTGTGTGTGTGTGTGTGTCTCCCTCCCTGAACATGCTTGCCATTGTATTTAGGGAGCTGCAAATAGCTAAGTTGTAGGCTATCAGTATGCATGCGTTAGCGGTAGCTGTTACGAACACTGGTCAATCATATGATTAAGTAATGCCGACGTTGTTCCGAGATATTTGTGGGAGTTTTATTCAGCGACCACCTGGCTGAGTTTTGAACGCGTGTGGTGTGTGCGTCTCCCTCCCCCTCTCCCTTCGAGCGGGGCGGAGTTGCCATCGCAGTGATATCAGAGCTTTAATAATGAGAGACGTGTAGTTGAATATTAATTTGTGTTAACGTTTATCATGTACCAGACATACCGTGTATGCCTTACTTGTTTAGAGCCGTTTGCTAACGTTATCATTATCAATCCAGTTCAATGGTGGTTCGTCAGCTACCAAACAGAAGTTTGTGTGTGCGTCTGGTCTGTCTCACTCAGTGGGACACACGCATCACAGCGATATGAGAGTGCTGCGCTACCTGAAGGAGAGATTTTAAAACTTTGAGAGATACGTTTTTATACCTTTTGACGTTGATGGCATTTAGAACAGAAACATCTGACACCACGTTATTTTCCTCTGCTGATTTATGTTCTGTGGTTGACAAATCTGGCAGCTTTTTTTAGGAAAATATAGACATAAAAAAATTGAAACTATGCAGTCTAAAATGACAAATCAAGCACTTTATTTCAGTAGCTCAGCCTTATTGTTTTCTTAAATTATTTAAATGTGTTGACAAAGGACATTTTGTGATGACTTGAATTATGTCTTATAATATGTCAGCAAGCAATGCATCATCAAGGCTGTGTTGTAAGATGTTGATGAAAGTATTTTGCACAGTTAACCATATCCAGTGCACCCATCCATAAGTTCAATAAATGTTCCTTTTTTAAATTGAGACTTATAACATTTGTTATCATCATTTGTAATTATGTTCATTTGTATGATGTTAATTTAGGGAGCAAAATAAAAGCAGTATCGGCTCCAAATATCGGCTCAAGAAAATCGGCAGCCTGTATCGGTCATCGGCTAAGGCTGATGGAAAAAAATCGGTATCGGTATCGGCACTAAAAAATCCATATCGGTCGATCCTTATTTTAGTGTTATTAAACGTCAAATTTGGTCGGAAGAAGAATAATAAAAGACGATAACAAGAAGAACAGTGATAATAGTCCATTGCATTTACATGCAATGCAATAACACTTGGTTAGATTTCATTGTTTGCAGTGTAAGGCCAATCTTGAAACGAAAATGTGCAAAATGAAGCAGCTGATGACGGCATCATTACCTGCAGTGTTGGGAACGTTACTTTAAAAAAGTAATTAGTTATAGTTACTCACTACTTGTTCCAAAAAGTAACTGAGTTAGTAACTGAATTACTCTATGATAAGAGTAACTCGTTACCAGGGAAAGTAACTATTTGCGTTACTGTTAAAAAAAAAGTTGCTATATGTCAAAGAATTTGGATTTTTTGAGCAGTTTCGAAAAGCCAGTTGAAATTAGTAGAACAGACAGGTGTTTGTAGGCTACATAACTTTCGATATTTATTAGATAGATAGATAGATACTTTATTGATCCCCAAGGGGAAATTCAAGATATTGCACATTGACAGACCTACGGTTGACTTCAGCCTGTCATAGGTTTTTGTTGTGAGGCAGAAAGATCTAGCTTTTGCTGCTTGGAGGACTTTGCACCGAGTCCTTCTTTGCTAGTGGATGGCGAGCATCTGTGGTGGAGGTAGGCTATCGGTGTTTTTGGCCACTAGCTTTAGATGCGTGTGTGAGATGCCTCATTAAATTAGAGTTGCTTACAACTTACAACGGATGTCGACAAAGTCTTCGCTCCTGGACATAATGTACACATTACATGAACGTTCTTGCCTTTGACCACAATGAATTTGAAGTAGTGCTTATATCTCCACCTTGAAAATGCCAACTTTTCATCGGATTGCTCCCGACCTCTGCTGTTTCATCGAATCTCTACTTTAGCTGTTGCGTGTGTTGGCAAGTGTATAAAAACACTGGCTCTGATTGGCTATCATGAAACATGACTCTGCCTTAGCCAATCATAATCGCTTACGTCATTATTAACCCACCTCATCACTAGCTGTGAGCCAGGGGTGCGTTCGGATTACACAGTTTATTCAATCAATGCAAAGTAAGTAACGCACCACATTTAACGTCCAGTAACGTTAACGGCGTTGTAACGTTGTAAAAAGTATTTAATTAGATTACCCCGTTACAAAAAAAATAACGTTGTTACCTAACGCCGTTCTTTTAAACGGCGTTATTCCAAACACTGATTACCTGTCTCTATGCCATCTATTGTCACATGGATAGTGTAAAGACCAACAGCTCCAGGGGTCCAGTTGGCACTGTAGGTCCCATCTGTGTTGGCTCTGATCAGCATGTTCTCGCTTGGCCTTGGGAATGCACAACAGAATACAAACATCAGGGACTAAGAAAATGATAATGGTAATATTAATTAATGGCTGCTGTTACTTTATAAGTTATATTATACCTCTTAGGCGTAGGTGAGGCGAAGCGAAGCTCCTCAAAAGAGTAGTTTTCATAAGCCTGAATGAAAAGGAAGCATATCAAAATAATAGTATAAAAAGCATTGTGAATCAACATTACTAGTGCAGTGCCCGTTCAAACATGCCATTCCTGAAGAAAACCCGTAGCTCAATTACATGCCCACATGTATGCCTGCTTTAAAAATAGGATGATAGGGAAACATCATTCCAGCTAAGCATTCAATAATGAATACTGAATATTATAATATATTAACCTATAATTAATGTGGCCTCTAAAAAAAGTAGGCATGGCTGCATGTGACATTTCTACAGATCAGAATGACATAATGAAATAAGCATATTTTGAAATATGCATTCAAAAATCTTCAAAATCGAGAGTGCACACCTTTGTGCCACGCGTGAGCCACATATGAAATCTTAGGTCAGTCTGACAAACGGTCAGCGAGATATGCGTGCCACAGACACACACACAGACACACAGACACTTCTTGCTTTATACCTGTGCATGTACTTGTGTATTTCTTATGTCTTTGGTCTGTATGCAGAGTATCCTTTGTTTATCCTTGAATGGTTAGAATTCAATGGGAGCCATCTCGAGACCTTTTGTTTATCCCCAGGGGTGATTCCATATTGTATACACTAGGGGGGCAAGGATGGGGGGCTTTCCCACCCTGATTTGCATTTGTATAGCTCACAGCATCATTTACATGTTAAAGCCTCCCCTAGAATTAGGAGGAGGGGGGTCATGGGGGGACGACTGCCAAGCAAGGCCCACGTCAATTTCTGAGAATTCATGGCAGTTTTCTGCGTTGCCTGCAAATTGCCGTGAACAGCCATTAACCTGAACTTCCACGACAATCTACAGTGCCTCATACTGACGAAAATCATACTTTTCATGCAATGATTGTCACGTGCGACTACTAGCATTTGGCCATGTGCAACTTGGGGTGCTCCTAATTAACGACCGTCTTGGAGGATGGGAGGGAGCTCCCAGAGGGCCAATTTTTCTAGGTTGCATGGTGCTTAGTTATCAACTATAGTGATAAACCATGGTTATCATGGCTACAAAAAACCATGGTCAAACTATAGTCATGGTTACCCAAAAACGTATGAAACCGAAAAACCATGGTTATTCTGTCATGATTCTGTCATTCTAAAATGTGGTAGAATCATGGAATCAAAAAAATAATCGTTTTTATCTTTTGTTACATTTTTATGAAAAATGGCATGTCCAAAATTATTCATACCCTTTTTATATAATCAATGGAAACATCTTTATTTGCCAATCATGCTCTCAAAATGGTTCTTATAATACCTACCAAGCCTCTCCATGTCTCCACAATGATTGTAGACCGCACCTTTTTAGCAGCAATCTGCTTTTTTTTTTTTGACTGATTGAGGTCTGGGCCACTCTAAAATGTTGACATTGTTCTCTGTTAACCATTTCTTGCCTTGTTTTGGCTGTATGTATTGGATCATTGTATGGTTTAATGGTCCAATGATGCCTATATACTACAATGGTACTGTTACCACAGTGCACATACAGTTAATAACAACATTATTCATACCCCTGGCAAATATTGATTTAACCCTTAGAACCCAATTGACGCAAAGCGAGTCAAAAAACACACCCTTTCTTCTCTGTTACATTGCTCCGGAACCGTTCATCACAGCGATGATGATATGAAACCTTTACTGTGTGACAGAGCAGAAGTGGGGCTTTCCAATGAGACTACACACTTGTCTGTACGATCAAGTATGAACATTTTAAAAAATCATGAAATTAAATCAAATTGCATCATTATATTACAGTCTATACTTCTCTCCGTTCACCTGCGCACCCATTACTCTCGTTTGAATTACTCGAGAACCCGTGATCGCATAGATATGGCAAGCATATCAGATGAAAGAGGAGACACAGGGCTGTCCATTGGTACCATGTATATGGATCCTTCTGGCTTATAAAAACAGACGAAGTGACTGCAAAATAATAACGCACATACACAAACCAACGCTGCACACCCATTACTCTCGTTTGAATTACTCGCGGACCCGTGATCGGATAGATATGCCACGCATGTCAGATGAAAGAGGAGAGACAGAGCTATCATTTGATACCAAGTGCATCCTTCTGGGTTATAAAACAGACGAAGTGACAGCAAAATAATAACTTCATATAGCTTGACTTACCCCACGTGATTGTCTGTTTTTGTGGCAAAGCATGTTTATAATCCAACGCTATCGTGTGTTTCTCAATGGCAAAGCATGATCCTAGCAAATTGCTGCATGGCATCCAATTCAAGGCTCACATTGCATCCCAATTAGTTCAACAAAGAAACAACTTTTTTCCCTTTCCTTTGTTCATGGCAATGCAGTAAAAAGTTGAGAATCATTATGAGTGCATTCACCATAGGAACACACAAGCTAACACGCAAACTCGGGTCAAGTCAGGTCAGATCAGTTCATGTCACAGATATGGAGCCCAGAAAGGTCATTTTTCATCACTAAATAAATAATGGCATTTATTTCCGTAAATCACACACCACATATTTCTGTAAATTGCTCAGCCCCAGAGTATCCCTCCAACATGGCAATTTTATTGCCAGATTCAGGACAGTCTGCCCTACACACACATGAAATGCATGTAGAGCTATTTAGGCTTTTTATATTTTAATTCTTTAAAAATCAAAATAAAATCAATGCTAGTACTAATACATAAAATGATTTAATCTGGATCAAATCTGGATAGCCTAGACTCTGCTGGAAAAAACAATATATAATATGTGTGTGTGGCTCTTACAATGACCAGAATAAATCCTTATGAATAAAGGTAGTGAAAATGCCCTAAAAACAGCTTAGGGTTCTAAGGGTTAATGCTGATTTTCTCTCTATCAATATGTTTGTTCTGACTGAAAATGACACTGTCAGATGCCAAAAGTTTGTAAGACAATGTAGGAGAAAAATGGAATTAAAAAAGGAAGTATTAACTGTATGTGCAGTGTGGTAACAGTACCATTGTAGTGCAGATACAGTGGGCATTGCTTCAATTTGGCCAGCTTCCCTCGCGGTCCCCGCGATCATGCGCTATCACACGACTTTAATTTGTATTTTTCCAGTGATGCTGCAACGATGCTGCAACAACCCAAACAACCGGCAGATGTCTCTTGTGAGCAGGGTGTCTCGTAAAAAGAAATGGAGCCTGGAAAACCCTACACAGACTTCACTACAGACTTTAGCAGACTGGTTTAGAAATAATTTAATAGCCAGAAATATGCCTGCCCTGCCCTAATAAAGAAATATTTGGTTAACTGCGAGTGAATCCCGTTTGCAGCCGTAGAAGAAACGCAGGACAAATTAAACATTCCGGTTTTCTCCAACTCCAACGATGATAGACAGACATCATTTGGACAAAATATAGAGCATATTAACCTCCGTTGCTCAGCCAAATGCCTTCCTGTTACATCCTGTTATCACAGAGTTACAGGAGATAAAAAATTTTTGATGGTCACAAGTTTACTTCATTAGCGTTTATTTTTTTGATTATTAAAGAGTGTTTTTCATTTAAAGGTTTGACTTTGTGCTTATTCAGTAGAGCATTTAGTGCTCTCCCCAATCCCAGACGTTCACATTGCATGTTTGTTTGTAATGGATGCAACCGCAAGATACGCGCTTATAGGCGCCGATACAGTGGGTACTCCGTCGCTCGAGCACCCACAGAAAACATCGAGCACCCACGTGTGCCAGCTTACAGTCCCGGCTAAATTTACATTAATTTAAAATCAAACATTGCAGTTGATGTTAAATTCAGCATCTCTCATAATGTGATTGGCTATGTTGCTGTCAATCCCCTACTCCATATACTAACCACCAATGAGAGCGTCTCTCGTATGAAAATTCCTGACACTTCCCACCTGAAGAATTAACGCAAGGCCTTGTTGGGTCTTCAGCCCCGAATGTTTAAAATGTATATAGCCCTGAATATAATTTTAAAAGTAGTCTGACAAAGCATATTTTTTGTGACACAGCTAAACACTGGTACCTCATAGAACGTCTATAACATAGCCTAGGTCAGGGGTCCCCAAATGGCGGTGATGACGTGATCCTATCCGGACCCGGACCATAATAGCCTAATTTAGATTTTCACGTAAGATTTCAAAGCTGCGCTTAATGTGTCGTTGGTTAGGATAACAGCATTTACTTCAGGGGCGTCAGGAACCATCATTTCGCTTGCTGCTACTCAGCCAGTGAAATCTGTGAATTCTGATCGAGTCAGTGAGTCGAGTCAGTGAGTGAAGTATAGCCTACTATGGGGAAGAGACTCACTGATAGCCTGAAACGAGCGAGGAGGAGACGGGACGAGAAACAATCAGATGGATATCAAGTTAACGATAACCATAACAACGATTTTTCAAATCATCGATTGGTCAAAGAGGAGAAAACTAGACAGCGAGAACAGAGCTTTATATAACGATACGGGGGCAATACCACACAAAACTGTCACGTCCGTAACGCCAACTAAATATGGATGTGACAGTTTTGCGCGGAATTGCCCTGGACCTCTTCTACATATTCAGAGACAGGCGATTTGTAAAAGCGCCAATTTGAAGCACGTCTACTAGACAAAGCAAATATTTTGAGCAAGCATAGGATAGGCTAGGCCCATTCAACAGAACTGAGACCACAGAATATTTTACGATTTAAGAAGGCAATATGATTGATCCACCAGAATCTAGTTAAGCCTACATGCATTCACTGCCTAACAACATGATGTTCCTGGGTTTCCAGGATTTCGGGTCAACATAAAAATGTTAAGGCTATTTCGCATAGGCTACTCAATGAGAACAGGGGGGATCCCAAGCAGCTTTCAGCCATAAGGCTACTTTGAGAACATTTCCTAATTCACCCGACACTGATATTCAAAATGTTGAAACTATTTCGGCATAGCCTATAAGCAGTTTAATTACATGTAATGTTAGTTGTAAACAAACGGGCTACTTGGTGAGGCTTGGCCTCACAGATGCGCTCGTTAAACATTGTTTGCTGGTAACCCGTCACAAATAACCTACAGATTCTTGCATGCGTACATTCTCTATTCTCTCCAAAATGCGCCCGTTCTATAGGCTGGCCAAGTGCGTAATTCTGCGGCATAAAGCAGATGTATTTGTTTATTCTACAGAAAAATAAAAATAACCTGTCAAGCAGTCAATTGACTACATTGCAGTCCATAAGTAGGGCAAATTAATATACGAAACCAAAACGTGGGGTCATAGTTGTCTAAGCCTCTGCTGTGAGGCCAAACCCATGAACAAAGACACATTGATATCTGCAATAGAGTTTTTTTTGGTGAAACAAACTCACAGCCGAACATTGCAATAAATACATAGACCATCTGGACAAAGTCATCAACAGAGTCATAGCACTGAAGGGAGAGGCAACTGGCATGTGATCTCCCCACGGGCCAATGGATGTACAAGTTTTCTCCTGTGCCTACGATATTTAATCCAGTGTTTTGTCAAGTTGCAAAATGCTATTTGTTTTAACAAATTTTTATGGTAGTAGCCTATACAAAAAGTACTTCATATTATCTTAATTGCTTTATACTCAATACTTGACCAATGGCTATTGCATCTGTCTATTGAAAGTGAGAATGTGGCAAGTGATCTACTGTATAGTTAGACATTGTTTCCAGAAGTCTGGAATGTAGATCAGGGAGAATTTAGTGATGATAAAGCAAGTGGAAATAACTTATACTTATTATGCTCAGTGATGGCAAACAATTAAATACTGAGACTGTCACGGATTAACCCCTGGTGGCCAAAAAGTGAAAAATCACACATGCCGTCAACATTTTTTAGGACTTCGGTGACCCACCTCTCACCCAAACAGTAAGGAATATTGATTCTGCCTCCAGAATTGTGTAGTACAGGCTACAATGAACTACCACACCAGTTTCCAGCCCTCTACCACTATTAGAACAGACGTTATGGGCTTCCAAAAATGGCAAAAGATGAAATGTGAAATTCCAATGTGTCAATTAGGGCCGTGGCACCCGAAATTCAAATGGACGCCACAGGCAGACCGTTTGAGATATTGACCTGAACCTTCAGATTCCTTAGTTTGGGAACATAAGGCATGTATTCGCCGCTTTTCAGCAAAATCTGAGAGGTGTCATGTACATGGGTGGCTGAGTTGGCATGGAATGACCCTACAGTGAAAATAAGAGTGGACCCAATATGGAGCCTTGTGGGACACCTGTGGACAGAGCGATGTACAGTGGCAGAGCGATGCACAGTGGCTGAAAGTGGTGCTAAAGTTTCACGCAGATTCACGCTGCGTAATGCGCGACTGAAGTGGCCATTTGAAAGCCATTTGTGTGATAATTGAGCCAGTAGAGAAATAACTGTTCAGAATTAATCTGTAGCCTTGGGTAGGCTTCTGCAGAAAACAATGTTGCTGGCGATTTAATACTATCTAGCAACGTTTTTAACAGGCTAGACAACTATGAGCCACGTTAATTTGCCCTACTTCTTGACTGCAATGTAGTCAATTGACTGCTTGACATGTCATTTTTATTTTTCTGTACAATAAACAAATACATCTGCTTTATGCCGCAGAATTACATTCATATTTGGCTGACTTCTGCAGACGCGCAAAAAACACTGCCACTTCCCTCCCCATATTCCAAGATTAAGATAGTAGCCTATACAAAAAGTACTTCATACTATCATAAAAAATCGTTAAAACGAATAGCTATTTGCAATTTGACAAAACACTGGTCCTCATTTTGCGAATGCGAGGACGATATGAGCCTGTTGCATTTAGTTAGATGTCCGAGTCAAGCATAATGTTTGAAAACCACTGGCTCTAAATCACAATAATTTAACACACGACAGTTGGATAGCCTACTTCATCATGTTCCCATGCCTACATTTTGGTGAGTAGCATAGAGATCGTTAGAACAATAAAGATCATTTATGGCATTGTGTCATGTAAGGTCGTTGCAAAATCTAGAGAAATGTGTGAGGTGGTCAGCGGGGGACAATTGAGACACACATTGGATTGTGTTATTACTTGAACATTTCACACTTTAATGTTCTCAAAGTAGCCTTATGGCTGAAAGCTGCTTGGGATCCCCCCCTGTCAAGCAATATAACCATACAAACGCGCGGCCTGCACTCATTGTTTCAAAAGGAGTAATTTCGGCTTTGGCGGAACTGAAGAGCTGTGGACAGCACGGCAGGGCATGCCCAATGAAAATAAATTAACGCAACGCAATACAACACAACACAGACCCCGCTTCTCTCGCGTCAGTCACTGAAATGAACGAAACACAGAACCCGCTTCTCTCGGCAGTCACTGACAGTAGCCTAGAACAGTGGTTCTCAAATGGCCGTGAAGGCACTCCAGGGGGTACGTGAGATTTTAACCCTTAGAAGCCAATTACGCAAAGTGAGTCAAAAAACACACCCTTTCTTCTCTGTTACATTGCTCCGCAACTGTTCATAGCAGCGAGAAGCCTTTATTGTGTGACGGAGCAGAAGTGGGGCTTTCCAACGAGACCACGCACTTGTCTGTATGTTAAAGTATGAAGATAAAAAAAAATCATGAAATTAAATCAAATTGCATCATATTTACAGTCTCTGCGTTCACCTGCGCACCCTACTCTCTTTTGAATTACTCGCGAACCCATGAACGCATAAATATGGCAAGCATATCATATGAAAGAGGAGACACAGAGCTATCATTTCATACCTTCTGGGTTATAAAACAGACGAATAACTTCATATAACTCAACTTACCTCACGTTTTTGTCTGTTTTTGTGGCAAAGCATGTTTATAATCCAACGCTATTGTGTGTTTCTCTATGGCAAAGAATGTTCATAATCCGGTTTTGAGATCCTAGCAAATTCCTGCATGGCATTCAATTCAAGGCTCACATTGCATCCCAATTTGTTCGACAAAGAAACACCTTTTTTGCCTTTACTTTGTTCATGGCAACGCAGTAAAAAGTTGTAAAGAATCATGAGTGCAGACAGGCACACACACGTAAACTCGGGTCAAGTCAGGTCAGATCAGTTGGTGTTCCAGATATGGAGTGCAGAAATGTCATTTTTAATCACTAAATAAAAAAAAAAGGCATTTATTTCTGTAAGGCGCACACCACATATGTCTGTAAATTGCTCAGCCCCAGAGAATCCCTCCACCGCGGCAATGATATTGCCAGATTCAGGACAGTCAGGACACACATGAAATGCATGTAGAGCTATGAGCTTGCTGTGGTGAGATACATGTCAAAATATAAGATTTTTTATAATACGCTTTTTATATTTTAATTCTTTAAAAATCAAAATAAAATCAATGCTAGTACTAATACATGAAATGATGGCAGATCTGGATAGCCTAGACTCTGCCGGAAAAAACAATATATAATATGTGTGTGTGGCACTAACAATGACCAGAATAAATACTTATGAATAAAGGTAGTGAAAATGCTCTAAAAAAACTAAGGGTTAAAATATTAGTATTAAATAGAATACAATATAAATATATAGTATTAAAATATGGGATATTCTACGGGAAAACATTAAAACGGCAAGACAGCAGGGGAAAGTTAAAATACGTGAGAAACATGGAAAAAGTTGGCATGCATTGTTTCGGTCCCCGTGCACAGGAATTATGTCATATTATTAATCACATATGATTATTTGTGAAATTGTGCAAACAGGTGCAACACATTTGAAAAGGAAGGACTGGTAGCATGCAAGCTCACGGGAAAGATTGATTTAAGAACGTTAGCACAGTGTGTGGCTGTGGCGCAAAGCAGCGCGGGCGGAAGACAGCGACAGTTGGCAGGGGAGGGTCATGTCTTTTTTTAACAATTCTGTCGGAGGGTCATTGAACAATTTCTAGCAGGCAAGGGAGGGTCATGCAACTTTTGACTGAAGCACTCAAAATTCCTCCGGTGGCCCCTTCAATAAATAACGAACAGTCCCTAGATTGATGCTGGGCTATATGTCTTGGTTCATGTCTGTTAACAACTCATTGCCGTCAAACGCGTATCTCGCGGTTGCATCCATTACAAACAAACATGCAATGTGAACGTCTGGGATTGGGGAGAGCACTAAATGCTCTACTGAATAAGCACGAAGCCAAACCTTTAAATGAAAAACACTCTTTAATAATCAAAAAAATAAACGCTAATGAAGTAAACTTGTGACCATCAAAAATCCTTTATCGCCTGTAACTCCGTGATAACAGAACGTAACAGGAAGGCATTTGGCTGAGCAACGGAGGTTAATATGCTCTATATTTTGTCCAAATGATTTCTGTCTATCATCGTTGCACTCGGAGAAAACCAGAATGTTTATTTTGTCCTGCGTTTCTTCTACGGCTGCAAACGGGATTCACTCGCAGTTAACCAAATATTTCTTTATTAGGGCAGGGCAGGCATATTTCTGGCTATTAAATTATTTCTAAACCAGTCTGCTAAAGTCTGTAGTGAAGTCTGTGTAGGGTTTTCCAGGCTCCATTTCTTTTTACGAGACACCGTGCTCACTTGAGACATCTGCCGGTTGTTTGGGTTGTTGCAGCGTCGTTGCAGCGTCACTGGAAAAATACAAATTAAAGTCGCGTGATCCCGCGCGCGGACCGCGAGGGAAGCTGGCCAAGTCGAAGCACTGCCCACTGTATGTAGCACCATTTTCATTTTTTTCCCTATCAACAGTACTCAGTGACCTCAAAAAACAGGGCCATATGTTGAAAACAGCCAGAGTTCCCCTTTAACTTTAATACTTAAAATTACCTTTTTTGTTGTATGTGTTATGCTTTTAGTTTTCTGATACCATATCAATATAGCAGCATTTTTATCAATACATATTGATGCAGGAGTACATCACAATATATTGTGTTACTTTGAGCAATACCCTAGTGTTTTTGACGAGCACTGGTGCATTGCAAAATCAATGGATGATTACTTCACTATGAAAACAGAGAAAGCTTAATCTTACCTTCATCATGGTGATGGCAATATAACGTGCTTCTTTAATTATCATTGGTTCATAGGTGGCCTCCAGCTTGGGGAGAGGGAGCCCTCCAAATGTGAGGTCTGTCCCAGACCTGGAAGAGGCAGAGGAGGAGGAGGAAATGGAAGATGCAGGGGTGGAACCAGGCAGTCGCTGAAACTTGCTCATGTTCTCCTGCTGAAGAGATTTTTTCTGAGACACAGGAACTGCCTTTACCTCCACCTATATGGCAGAGAAAATGTGATGAGAAGGCATAATTTTTTATGTTAGGATTGTGTATATAATTTGTTTTGACAAAGGTATTCACAGACTTTTATTTCCACAGTGAAGGCATTATATGAAAGAGTAATATTTCCTTCACATAAAAGTGCAGAACGAAAACTCACAAATATGCACCAGATGGGAGGTTATTAACCATCAACCTCATCATCCCTAGGCTATTTTCAGTGTAATTTTATTACCTTTACTTTTAAGACCTTATCTTGGTCATAGTAATGGCCAGCTATACAGGCTATATCTTGTTTTTCCAGGAAAGTCTGGGCTACCCATATCTGTGAAAGTATGATTTGATAATACTTGCATATGTCTTATGTCAGCCTTTATATCAAGAAAAAAAATCATTTGCGTAATGTTTTTGCATTAATGCCACTAGGAAGCATGCCAGTAAAAAGATACTTCATATAAGTGTAGATGGAATTGTCTGGAATCTGCCAATATAAGGTTGGATACTCTATGGCTAAGCAATGTTCAAAAATGCATGCACTGACTTAAATAGTCTACATTAGAATATAATAAAAGACATTTTGCAATTTAAAAACCGGATCACCTAGGAATGGCTTATTGTACAGAGGCATGCTGTATATCCTTATATTCGGTAAGGTCTGCTGTTTATTTTAATATACGGTTAGCCATGTGTTGAGTGAACTGTTTATCACTTGTTTAGTCGCCAATGTCACTGGAAAGCGTAGGTTCCGCTCTTTCAGGTGATGTGTGTGAGATATCTGCATGATGAGTACTTTACGAGCAAATCAACAGAGGGGTGGTAAAGGTAAAGGTTAATCATTCACTTAATTTACATTTTTCTTTGCCAAACACAAATCAGCAAATACAGACCTTCATGTTGGGCACGTGCACCACATCTCCATATTGGTCTTTGGTCTGCACTACTACAGTGGTGGGCCAGCCACAACGGATATCATCCTTGTTCAGGATGAGAGAGGTTTTCTGTGGATCTGCGTACGAATCTGGCTGAAGCCATCTAAGGTATATAGAAAAGCCATGTGAGAAAAGGCCAGAAAATACAAGGGAATACTCTTCAAAGCAATTGTGGCTGTACCTAAGGATGCAACAATTTCATTTTCTTGGTCAAGTCCAGTTAACCTGCCAATATATGTGTTATATATATATTTTTTTTATTACTTGTGTATTTGGGGTGTCACGATTTCAAAGTCGAAATCATTCGAAATTACATCTCAATCTCGAACTTGGAACTCAAAGGTAGAATCAACGATGTAGCCACACACCCAATGTCACATCCAGCATGTATGCCAAGACGCAAAAACACACAAACACACACTTGTTAAACTGCGGCGTGAACACTCCTCCAACTAGGCTGCAGCCAGTTAAAAAAAAAAACATCAACCGACCGAAATCGAAGCCCCTCTACTCTGAAATCACTGGCGTGGAAGTATTTTGTCATTCATTCCTATTTTATACAGTCTCAATACTCAGTTTAGTGAAAAGATGATCTAGTTTCAGTCCAAAATTAGCCTACTATAAGGCTTAAAATGTATATTGTAATGCAATGTAAACAACATGCATTAATGGTAATAGTAATATTAAAAAAAGATCGAAAATCGAATCGAATCGTGACTTTAAAATCGAAAATTAAATCGAATCGAGGATTTGGAGAATCGTGACACCCCTAATATATGTAACAGTACACACATACACTTTTATTGTTATTGTTCCTTGATGACCAACTTACTCAATTCATTAAAATTCCATCCACAGGGCCACACGTCAATATCTACTTAACCTAAAAATGTGCAATTGGGTTGCTTATAATTTCTCACTTTTTCCCCTTGGGGAGGATTAATCAAATTTGCTTAGACTCTGATAATCACTGCTTACAGTAGTAATATATCAATTATTTTTTCATTTTATCTTGCCGTTTTATTTCATTAATGCTGCATCTCTGTAACCCATAATCTATGACATAAGTATAAATTTTAAGTGTGTGTATGTTTGAGATGAGGTTCACCTAGCCAGTCGGCCTCCACTGGAGTTTGGGACACACGTAATGAAGTCCTCCAAGAAAGAATGCTCATTGGTTTGCAGGTGTAAAGGCAGGTTTCCCTCCAAAGCTTCCAGGATAGTGGGGGAGTGAGTAAGAGCCAGTCCCTTGCCTAGGATTCCAGAGTGGGCCTTACACACCTAACAAAGCATAGCACACACACACACAAACCAGGTAAGAATATTTTACTCATAATATCACAATGTACAATTATTGTGATGTGCACATGCGTATGTGTGACAGATATTTGAATGAGGTCACTTACCTGAAGAGAGGCCTCTTCAAGTATCTCAAGATCATCCTCAAGATCATTCCCTAAAGGTTAACCAAATTGCAATGTTAATGTGGAAACAGGGTTTAAGTAAACAGTTTAAAACAAAAGCCTGTTGCCATAAACCAAAAGCTAGTCATACTGTACAGTGGTGTGCATTATGATAACCACTGATGTTTTACACTCTTACAGAGGTACGCGCTCCATTCGCCTTATTCACCTGCAGACTAATGCACTCCGTTTGTAAACTGCCAATTAAACTCACTGAAGAAGAACAGGCCAGCGAACCCTTCTTCTTTTTGCGGTGAGCTTTTTTTTTTTGGCAGTTTGCAAACGGAGTGCATTACCACCATCTGCTAGTGTACCCTGTAGCCTCGTTCTGGCCGCCGGGTGAATAAGGCGAATAGCATTCCATTTTTCTATTATGATTACACATCTGTGTGAACACACATCTGTTCACTCTGACATTACATTTGCACATTCAAACCAATTAACACAGCTCTTTCGAGAGTACTTCCTCTCAAAACACTTACACTTACTTGTACTTCCTTCTCAACTACTATATTTCTTCAATCTCTTGGATTTACTTAAACACTGCAGTATAATCATGTTATACTGTATGCAAAGGCAGTATCTATTGTTACACTAAAGTGCCCTATTGCACTGTAACTTCAATGTAATTGTAAGTAACTTCGGATAAAGGCGTCAACATGTCAAATTATTCTTTCAAAACACTATAACAAGTTTCCTGTCCAAGAGGACAATTATACTGTAGTACAATGACTTTCACATTTTGACCACAAATATTTAGCCATGGTGTTTACTTCACTTTTAAGCTCTTATCTTGGTCATTGTATACATGGCAAATTGTTTTTTTGTTTTGTTTTTTGGGGCCACCCATATCTGGAAAAATATGATGTGATAATACTTGCATATGTCTTATGTCAGCCTTTATTTCACATGATTTTCATGTCAGCAGTAGAAATATCTATTTATATTGTGTAGTTGAAATTGGGATTATCTGGAATCTGGCAATATGAAGATGGTGATGGTGGGATACAAAAATATATGTACAGACATACATATTTCAATCATTATTAATTGTTTAATTCACTGATGTCTTGTCACTGAACCATTGGATGAAAAATGTGCCTTATACCTATACCTGTACTTGCATATGTATGTCATGTAGTCAAAGCCACAGTTGATCTGGGCATGTTATGACCAATTTTTGATTCTTTGATATGGAAAGTAAATTAATTGTTTTTTGATGCTATAACATTAGAATGTTATCCCAAAGTTGGACACCATGTAGAACATTTCGGAACCAGATTACTCTGGAACAGCTAATTGTACAGAGGAATGCTTTAGACCTTTGTGTTCGGTAATGCTTGACAATCCTGACAATTTGTGTCCGTATTTCCATCGGGATAAATACAGTATGTATCTATCTCAGTGGTGTGCCAGCTGATGCTAAAATTAGACATCAGTTAGAATGATACTGATGTAGAAGTGATCTCTCGATCTTCATCTTGTCAAATACTACCCCCTATAGCCACCGTAGGCTATTGTGTTGGCAAGTCAGCATGGCTACCAGCTTTCGCTTCCATAATCATCATTTTCATGGGGGTGTCTGTGTCCCATTGACAAAAGCTATGGCTTGTAAAACTGCGAAGCCTGCAGCTAATTTTGGGATGTTTGTAACCTATGTAGTGTTGAACCACAAACAGCAACACCTCGGATCGGGAGTCGAGCATGCTAGCAATTGAGCTTAAAGCCCAGGCTGCTAGCTCTCCCACTAGTACTTCAGGTGTCGGGAGGGAGACTACCATTACACTCATGCCCCTAAACCTCACTCCTGATCCACGACATGGCACCAATGTGACCTGTGTTCTGTTTAACTGTATGGTTGCGGTGAGAAGAATGTGTACATTTATTTACAGCAAAGGTAGGCCTACATAAATTGTTTACTGACTGCCAATACTGTTCATTGTCAGTTTGTAAAGTTTAGGCAAAGTAGGAAGTGCACTTATTAATTTGCCAGATGTGTTTATCAGTAAGTAACATTGAAATCATTGCTCCAGCTTAACCAAAGTTAACGCTATGTCTACACCTGTCACCATGGTAGCATTGGAAATGTTTCCCAATCGCCCACAGACTCTATTCACAAAGAGAATGAGTGAGTTATATAAATGATAAAGAGTGAATAACTGTATTCACAAGGTGAATGAGTCTGGTTTTAATCAGGCTAGGAAACTCCCACATAGGAACAAAAACCTTATGCTCTATCACACATGTGGGGCTACAAGCAGACCAAGTTTCATGCAGACTTCTGGACCGAATATGGATTTAATATCATCAATATTGTTGAAAAACAGCGTTGGTCATAATAAGGCTATATTATCCCATGAGTTACCTGTGGATAGAGCGAGATCTTTCTTCATGAGGGCTGCAGCACACACACTACCCAAGTATGCTAGCTCCTTCTCAAGCTGCGTAATGCCCTGGTAACATAGAGACTTGGTTATATCAATCATTTTCACCACAAAGTTTATTAATGAGAATAAATAGGAAAAGCAGTTGGGATGTTGGTAAGAGGTTTTTCAGACAGCAAGAGATATGGCTGTTTCCAGAAAAATCTCCACCACTATTCTGATGGCAGCAGTTATTAAAGCAGGGTTGGCATAGCAGGATTGCCATGTTAACAATGGAGCTGTAAGCACTCTGCACTTGAAAAAAAAACAACTATTTTGCCTGAAATGAGTGAAAGAGATGAAAGTCAAATGCACTTGAATTGATCTGTACAGAAAATAGCCGCATGCAAAAAAAATTGCAATTGCCAACGGCTAGAAGGCTAAGACCCAATACATAACATGAGTGATAGTTTCATGTGCACAGCATGTTGCATCACAAAGAGCAATCTTTGGTCACTTCTGATAGGAAAACAGCAGTAAGGTTGGCCCCTACTACAGCTGTGACTGAGCAGTGCAATAATAAACAAGCCAAATAGAATTGCCTAAAATGATGAGAAGGCCTCAGTAGATATTTGTGACAGTATAAACACAATTGACTTTTCTGCTAACCTCATCAGGGCCTGGATTGAACTCATAACCCACTGCCATGCACTTAAAGCCATAAAAGCAGGCTTTCTCGTCTTTCACATAATCTGAGGCAGTCTCCAGGGAAAAAAGGACCTCATTTCCTGAAAACAAAAAATATAGTGGTGTGAGCATCACAGCAGTACCTTTTTGACACACATATGACATTTGTATCAATGTGGCGATACCTGGTAAAACCAAAACTGAGGTCGGCCAGCCAGTGGAGCCAAAAAACTTTTTTAGCTCAGTCCAAGAGTTGATGGCTTCCTGAATAAGTGGTTTTGAGGAAAGACTAGACAAATGAAGTGAACGGCATGGGATGAACAGTCGTAGCACATCCTCTGGTTGAGCTGTACCACATTGAGGATCAAACTCGATTGTTGTCCATCGCACACAGTCTGGGAAGGACACCTGAAGGGAGAGGAGTTTAAAAACAGAAACTCATTATGTTTAACAGAAACTCGCATTATGTTTGTTTTGGTTTTTTAGCGCTCTTAGCTGGCAGAAAACATTGTTTTCTTCTGCTTTGTTTTTAGTTTCGCTTTTGATGGCTGATGATGTGACCAAGGTGAAGCATATTATATCAGTTATTTTGACGAAAACAATAATGACAATGACGTGAGTGAGAGAGACTAATTTATGTGCAGAGTACAGTAGGAGCATCTAGCAGCAACTGTGACACCTGTTACAGTGGAAGAAATTCTCCAGCAGCCAGTGAGAAGAGATTAGGCTACTGGTGAAATCTTCATTTTGTGACAATGGAAGTGACATTTCCAGACTTATTTCCCAAAAACCATGTCAAGGGATAATTATAGTAATGTCTGATGATAATGATGATGAGGATGATGATGACGGATATTATTACTAGCCTACTACTACTACCACTGCTACTGCTGCTAATAACAAATCATCATAATAATAATAATCTATTATGATAATAGTAATAATGATAGTAGGAAACTTTGATAATTGATAATAGCAAAAAATAAAACATCCACTGTAACAATGAAAATAATGACATAATATAAATATATCAATATAAATAATACAAATATATTGGTGGACAAATAAGATAATAACGTAAAATGAAAGCCAATTTCATATTTCTATCTGCTTCAGAGGCTGAGAAATACATTTCGGAAAGTCCTCAGGTTTTAGGAGGTGCTTTTCAGAAAATGCTTAGGTTTTAGAGAGCCCTTTTTTTTAATGGGAGCTCTAGGTCTTAATGGGTTAACGAATGAATAGACAGATTGACTGACTGATTGATTGATTGATTAATTAATTAATTAAAGTAAAGAAATACATTTGAATAGATAGATACATACAGAATGAGTGAAAGAGAGAGCAAGAGAGACAAACTACAAAGGAATTCATCGTATTTCTACAGAAAAATATACTATTACAGACATGATATATGTATGATACATCAGAAGATACTGTGGAAAAAAAAAACCCAAAGGTATGTTTTACCTTGTACTGAGTGACACTGGCCTGCTTGTATGGATGATCACTCTCAATGACAGCATAGTGATTGGACGTAGTACATGCTGATAGGCCCTGATCTGGCTGATTGCCCGTGGTGCTGTCTGTTGACTGGTTAGGGTTGAACATAGGTGGGGCATACTTCTGGTTCAAAGCAGAAACTGCTGGAAGCAACTCTTGAACCAGACCAAAGACCTCTACTGCAGCCTGACAGAATATGACAAAGGAGATGTATTACACTGATATCCAGACAAATGTATTTATTTTTTGTGCATCCAGTCATTTGCAAGTCCGGACAAACATATTTGAGTTCTGGAAGTACACTATTTGGGATTTACAGATATGAACCACAGTCTTACAAGTGTTACCAGAGAAAGTCCTATAAGGGAAGAACTTCCACTTCCTCCAACTTCCGGTTTCTGAACTGGTTGCATTTCCTTCTCTGGTGCCACGTGAGGGCGCTCGTCCACGAGTGCTGAATGAATGGAGGTCTATGGAGCTGTACCCCTAAAAATCCACTTTTCTCTGGGTATAATTTTTTGTCAAGTAATTTGAATATTGTATTCGAAAAGGGCGGCAAAGAAAATACACTTGGTTGAGTATTATAAGTATTATAGTATTATAAGTCACTTAATTGTTCTAAAAAGCCTTTCAAATGTGTCAATGACGTCATTCATTAGCACAATGCTAGCGTGTTATGGGCAACAACGAGCCAATCTGTAAAAAATCAAAAGGACATAAGTACTCGTTCATTCAACTTTTGACCTATAACCCATGTTGAACTTACACAAACTACAATCAAATCTGAGATTTCTCAACGATAATCAGGAGAAATTTAGCCGTCTAGCTCCATTGACTCCGATTCATTTTGCACTCATGGCGATCGCCCCCAGTGGAACTCTGGTTGAACTGTAACCAAAATTTGGTACAATAGGACTTAATACAGAGTGGCCAGGCTCTCCATAGACGGGCTCTGGTGTTACATACTCGACGTTCCCGACCTGTAGCGCGACAATGTGACGTCACGGGAGCGCCATAACCATTTATACTCGCGCGTGGTGGTCGCGCCATTAGTTGCAATATTCTCCTGAACAGAGATGTCGCTGTTGTGAAAACGCTATCGCTACCTACTTTACACAGTAGAAGAAGCTGTCAGTAGTGTTAGATTTCAGTGGTTTTCTGTATGTCATTCTTTTGGTTCTTTGTTTAATACTGCAGAAACTGCGGGGACAGGATGTTTATTGTAAGCAGACAGAATGTTGTCACCTTACAATAGCAAATGGTGTACCTAACTAATTGTTCCCCCACAAGACGCCTTAATTGAATAAGGCTATATCACTGCCTGTTTCCCCCCCCTCCAATTTGACCCCAGACGTGAATGTATATTCTGGTATTATAATTATCCAGGAGTTTCCCAGATCTTGGCTTCAGTTCATTACCTTGGCTTCACACTGTGCTGTGCTGTGCGTACAACAGGGTTACCAGAACTCTGTTGTTACATCCAGAATAAAGAACTATTCTTTCGCAAGCCAGCCTCAAGTTTTACCTGCTCTTAACTACGCTGGAAACTACTCGGTCAACTGTGTCTCCATTTGGAATTAAGGAGACAATTTCAATAGCATTCTTCAGTAGCATTGGCGTCAGTAAAAGCCATAGAGCTAGCAGTTGACTGAGTTTGTGGAATTTCCTGAAGTGAAAAGAGATTTTGTTCAGGTCTAAGCAGACATCCTTTGGTTGAAAATAAATCTTTTCTATTCTTTCCTCTTAATTCCACG
Source organism: Alosa pseudoharengus (assembly GCF_046254945.1). NCBI lineage: Eukaryota > Metazoa > Chordata > Actinopteri > Clupeiformes > Clupeidae > Alosa > Alosa pseudoharengus. Next base: position 38,578,412 of record NW_027468718.1, read on the forward strand.
TGTTGCAACTCTCACTGGTAACTTTGTTAAATTAACCAGCAAACCATTAAAAATTCACGACTGTAACAAAACAGTCCTCCGAACTGCAACTCTCGCTTGCCCTTGAACTAGTCCATCTTCCGGTTTCCGCTTTGGCGCGTACTCAGCTGAAAAAAATAGAGTGGTGCGCTAGTTAAGCCCTTACACTGCAAAAAATGAATTCTAACCAAGTGTTATTGATCTTATATTAAGATTAAAAAATCTATTTGGTATTGTTTTTAGTATGAAAAGGCTTACCTAGCGCCCTCTCAAAAGATAATTTTGACTTAATTTAAGAAGACTTTAACTTATTTTAAGGAGTCTTATCAAGAAAAATTTGATCAACGCACTGGCAGACAAATGTGCTTGTTTTTAGGACAAATTTGCTTAACGCACTGGCAGACAAATTTGCTTGTTTTCAAGATGAGATGTCTTAAAATAAGTCCATTTTTTTTTTAATTAAGTCAAATGATTTCACAAGAAAGCGCTAGGTAAGTCTCTTTATACTGAAAACAATACCAACTAGTTTTTTTTATCTTGATATAAGATTAATAACACTTGGTTAGATTTTGTTAGATAAGCAGTTTTTGCAGTGTAATTGGCGGAGAGACAAGCATCTCAGCAGGCCAGAGTTGCCATGGCGAATTTGGGTGATGTATACTTTTAGTTTAGTGTGTTGACATGTTAATATTAAGTTTGAGTTTCCCTGATGCTAGTTGTTTAGCAGTAGATGTTCATATCCTGCATGACATTGTGTTTGTGCTAAGTGATTTAGTGTTAAACCCTCATTACATAAATGTAGGAAGGTAGCAGACAAGCTGTTCTTTCAGGTGAAATTAAATGTAAACTAAATACACACTGCAAAAAATGCTTATCTAATAAAATTTAACCAAGTGTTATTAATCTTATATCAAGATCAAAAAATCTAGTTAATATTGTTTTCAGTACAAAGAGGCTTACCTAGCGCTTTCTCGTAAAATCATTTAACTGAATTTAAGAGTTTGACTCTTTTTAAGACGTCTCACCCCGAAAAGAAGCAAATTTGTCTGCCAGGAGTTCCGGTGATGACGTCGGAGTGAGCGGCCGCGTGGACCTTGTGCTCCGTAAAATATCTTCTAAAATTAACCCTCCAAATATAAACGACTGAATAAAAAAATATTTCAGAACAAGCCGCATCGAAAATATGCCGAGTACAAGAGGAGGAAAAGGGAACAAAGGTGGCGACGAAGAGGAGCCAACAGATGAATCAAACACCAGAGATGAAGAAATCTTAGCTGCTATCCATGCTCTCCGAAAAGATTTCACAACTCAGCTTCAAGAGGTCGTAAGCTCGAACCAGGGGATCAAGGAAGCAATAAATTCATTTTCCGAAAGACTTGAACACGCAGAAACCCGCATTAGCTCTGCGGAAGATGGGATAACCGACCTAGATGCGAAGGTCACCAAAGTGCATAGAGACATGCTAGCACTCACCAAGACAGTGGAGTCCATGGAGAATCGTCAACGGCGCCGGAACCTGAGACTGGTCGGATTGCCAGAAAAAATCGAGAAGGGCCGTGACCTGGCTATATTCCTTGCCGAGTTTTTACCAAATATCCTTGGTTCAGAAAAATTTCCGGATTCTCTATCCATTGATGAAGCCTTCAGACTTCCACTTTCTACAAAGACAACAAAAAGACGCACCCCTCCTCCCCGCACAATTCTCATCAAATTCCGTTGTCTGACCGATAAAGATCGAGTGATGACAGCCGCCCGAGAGAAGAAACCCCTGCAACTTGAAGGCAATCGATTGATGTTCTTTCCCGATCTCCCTCCGGAGGTCCAAGAGCAGCGACGAAAGTTTGACGGGGTAAAGGCTCAACTTCACAACCTTGGCATCGAGTTTGGATTGCAATATCCGGCCAAGATGAAAATCTACCTCGACGGGGGTGAGACCTTAACTTGTTTGACTCCAGCCAAGGTACAAGATTACATCAAAACAGTGGAGAAGGAACGGTCTCCACCCCCAGAGACTATGGACTAAGATGCTGGTATGGGCTATCTTAAATTCATAAATAATTCAGTTAGCATTATACCTGGGTTACTGGCCGTGGTGCCATAACACGCAACAACCTGTGGAGGGTACAGTCCGATATTCATTGAGCACAGGTTACTGTTCACATTGTATGGTATTTTTTGTTTTCTGATCCTTTACAAGGATCAGCAATGTTCCAGTCTTACCGCATTTATGTGAGAAGGGTCTGTGCAATTAGGGGGCACAGAGGAATAGGAGAGCTCCTTCTCCGTTACCGAGGGGGGGCGGGTGTTCTATTCGTTCTTTTACTTTTCTTTTCTCTTTTAAATGGTACAAGGTTCTTTTATGGTCAGGTAGAAGCTGTAACAACATTGCTGTTAGACACATTTAGGTACGGGACATGACGAATCCTCCATATCTCAATATAGTGTCTTGGAATGTCAGAGGTTTGAGGAAGTTGGTTAAAATCAAGCAAGTTCTAGCTAGGATTAAACATATCCAAGCCAAAATCGTGTATATCCAAGAAACGCACTTAATATCGGACGAAATCATACGCATTAAGAGAAGATGGCCTGGACAAGTTATTGCTTCTTGCCACTCGTCGCAGGCTAGAGGGGTTGCGGTTCTTATCCACAAATCAGTTCCTTTTAGAACGCATAAAACCATCCTAGACCCAATGGGAAGATTTGTTATAGTTAAGGGCTCTCTGCTAAATCAGGAAATTATCTTGGCTAATATATATGGTCCCAACAGCGATGATGACTCATTCTTTAATGACTTGTTTATGACCGTGTCTTCTTATCAGGGAGAAATAATAATGGGTGGCGATTTTAACTGCACGCTTAACCCCTATTTAGACAGATCAACAAGAGTGGACCCTTCGCATACCCGATCCCGCAAAACGATTGAGCACTTTATGTCAGAGCTCCACCTCTGCGATATTTGGAGATATAGGAATCCTACCACCCAAGAATTTTCTTGTATTTCAAACACCTACTTGACTCAGTCCCGCATAGATTACTTCTTGATCTCCAAAACGCTGAAAGATTTAGTTTGTGATTGTGGGCATAAAGGTATTGTAATTTCAGACCATGCCCTCCTATTTCTACATTACCGCTATAATTCATATTCGAAAGGACGGTCACTGTGGAGACTTAGCCCGAGGTGGCTACACGACAAAGATTTTCTACAATATGTAGAAACTAACATTGATGTCTTCTTTGCTACAAATACACACGAAACATCAGCCTCTATCAGGTGGGAAGCGTTTAAAGCTTATATTAGAGGTCAGATATTATCCTACACGAGCCACATGTCTAACCGGACGCATCTCCTTATGACAGAACTAGAACGTGACATTAAAGACGTGGAAAAGGAGAGCGTCATAAATAATACCCCAGAGAATATTCAAAGGCTTGCAGAACTAAGAGCTAAATACAACGACCTAACAGCTAACAAAGCATTATCAAAGATAACTAGGCTGAAGCAAAACAATAACGAACAGGGAGAATCAGCAGGGAAACTATTAGCCTGGCGTCTTAAAACCTTGAGTCAGGAAAAGGCCATCACCGAAATAGAAACTGAAGGTGGGATTACAACGAACACAGCAGAAATCAATGATGCGTTCAGAAAATATTATATGAAACTCTATGCTTCGGAAGCTCATTATCCCAATGAGCAAGATAAGTTCTTGGATGAACTACTCATTCCACTCTTGGAAGACGTGGCAAAGCAAAGGCTAGACTTGCCCATCACGAAAGAGGAAATATTTGAAACTCTTGTTTTTATGAGAAGTGGTAAATCACCCGGTCCTGACGGCCTCCCTATAGATTTTTTTAAACACTTCAAGAAGTGGCTGATTCCACCTTTGTTCGATATGTTAGTTGAATCAATCGAAGCGGGACAACTACCACCCTCCCTATGCAACGCTACGATATCACTGATATTAAAACCAAACAAGTCGCCCACCAATTGCGCATCATATCGTCCAATATCATTAATAAATTCAGATGCTAAAATAATTGCAAAGATTTTTGCGAGGCGCCTGGAAAAACACCTCCCCTTCTTAATAGCGCCTGATCAAAACGGCTTCATTAAAGATCGCCAAGCCTTTCATAACATCCATAGAGTATTAAATATTATTCATGCGAAGAAGGAATGCACAAATACGGCAATAGTTTCCCTCGACGCAAAAAGTGCTTTCGACATGGTAGAACACGGATATCTGTTCGATATTCTGAGGCGATTTGGGTTTGGCGATTACTTTTGTAGCTTTGTGAAAATGCTGTACCGATCTCCAAGCGCAGCAGTCACAACCAATTTCGCCACATCAGAACCCTTTAAACTACAGCGAGGAACGAGACAAGGCCTCTGTCGTCCCTTTTGTTTGCATTAGCAATCGAACCTCTCGCCATCGCAGTCAGACAAAGCACTAATATAACAGGCATCAGACTAGGAGATTCTGAGAACAAAATAGGTCTTTTTGCTGACGATATAGTTCTGTTCCTGACACAGTTACGTGATTCAATTCCTAATCTCCTGAAGTTAATAAATACATTTGGCTTGTTCTCAGGCTATACAGTTAATGAATCAAAGTCGAATATCTTGTTTCTTAATCATTCTGAAAGAATCTCCCCACCAATACAAACCCCATTCACGAACACTAGCAGCTTTACATACTTGGGAATCAAAATTACACTCACACCAGAGGATTTAGTAACTTGCAATTATAAGCCAGTAATAGATGCTGTGACCAATACGATAAAAAGATGGTCAGCAATGCCAATTTCTATGGTTGGCCGAATCAATAGTCTGAAGATGACAATCCTACCTAAATTTTTATACCTATTTCAATGCATACCACTTCCACCACCACCAAACTTTTTTACGAATATGAAAAAAAATTTCAGAGATTTTATATGGAATAACCGCAGAGCAAGACTTCACCTTACCCTTCTCTATTTGCCCTTTGATAGAGGAGGACTGAAACTTCCTAACCTCAAACTATACTACTGGGCATGTCAACTGTTGACAGCCTCTTTTTGGTTTAAATCTCATTTAAGCCTTTCTTGGGTTGATATAGAGAGATTTACATCTACCAATTTACCTCTTCAACTGTACCTATATTCTGCAAGACCAGGGAAGCTTAAGAAATCCACAGACAATCCCTTTGTAAGAAATACAATATATGTGTGGCATGAGGTCCATAAATACTTGAACGACATTTCTAAGATATCACAGTTTACTCCCATTTGGGGAAATGAAAACTTCCCACCAGCAACAATGGATAAGGGGTTTAAACTGTGGGCTGATAAAGGTATTACCAAAATAGCAGACCTCTTTCAAGATGGAGTTTTAATGTCATTTGAAAACATCAAGCAGAAGTTTGATTTGCCTGCTAAGCATTTTTTCAAATACCTACAAATCAGAGATTTTATTCATAAGACACAAAAGAATATCTCTTTACCCAAACTATCCGCAATAGAAAACATAGCTGTGTTTTACAAGACACTGTTACTTGGGACCCAAGATTCCTCTGAGGAAAAGAGACTTGCATGGTGTATTGACCTGAAACAGGAAATAACAGACTCTGAATGGCAAACTGTATGCAAGAAATCACAAACACAAACATGTAATGCCAGTCTCAAACTTATACAATATAAGTGGGTCATGAGGCTTTATATAACACCTGAGGTTCTACACAAGTTTAATGTTAACACTCCTGATGTATGTGTTAAATGTGAATCATGTAAAGGTACACTCATCCATTGTCTATGGTCATGCACAAAGCTACAAACCTTCTGGAGAGAGGTTATCCAAGTACTTTCTGCTATAACTGAGACGGACCTCCCTCTCTGTCCTAAACTGTGTATATTAGGACTATTCCCTAAAGACATTATGCTCAACTCCACCAACAGGAAGATGGTCACCCTCTGTTTACTACAGGCCAGACGGACAATTGCACAAGGGTGGAAATCCACATTAAGTCCGAGTGTGACATGTTGGCTGGACAACATGGTACAAATTTTGCCATTGGAAAAAATTACTTATTCAATCAAAGGAAAATACTCTGTGTTTGAAGATATATGGTCATCCTTTTTGGAATTTGTTGGAGGCCCTCAATTTCTTTTAGCTCTGAACTGACATTCACTGCCTTTATCTCGAACCGAGTCTGAACAGAATACTGCTATTTGAACTGGAACTGGCGTAAGAAACTCCCATACTATCTACTAGGGGTGTAACGGTACACAGAAGTCACGGTTCGGTTCATACCTCGGTTCGGACATCACGGTTCGGTACGAGTTCGGTACAATGGAGGGAAAAGCAAAACAAAAATGCAGAAAGCATTTTATTTTGTACATGTCTCAGGCTGTACCACCTAGTGTCATACAGTCTCTTCCCTGAGCTATCTGCAACAGCCTGAAGTGTGTAAGATGTAGGCTAAACAGTACAATAAGTACCCAGACTCCATCTGTAACTTGTAAACAAAATAAGACAATCAGCTATAAAACTGAAAATAGGCCTACAGCATCTCTTATTTCTGAAAGTGCAAATTACATAGAAAAATGATTTTTAAAAATCCACTTAAGCAAGACCTTCAACATCTGTGTTTAGTTGTATATGGAAGGGTCTACAATTTGCCTCAATATTTTTTTTATTGTGTGTAAAGTAATAATCTAGCCTACTAACTGTGAAAATATCACACTATTTTGCCTTTTTTTTAAAAATGAAATTGCTTTCATAAATTTCATAAAGAGACTACAACTAGAAGTCACGTGACTTTGCCCTTACTCACCGTAGCATGGTTTGTTTATTAGCCTGGTTAGCGTTGTCACTTTATTTTACTGTCTATGCACTTAACACTACCAGCTCCTCATGTGAGAAGTTACAAGTTACCCCAACATAAAGGTAATTACCACGCGATTTACATAGCTTTCTGTCATTACGAAATCATTTAATTTAAGCCATAGGTTTTGGCCCTATTTGTATGTGTATCCAAAGGCTACTGAAGGGCAGGCGAAGTTTTTTCCCCTCATTTCAGTGATTGGTAGCCTACATCATCTGGGTGATGACTTCGAATATGTGTAGCATTTTTTCCACTCACATACCCTGCTGAACAACGCCGACACACAGTTTCATATTATCCACCACTCTTTCGCCTGTACTAACGTTACTGTAACTGAAGTTCTCAAACTTGCGATCGATCCTCTAACTCTTGTGGGTCTAACCTTAGTGCTGCTAATGACTGACGGACTCGACCGACGACCTGACAAAAAAAAACATAGGCGCCAATCAGAGCTAAGGCGAGGCTACAGATTAGCGTTAGGTGTCGCTAAAGAACTCCCGTAACTCTCGCTACTTAACAGTAATTGCGCATGACATTAATTAATCCGCACACGAGTTTTATGTATTTTTATACCGTGTATTCTCCGTGTAAATTCATGCACCGAACCGTGACGCCCGTACCGTTTCGGTTCAATACGAATACATGAACCGTTACACCCCTACTATCTACTACATGTACCATTGTTTGTACCTTTCATTTATTCTCTTTTTGTTCCTTTTATTTTATTTTCTTTGTGTGCATGTGTGTGTATGCATGAGTGTGTGAGTGTTTCGTATTTAATTTTCATTTGTATAATTCTCATTTGTATTGTTGTTATTGTTACTTGAAGAAAAACCAAATAAACATATTTGGAAAAAAAAAAATTTGTCTGCCAGTGCATTAAGCAAATTTGTGCTAAAAACAAGCAAATGTGTCTGCCAGTGCGTAAATTTGTCTTGATAAGGCTCCTTAAAATAAGTCAAAGTCTTCCTAAATGAAGTCAAAATGATCTTACGAGAGAGTAATAGGTAAGTCTGTTCATAATAAAAACAATCCCAAATAGATTGTTTGATCTTAATAAAAGATTAATAACACTTGGTTAGATTTTTTTTTTTTTGCAGTGCAACATTTGATTATCTTATGCCAACACATTTCACCCTTTTATTAACAGGATCAGTGAAGTTCCAGCTCCAATGTTTGAAAACTGTATGAAAAACACTGTATGAAAAACATGTAGGTTCTTAATACAATGTAGACGCAAATTTATTGTTGAGGACCCCTGGGTCGGTTGACATGGATTGACTCATGCATTGAACTACATCAAGTCCCGTTTTTCATGCCTGGAAAACAGTGTTTCATTATGGGTATAACTGTCAATGAGTGTTCATATTATGTCCATTCAGTAGTCAAAAATCCATTTATCTGCCAATGGATTAAGAACATCTATCTATAAAGCAAGAAGCGTCTGTGTGTGTGTGTGTGTGTGTGTGTCTGTGGCACGCATATCTCGCTGACCGTTTGTCAGACTAATTACAAACTTGGCAGGTGTCTTGCTACAGGCATGAGTAAGTGCACTGCCGAATTTGACGTTGTTTGAATAAGAAATGCAAAAGATATCGTTAAATAGCCTATATCGGTAAAAGAAGCACGCATTGGCTTTCGCCGCTAGCCACTCCCCCTCCCACACAGCACTGTAGGACTGTAAGATACCAGTGAGGATAGAAGCAGGGCTTTGGCAGAATTAGATCAGTGTAGGTTACACGGGTAAAAACTTAAGCGAGTGCAAGATAACTCCACGGATTTTGCAACAACACGCCAACATGCCAACACACACAGGTAGGCTATATGCAGTGGCTCTTCAAAATGACGTAAAAAATGATGTGCAATAAGCGGACACTTCGAATAGCCCAGGCTACTTTGGACTGTCTTTAGACTTTGAATAAGCACATGACAATTCAAACTGCAAGGTCCTAAATTGAAACGAGCGATAATGGTCCCGAATCAAAGAACGTCCCAGAATGCCACACATGCAAAGCATAACCAGCGACAAGCAACGAGTGGCAGACAGTCTGATGTCACTTATGAATAGCCCAGGTTACTTTGGACTGTCTTTAGACTTTGAATAAACAAACGACAATTCCAACTGCAAGGTCCTAAATTGAAACGAGCGATAATGGTCCCGAATTAAAGAACGTCTCAGAATGCCACACATGCAAAGCATAACCAGCGACAAGCAACGAGTAGCAGACAGAGTGTGACGTCACTTATAGGCCACCACCGTTGCAAATTCCATATGATGCATCATTCCACAAAATGGTTTGTTTTCTCTATCATCAAGTTATTAAATAGGCTAAGCATATAGTCTTGACTCAAAACAGCTGTTAGGATTATGTCATTTTGATTTCTAAAAAATGTCACATGCAGCCATGCCTAAATTCTGCTCACTTCACATTTATTATATTATTATATTATCTGTAGGCCTATATTCATTATTGAATGCTTACCTGGAATTATGTTTTTCCCTATCATCCTATTTTTAAAGCAAGCATGTAATTGGGCTACAGGAATAGCATGTTTGAACGGGCACTGCACTAGTTTACCTTAATTTAAGATGAGATTTAAAATTGTCTTAAAATCTTAAATTTTAAGATCTATTTTCTTAATCCATTGGCAGATCAATTTGCTTGTTTTTTATGTCTTAATTTAATAAGATTTTGACTTATTTTAAGTCAAATAATCTTACAAGAAAGCTCAAAGTAAGTATCCTTATACTAAAAACAATACTAACTAGATTTTTTATCTTAAAATAAGATTATAACACTTAGTAAGAGATCACTTTTTGTAGTGTAGGTCGTAAGATTTCACAGTGAGCCATTCTATTACCTTTGGAACAGAAGCAGCAACCGGGCCAATATAGGCTAAAATGAGGGGAAGAAGCATGGAAAACAAACTGGAAGAGCTCAGGAGGTCTGGGATGTCCTCTGCTGCAGACAGAAACAACATAAAATGCTTCATCATTTTTAATATTGAAACACTGATATTTGTTGCAATAGAACTCAAGCTCAAGAATGCATGGCTTACACTGCAAAAACAAATCTATCAATCTAAGTGTTATTAATCTTATATTAAGACCAACAAATCTATTTGGTATTGTTTTTAGTACTTAGATATTTACCTAGTGCTCTCTCAAAAGATAATTTTGATTTAATTTAATAAAATAAGAGTTTGACTTATTTGAAGGAGTCATATCAAGACAACTTTGCTCAATGCACTGGCAGCCAAATTTGCTTGTTTTTAGAACAAATTTGCTTAACGCACTGGCAGAAAAATGTGCTTGTCTTCAGGATGAGACATCTTAAAATCAGTCAAACTGACAAAGACAGAATAAGTCAAATGATTTACGAGAAAGCGCAAGGTAAGTCTATTTATACTGAAAACAATACCAACTAGATCAGGGGTGGGCAAACTTTTTGGCTCAAGGGCCACATTGGGTTTTGAAAATTGGCCGGCGGGCCACACAACCCCCCCCCCCCTCCCCCCCACGACACACGCCTAAAAAAATACATTTTTTATAGCCTATAATTTAGTATGAAAAGTATTTGTTTTAAAATAGTGCTAATTTGTTTTAAAAATACTGCTAATTTTATGCTGTTAAACAAATGTATAAATTGTACACTATCGCTTTAAGACAGTCGCTTTAATTCACGTTTATTTCTCAATGATCTTCTGCCTGCTCCACTATGGCTAGTGCTGTACCTACGGCTGGGCCCTCTCACAGTTTTTAAATGGTCAGTAGTGGGAACTACTGTTGCCTTCATGATTTCCTTTTAAAACTTTCTTATAAGGAGGGGATATCAATTATCAACAATCACAAGCCAGCTGGAACCTGCGGCTCTCTCTCCCTCTCGTGAGTGCAGACGCTTTCCCAATTAAATGGATTGCATATGTTCACGTTAGATCTGCTGCAAAGGAGATAACTAAGAGTTAAATTAGTTTAACATGATGTTATCTCTATTTAACATGATGTTTTGACATTGACATTGTAAACGTTATCTAAGGAGAGTGAAAAGCAGTTTGCAGTAAAGCTAACCAACGTCTATCGCAGGAAAAAAATAGCGAGCAGCCTGATAACTAGCCTAAATGAAATGCTCGGCGGGCCGGATGAAAGTGCTTGGCGGGCCGGATCCGGCCCGCGGGCCGTAGTTTGCCCATCCCTGAACTAGATGGTTTGATCTTGATATAAGATTAATAACACTTGGTTGGATTTTATTAGATAAGCAGTTTTGCAGTGTATACACTCTACCTACATGAGGAGGTTCAATGAAAATGACTTACCATCTACTGCAAATGCTCTTTGAAGAAGATCTTTTGCTGCTCTGACCACTGCACTAACCACAGACAAAGCTCGACTGCAATTCTTATCCTCTTCATTGGCTTTACTCAACATCTGAGACTGCAGGTCACCATCATATTCACTTCTGTAAGCATAACACATGGAAATGGTTAAATGTTCTTTTCTTCTCATGTTCTTGATTGTGATTTATACCAAATACCAGGAAAAAACCCATCACCTAATGACAAAATGAGACAGTAATTGACCATTTGCAGACATTTGAGACTTTCACATCTTTGTAGTTCAATGTATTGCTGTGTTCAGGGTCTGGTAGTCATATGTAAATGTAAATCAGGTTTATAGGCCAAGTATTCTTGCGTATACAAGGAATTTGGTCTCTGCATTTATCCCTTCCGTGAATTAGTGAACACACAGAGCTCATAGAGAACATACAGTGAGTAAGGTGAAGCACACACTAACCCGGAGCAGTGAGCTGCCTTGCTCGGGGAGCAGTGAGGAGTTAGGTGCCTTGCTTAAGGGCACTTCAGCTGTGGATGTGGCATGGGAGAGCAGTGCTCAACCACTTACGTTAAATCACGTGAAATTACGAAATCACGTGATATGTGAAAGCGTTCCTGAGATATTACCTACTTCCTGTTTGGCGGCTATGCCGCCAATTTAGTTTGGCTGTGACGGGAAAACACTTCCGAAAATCAAAAATCCTTCTAGTAACTTTTGTGAGGCTTGGTCCAAGGATCATTTACGTCAAGTTTCGTGAAGATCGGACCAAATTTGTGACCTGTGAAACTTTGGTTTCACTTTCTATTAAATCCCGGCCCTGCACTGTCGGTGCTCGGGTCCTAAAAATCAAGCTTTAGCCATCACTCATAAAAAGCTGTAGGGTGAGGTAAAGAAGAGAGTGGACAAGAGAAAACCTAGGATCCTGGAAAATCAAGAGAGATTCTGTAAGAGGAATGGTTTAAAATGTTCTGCACTGTAACCTGATAAGATACTAGAAGAGAAGATTGAGAGGTGTTTTATTAGCAAAGGCTTGTAATATAGTATCAAATGCAGGGGTGGCAATATAATTGTGCCACGTGTTTTTGTGTATAATAATCGATTTTTCTCAGAATAAATTTGTTTCACTTCAAGGTTGGCTTTTTCCTCTTTTTTCTTCCAAACCATAATGTCTGCACCATGCAGTTTGCACCCCCCTATTTGAAACAAGCCTTTGTTGGATAACCAAAATATATTTCATCCTCACCTGTAGTAGAGGATTTGAGGGATTTGTCCTCGTGTTTGGTTGGTGCCATTACTGCTCAAACTGCAGGTGCTGAAAGTGAAAGCAACTCCATCGGAACACTGCACTGTGGTCATCCCACCATCACCATTAGCAGTGCGACTGCCGTAGTTTCGTAGGCGGACAGCATATTTGACACCCTCCTATATGATTGAAGAGTACATTGTCATACACATAATACACATACTTCACATCCTCCTACATGATTAAAAAGTGCATTGTTATACACATGGTCACTTTAGTCTAGAGAAAAGGATTTCTCAAAAGTGTTACCTTGAGGGGGATGGCTTTATCAAGCCTAATCTCAGCAATGTCACTAGGAGAATCATCTGTGCTATAGGTGCCTTTGACCAGCTCCAGGGATGTCCATCGATGGGAGTGGGCAGAATCTCCTGGGTGCTCTGTCTGGGCCTGGTTGAATGAGAGAAAGAATGGATGGGTTAGCTGATGGAATGGTTTGAAAGGGTGACTATTGACTTGGTTCAATAGAACATGCTTATGGGTTATAGCATCTTCATACACTGCAAAAACTGCTTATATAATAACATCTAACCAAGTGTTGTTAATCTAATATCAAGATCAAAAAATCTCGTTGGTATTGTTTTCACTATAAAAAGAGACTTACCTAGCACTTTCTCGTAAAATAATTTGACTTAATTTAAGAAGAGCTTGACTTATTTTAAAACATCTCATCCTGAAAACAAGCAAATTTGTCTGCCAGTGCATTGAGTAAATTTGTCTTGATAAGACTCCTTAAATTAAGTCAAAATTATCTTTCGAGAGAGCGCTATGTACGGAGCCCCTAAGGGGACATGAGCAAAAAAAAATCTAAAGTTTAGTTTCATGTGCTCACGTGAAACTTTCATGTGCTCACCTGAAACTTTCATGTGCTCACGTGAAACTTTCATGTGCGCACGTGAAAGTTTCACGTGAGCACATGAAAGTTTCACGTGAGCACATGAAAGTTTTGTGTGCGCACGCAAAACCTTTTCATGATGATATTGACAGTGTTGGGCAAGTTACTTCAAAATCGTAATGTACTATGCATTACTTATTACTGTCATTTCAAAGTAATGTGTTACATTATAATATTACTGTCTCTGAATTGTAAGGCATTACACTACTATTGCATTACTTTTAAGTTACTTTCACCAAAATATCTAGAAATATGGATTTGCCATTCTAAATGCAGTTTATTATGCTCAATGCAGCTTGCTCTTCCAATAGAGGGAGATGTGGTATAGCATAATGACTGAGCTAGGCTTAAGGCAACAGTAGAATGCAATAGGCGCAGTGCTCATAATGCAATACAAGGAACAATCATAGTCAGAATTTTGTTAAAAACCGACAAAAGGTCAAAGTCTGGTAAATTGTGATAGAAATACTGTAACTTTAAGGCCTAGGCCTACTCATTAAAATCAATAGAGAGCCTACTATATTGTAAATCAAAGCTTAAAGGAACCGTATGTAAGATTGTGGCCAAAACGGGTACTACAATCACTTTCAAATTACTGTAGAGTGGTGTATCCCCTTCCCCTCCCCTCTGACTGGCAGATTTGGCAACCGGATGACGAAACACTACTGACTTTGTGATTAGTAGATAGGTGGAGGGTGGCGCATTAGGCCAAAACACAACATGACAACATCAACATCAGTTGAGGGCTGCAACTTCACTTTTTAAATGACAATATCCTGGCCAGACTACTGTTGTCAGTGATATAAGTATTTGAAATGAACATGATTTCTTAATGTCTAGTGACATATCAGGGCAATTTTATGATTAATTGAAATACAATTTTTACATACGGTTCCTTTAATAAAGACATGTCAAGATGGTGGCCTGCTGGCCATTTCGGTGCCCTAAGTGAGTGGCTTTGAGTGAGTGACATTTAAATGATAACTCAAACACCTAAAGTAAAATAAAAGGCCTATTATTTACAGACCATTACTGTGTATTTTTCTGAAGAAATGCTGTTTTACTTATAAATGGTGCACTGTCACTTTAAGAGCATTGATCTTTACGTTGTCATAATGCCCTTTTGCCAGCTCTTGTTTACAAGCCTTATTTGTTTGAGTTACATTGATAGCACAATATTAACAATAATATGCACAATGTTAAGTTGTTTTAAGCAACCTTCATTGCTTTGGAAATGGAAGTATGCAATGACATGTTGCTTCACATTTCGTTTTGCGAATACAAGTGAATTATGAGCCTGGTATCCACCTAGCTATCTGAATGGAATGCGTTTCAGTCGACTCAGCATATCATGTGCTTCATGTAGCCTAAATGCTTGGAAAACGAATGATTGAAGACCCACCAATTCTAGTACTACGTGGTGAATGAGAGAACCCACGTAGTACCCAACTTGCATGTAACATCGTGTTAGTGCATTTTGACATTGTAAACGTTATTGATGAAGAGTGAAACGCAGTTTGCAGTAAAGCTACTATTCATTGGTTACATTTGGGTGCCCCCTCTGTCCTTTGGTGCCCAACGCAAAGTGCGTGATGCGCGTGGTGGGAGCGGTGGCACTGCCAGGGTACACAATCTTTTTCTGCATTTCTATCCCTTTATTCTCTTCAATTTAAGTTCAAAGCACAAAGCTGACATGCACAACAGCATAGTTTGTGTTTTATCAAGAATCAAAAAGATTAGCGTGGCACTACTTTAGATGTTTCATTAATTTACTTGTGCTATTTTGCGAGCTGAGAGATCTTTCGGTTTCGCACACAAAGTGCACTAACTATTATGTTCTTCATAGCCTTGTCTCTGACAAGCTGAAAATAATGAGCATAGGCTTATGTTCATCCCGCAAATAGAGTCCGCCTGCGAGTCTGATGCAGCCACAGTCATATTCAACCAGTATCAGGAGATAACGTTCTACTATTTTGTGCGGATTTTTTCTCCTCTGTTGTTCTCGCGTGGTGTTTGCGAATATGTATCAAAACAAAACAAGCGCTTAATTTTGGGGTAAACTGCATTGTAACGCGCGTTACTGAATTTTGTACCGAGTAAATATTACCCAAATTTTTTTTTGTAATGCCTTACATTACCGCATTACCGCAAACATCAATATATTACAGTAATTACATTACTTTTGTAACGCATTACTCCCAACACTGGATATTGAGCACATGAAAGTTTCACATGCGCACATGAAAGTTTCACGTGAGCACATTAAAGTTTCAGGTGAGCACATGAAAGTTTCACATGAGCACATGAAACTGAACTTTAGATTTTTTTTTGCTTATGTCCCCTTAGGGCAGGGGTGGGCAACTAATTTCCCTAAGGGGCCACATGACAAACTGGGACTGTTGAGGAGGGCCAGACCCAAAATACCGAACTCAAATCTGAACTCAATTCTGTCCAATTCTATTCTGTTCTTGTATAACATTAAGTAAATCATATGGTTTTGTTTACTAGTCGTAAGAACAGATGAAAATGTGAGGGAGACCAGCAATAGGCTATTACTTCTCGAAAAGACTGATATAAAAAAGTACTACAATATCTATATAATTAGGCTAGGCCATGAAAATGTGAAGGAGTCAGTACAACCATAGGCCTGTGCCACCATTTCATCAACACTCAGCAATATTTCATCATTAAATCATTACCATCATTACCATCATTAAATTAACTCTATGCAGAATTAGACTATGAAAATGTGGAGCAGACAATAGTAGGCTGTCATTAGTTAATCAACATGCACAAAGAAAACTATTTTAAAAATGTAGGCTATGTTTTTGCTTTAACTTTATGCACAAAACTGTGATTGGTCAACTCGCCCTGTGTGTTGAGCCGGCTGCTTCAAGCAACCTGTGGGTAGTAGCATCATACTATTTTGCTAACATAAGCTTTGCAAATAAACTCAGACATATTTTGGTTACAATGACAGGGTTATCCGAATGTAAACTATCTATCTGCCAGTAACGTTTTGAAATTAACACTTCGTATCGCCAACAAACAGCAGGAGTTCGTTCTGACAACCTTTGCGGTGGTGAGCGACGCAGACATAAGAGACACAAAACTTTGAAAGGTTTACGCCGACTTAAAGGCAACTGCATTGTGTCGATGCAGAAGCATAAATTCTATTCACCAGCACATCAG
The DNA here is from genome assembly GCF_046254945.1 of Alosa pseudoharengus. Lineage (NCBI taxonomy): Eukaryota > Metazoa > Chordata > Actinopteri > Clupeiformes > Clupeidae > Alosa > Alosa pseudoharengus. The sequence goes on from NW_027468718.1 coordinate 38,595,010, forward strand.
TGAGGGTGTTTACATCGTATGCATCCACGCACAAATGTATGGGCGTACAAATAGCAGTCACTTTCAAAATAAAAGCAACGATATTGATTTGCGTGCATTATCTCTATGCTAGGCTCTTGACTATTGTTCTTTCACGGACCTTACGCGGGCCGGTCAGGGAAAGCCCACGGGCCGGATGTGGCCCGCGGGCCGTATGTTGCCCATGTATGCCTTAGGGGCTCCGTAGCTATGTAAGTGTTCATACTAAAAATAATACCGAATAGATTTTTTCACGTGAGCACATGAAAGTTTTGTGTGCGCACGCAAAACCTTTTCATGATGATATTGAGCACATGAAAGTTTCACATGCGCACATGAAAGTTTCATGTGAGCACATGAAAGTTTCAGGTGAGCACATGAAACTGAACTTTAGATTTTTTTTTGCTCATGTCCCCTTAGGGGCTCCGTAGCTATGTAAAGTCAAGTTTCAGCGGTCACAAGCTACTAAAAATAATACCGAATAGATTTTTTGGTCTTAATATAAGTCCATCTGAAAGAGTCAAAAGGTTAAAGTCAGATTAGTCAGAGTTAAAAACTTTACTCTGCCAATAGTGATTATCTCATTCAAATGATGCGTGAAAAAAGAATATTACTGAAGGTGACCCTTTTAAACAAACTGTATGTAAGATTGTGGCCAAAACTGGTACTGCAATCACTTTCAAATTACTGTAGAGCGGTGTATCCCCTCCCCCTCCCCCCTAACTGGCAGAGCTGGCAACCCGGATGCCGAAACACTGACTTTGTGATTAGTGGATAGGTAGAGGGTGGTGCATCAGGTCAAAACACAACATGACAACATCAACATCATTTGAGGGCTGCAACTTCACTTTTTAAATGACAATATCCTGGCCGGACTACTGTCAGTGATATAATTATTTGAAATGAACATAATTTCTTAATGTCTAGTGACATATCAGGGCCATTTTATGATTAATTGAAATACATTTCTTACATACGGTTCCTTTAAATTAAAAAAATTGGTTCAATTTTATTTTTTGCAGTGTAAATGATGGATGTACCAAATTACTGTGGTTCACATTTGCATATTTAAGCGTAGGAAGCATATCATTTGATTAGATAATGTACTGTGCACCATTGCATCCCTACAAGGGACCATGGCATTTTGCAAGAGACCATGGCAAGACTGTCGCTGGAAGGTATAATGTTACGGTGACCAAATGACAATTTACTGGCAATGTGCTGCAATGTTGTGTGTTAGCTGGGACATTACTTCTTCTCTGTGGCTTCCAAGACGCTAATGGTAGGGCTATTTTACTCTGCAACACGACAAAATTGCACCAATTGTGCCTCCAGCGTGAGTATACGGTATAGTGGAGATGTCACATCTGGCAAACAAAGTGGCCATTACGGCAGCCGTGGCCTACTGGTTAGCGCTTCGGACTTGTAACCGGAGGGTTGCTGGTTCGAACCCCGACCAGTAGGAACGGCTGAAGTGCCCTTGAGCAAGGCACCTAACCCCTAACAGCTCCCAGAGCGCCGCTGTAGCAAGCAGCTCACTGCGTCGGGATTCGTGTGTGCTTCACCTCACTGTGTGTTCACTGTGTGCTGAGTGTGTTTCACTAATTTCACAGATTGGGATGAATGCAGAGACCAAATTTACCTCACAGTATCAAAAGAGTATATATACTATACTTATACTTAACTATTACAGTGCCTTTACTGTGCCCAACAAAATCTGTGTGACTGTGTGTTTGCAGCTTGGCAACCATTACTAAACTGCTTGGCAGGAGAATGTTGATTTTATATTAATTATTATATTGCTCTCTGTTTATGAAAACTTTTCAGGGCTGTCAAGCTGTAGTTTAGAATGGTTTTAGAACAACTAGAGGAGTTTTATGCACTCTGCACGCAGCCTCTTGGAGCTTAGTACTGAAATCTAGAGAATATTAGACATGCATTTGCTAAGGTATTGAACATATTTAGTCTCTTACATCATCAGCAAGCACCTCCAACTCGTACTCATGGATACCACCTCCACCGTAGACGCAGAATCCCACCAGTACCACCCCTTGTTTGTCAACACTAAAACAGATGGCATCAGGTGAACCATTGCCTGTGTTCCAGCTGCGGCCCTGGCTCATTTTAGTGAAGCGGCTGGGTGAGGACTTCACAGAGTGCAGAGAGTTTAGCCCGTCCATCTGAAAGAGTCAAAAGGTTAAAGTCAGATTAGTCAGAGTTAAAAACTTTACTCTGCCAATAGTGATTATCTCATTCAAATGATGCGTGAAAAAAGAATATTACTGAAGGTGACCCTTTTAAACAAATTGACTACACTGCAAAAACAGTTTATCTAATAAAATTTAACCAAATGTTATGAATCTTATATCAAGATCAAAACATCTAGTCGGGGGCCTAGCAGCAAAGCTGCGAAGTCACCCATTGAGTTACTAACTTTTCCTATTATTATACTTCTGACATTGAAGTCTATGGCAGCCCATAGAATGCCAGGCTAAAAAGTACTGAAATTTGGCAGAAAGTTTCGGGACACTCCACTGACCACTCACACTCATTTACGGATCTCTAAACCCAGCCGTCTAGCTCCACCAATGGGTTAAAATTTGGTCGAAAATTGAACCGCTGGGTCGAAAGTTATGAAATTCGGCGCACTGATTCAAGACCGTCCCATGATCACTCTCACCAATTTACAGAACTCTATGCCCAACACTCTAGCGCCACCAATGGGTCAAAACTGGATTGCATTCATGCATGTGACCATTGAACGGTGCATCCGATTTTCACAAATCACGCACTGTTGGAATCCCTGGACCGACCTGAGTTCAATGACTCCTATTACGTCACTTTCCGCCATATTTAATTTAGTCCAAACTCAGTCAAGTCAAGTTTCAGCTGTCACAAATTTCATCAAATTTTCATGGAACTTGACGGAGATGATCTTCTGACCGAGCCGCACAAAAGATAATTGCCAGATTTTTCAATTTCAACTTTGTTTGCCCGTGACAGCCAATCAAATATGGCGACGAAGCCGCAAAACAGGAAGTGGACTAACATCTCAGTGACGTTTTGAGTTAGCATAACAAAACTCAATACCATTAGTCAGGACACTGTCCCAATCACTCACAGCAATTTTTATGCATATACATTGAACGCTGTAGCGCCACCACCAGTTCAATGTTGGACATGCGTTCATGCGCGTGATCCTTGACTCTTTTGTCTGATTTTTACAATTCAGGTAGCGTCTGAATCCTTGGACCATCCCGAGTTCATCGACCCCTATCCAGTCACTTTCCGTCATATTGGACCTCCGCCATCTTGGATTTAGTACAAACTCTACGAAAAGTTTCAGCAGTTACAAATTTCAGCCGATTTTTGCGGAACTTGGCGGAGATGATCTTCAGACCGAGCCGCACAAACGATACTGGTCAGATTTTTGAATTTCAAGTTTATTTGCACGTAACAGCCAATCAAATATGGCGATGAAGCCGCCAAACAGGAAGTGAGCTCTTATCTCAGCAAGGCTTTGATATATAAAGTCCAAACTTGGCAAGGGGGACTTGTTAACTCATTGTGATGACACACTAGGAAATTGGAATCATTTGGGCATAGAGTTCTGTAAATTAGTGAGATTGATCATGGGACGGTCCTGAACATTCGACCCAGCGGTTCAATTTCGGCCAAATTGTGACCCGTTGGTGGCGTTAGATGGCTGGGTTTAGAGGTCCGTAAATGAGTGTGAGTGGTTAGTGGAGTGTCCCAAAACTTTCTGCCAAATTTCAGCACTTTTTACGCTGGTGTTCTATGTCGCCATAGACTCCAATGGCTCACTTGAATCACTTGAATTTCCCCTTGGGGATCAATAAAGTATCTATCTATCTATCTATCTATCTATCAGTAATAATAAGAAAACATACAAACACAATGAGCTTCGCTGCTAGGCCCCCAAATAGATTTTTTGATGTCAATATAAGATTAATAAAACTTGGTTAGTTTATCTTTTGCAGTGTAGCTTACTGTAACATTCAGGGCAAAATAATGGATGCACTGTAAAAAATGTAATCTACACTGCAAAAACTGCTTAGCACACAAAAGTGTTTTTAATAAATCAAACCTTTCTTAAAATATAGCTGCAAGCAGCAATGAGGGGGCCAAGCAGGATAGGCCGGAGTAGCCACGGCGACAAGATAGAACTCAGCAGAAACCCGGGATCAACAGGGCTGAGTATTGCCACCGCCTCCGCCAGCCAGCCCGTCCCACCCCCCCCACCTAATCACCCCAGCCCGTCCCACCCCGTCCTGCCCTGCCCTGCCCTTGCACGCACGCATTAGAATTAACTGGATGGAACATGTTGTCATCAGTTTCACATCAAAAAATAAAAGATTGATAAAACACATCAGCAACTACACATCAAAATGCAATATTGCTAATGGCAGCACCCCCTACAGGTCAAATGTCACCAAATGTTTTGAGCGTCCTCCTAATGGGGTCATGAATATATGTAGTAACTTTGGTTATGATACATGGCAGGGTTGCTGAGATATGAGCTCACTTCCTGTTTGGCGGCTTCGCCACCAATTTCGATTGGCTGTTACGGGCGAATGCTTTTGTCAATTGTTCCAGAGAGCAACATATTGATAGGTTATGGTCTGAAGATGGTCTGTGCCAATGTTGGTGAAGATCAGATGAAATTTGAGACATGCGAATACTTATTCATGTTTTTGATTAAATCCAATATGGCGGCCGAATCAATTACGATGACATCACAAGTTGGCTTGGGTCGGCCTAAGGACTTCCAACAGTATTACCAGACACCACTAGTGCGTTTTAATTCTAAGCACAACAGCAGCTACAGGCCGAAATGCATTTTCGCTAATTACAGCACCCCCTAGGGGTCAAAGGTCACCAGATTTCTTGAGTGCCCTACAGATGGGGATATAAGTCCATGTACTAAGTTTGGGTATGACAGATGAATCGGTTGTTGAGATATGAGCTCACTTCCTGTTTGGCGGCTTCGCCGCATATTTCGATTGACTGTTACGGGCAAACGGTTTTAGTTCCGAAGACGAAAATCGATACCTTTTGTGCGGCTTGATCTGAAGATCATATGTACTAAGTTTCGTGAAGATTGGACAAACTATGTGAGGTGTGAAACTTTTTAAAGATTTTTGAAAAAATCCAAAATGGCGGAAAATCCATCATGGCGGAAATTGACGTCATAGGATGCGTTGAACTCGGCTAGGTCCAAGGATTCCAACGATACCACATTTTTGACAATCGGGTCAACAGGTCAAAAGTTACGTGCGTGAACGCAAGTCCAACTTTGGCCTGTTGGTGGCGCTAGAGCGCTTGAGGTGCCGGCATGAAACTTGGTGAAATGAATTGTTGGACTGTCCCCAATTAGTGTGCAAAATTGTATAACTTTTTACCAGACGGTTCTATGGGCTGCCATTGACTTCCATTGCAAAATAATGAGCATCAGCAACTACTGGCCAAAATGCATTTTTGTCAATTACGGAGCCCCCTAGAGGTCAAATGTCACCAAATTTCTTGAGCGTCCTCCCGATGGGGTCGGAGGTACTTGTACTAAGTTTGGTTTTGATACATGAAAGCGTTGCTGAGATATGAAATCACATCCTGTTTGGCGGCTTCGCCGCAAATTTCGATTGGCTGGTACAGGCCAATACATCTTTCAATTGTTCCAGAAATCAATGCACTCATCAGGCATGGTCTGAAGATGGTCTCTGCCAATTTTGGTCAGGATCCGCTGAAATTTGTGACCTGCGAAAACTTGTACGTGTTTTTGATTAAATCCAATATGGCGGCCGAATCAATTACGATGACATCACAAATTGGCTTGGGTCGGCCTAAGGACCTCCAACAGTACTACCAGACACCACTAGAGTGTTTTAATTCTAAGCACAACTGCAGTTACAGGCCAAAAGGCATGTTTCTTAATTACAGCGCCCCCTAGAGGTCAAAGGTCACCAGATTTCTTGAGCGTCCCCCTGATTGGGTTCTGAGTCCATGGACTAAGTTTGGTTATGATAGATGAATGGGTTGCTGAGATATGAGCTCACTTCCTGTTTGGCGGCTTCGCCGCACATTTCGAATGGCTGTTACGCGCGAACGGTTTTAGTTCCGAAGACAAAACACCACAACTTTTGTGAGGCTTGGTCTGAAGATCATGTATGTCAAGTTTGGTGACGATCGGACAAAATTTGTGACCTGTGAAAAATTTGTTTCACTTTCACTAAAATCCAATATGGCGGAAAATCCATCATGGCGGAAAATGACGTCATAGGGTGCGTTGAACTCGGTCTGGTCCAAGGATTCCAACGGTACCTACTTTTTCAAAATCGGGTCAACAGGTCAAAAGTTACGTGCGTGAACGCACGTCCAACTTTGGCCTGTTGGTGGCGCTAGAGCCCTGGAGGTGCCGACATGAAACTTGGTGAAATTAATCATGGGACTGTCCCTAATCGGTGTGCCAAATTTCACAACTTTTTACCAGACGGTTCTATGGGCTGCCATAGACTCCCATGGCGGAAGAAAGATGTTAAATAAATATAGCTGCAAGCAGCAATGTGGGGGCCAAGCAGGCAGTTCAGCAGGCCAGATTTGCCATGTAAGTCAATGCCGTTGCATCAGACATATAGCCTTAAGCAGTCACAGCAAGTTCCATGCCATACAACCCAAGATTGGCTGAGTAACAAGGTCAAGTTTCACATCAAAACATAACTGATTTTGTGGAGCTGAACCAGGGCTGAGTGTCGCCGCCCCCTCCCCCAGCCAGCCCACCGCCGCAACCGCCCCTGCCCATCCCACCCCGCCCCACCCTTGCACGCACGCTTTAGAATCAACTGGATGGAACTTGCTGTCATCAGTTTCACATCAAAAATAAAAGATTGACTGAGATATGATCACACTTGCTGTGATTTAAACATGGAGGTCAAAAATTGACGTCATAGGGTGTGTTGAACTCGGCTTGGCCCAAGGATTCCAATGATACCTCATTTTGCCATTCGGGTCAACAGGTCAAAAGTTACGTCCGTGAACACAAATCCAACTTTGGCCTGTTGGTGGCGCTAGAGCGTTTGAGGTGCGGCATGAAACTTGGTGAAATGAATTATTGGACTGTCCCCAATTAGTGTGGCAAATTGTATAACTTTTTACCTGACGGTTCTATGGGCTGCCATTGACTTCCATTGCAAAATAATGCGCATCAGCAACTACTGGCCAAAATGCATTTTTGTCAATTACGGAGCCCCCTAGAGGTCAAATGTCACCAAATTTCTTGAGCGTCCTACCGATGGGCTCAGAGGTACATGTACTAAGTTTGGTTTTGTTACATGAAAGCGTTGCTGAGATATGAAATCACTTCCGGTTTGGCGGCTTTGCCGCAAATTTCGATTGGCTGGTACAGGCCAATGCTTCTTTCAATTGTTCCAGAAATCAATGCACTCATCAGGCATGGTCTGAAGATGGTCTCTGCCAATTTTGGTCAGGATCCGCTGAAATTTGTGACCTGCGAAAACTTGTATGTGTTTTTGATTAAATCCAATATGGCGGCCGAATCAATTATGATGACATCACAAGTTGGCTTGGGTCGGCCTAAGGACCTCCAACAGCATTATCAGACACCACTAGTGCGTTTTAATTCTAAGCACAACAGCAGCTACAGGCCAAAAAGCATGTTTCTTAATTACAGCGCCCCCTAGAGGTCAAAGGTCACCAAATTTCTTGAGCTTCCCCCTGATGGGGTCATGAGTCCATATACTAAGTTTGGTTATGATAGATGAATGGGTTGCTGAGATATGAGCTCACTTCCTGTTTGGCGTCTTCGCCGCAAATTTCGATTGGATATTACGGGTGAACGGTTTAAGTTCCGAAGACAAAACACCACAACTTTTGTGAGGCTTGGTCTGAAGATCATGTGTGTCAAGTTTGGTGACAATCGGACAAAATTTGTGACCTGTGAAAAATTAGTTTCACTTTCACTAAAATCCAAAATGGCGGAAAATCCATCATGGCGGAAAATGACGTCATAGAGTGCGTTGAACTCGGCTTGGTCCAAGGATTCCAACGATACTTCATTTTTGACAATTGAGTCAACGGGTCAGAAGTTACGTGCGTGAACGCACGTCCAACTTTGGCCTGTTGGTGGCGCTAGAGCGCTTGAGGTGCCGGTATGAAACTTGGTGAAATTAAACATGGGACTATCCCCAATCAGTGTGCCAAATTTCACAACTTTTTACCAGACGGTTCTATGGGCTGCCATAGACTCCAATGGCGGAAGAAAGATGTTAAATAATAATAATAGGAAATCATAGAAACACAATGGTTGCCTCGCAGCTTCGCTGCTTGGCCCCCAAATATAGCTGCAAGCAGCAATGTGGGGGCCAAGCAGTCAGTTCAGCAGGCCAGATTTGCCATGTAAGTCAAAGCCGTTGCATCAGACATATAGCCATAAGCAGTCACAACAAGTTCCATGCCATACAACCCAAGATTGGCTGAGTTACAAGGTCAAGTTTCACATCAAAACATAACTGATTTTGTGGAGCTGAACCAGGGCTGAGTGTCGCCACCCCCTTCCCCAGCCAGCCCACCGCCGCAACCGCCCCTGCCCATCCCACCCCGTCCCACCCTTGCACGCACACATTAGAATGAACTAGATGGAACTTGCTGTCATCAGTTTCACATCAAAAATAAAAGATTGACTGAGATATGATCACACTTGCTGTGATTTAAACATAGAGGTCAAGAATTGACGTCATAGGGTGTGTTGAACTCGGCTTGGCCCAAGGATTCCAATGATACCACATTTTGCCATTCGGGTCAACAGGTCAAAAGTTACGTGCGTGAACACAAGTCCAACTTTGGCCTGTTGGTGGCGCTAGAGCGCTTGAGGTGCCGGCATGAAACTTGGTGAAATGAATTATTGGACTGTCCCCAATTAGTGTGCAAAATTGTATAACTTTTTACCAGACGGTTCTATGGGCTGCCATTGACTTCCATTGCAAAATAATGCGCATCAGCAAATACTGGCCAAAATGCATTTTTGTCAATTACGGAGCCCCCTAGAGGTCAAATGTCACCAAATTTCTTGAGCTTCCTCCCGATGGGGTCGGAGGTACATGTACTAAGTTTGGTTTTGATACATGAAAGCGTTGCTGAGATATGAAATCACTTCCTGTTTGGTGGCTTCGCCGCAAATTTCGATTGGCTGTTACAGGCGAACGCTTCTGTCAATTGTTCCAGAAAAAAATACACTGATAAGGCATGGTCTGAAGATGGTCTCTGCCAATTTTGGTGAGGATCAGCTGAAATTTGTGACCTGCGAAAATTCGTACGTGTTTTTGATTAAATCCAATATGGCGGCCGAATCAATTACGATGACATCACAAGTTGGCTTGGGTCGGCCTAAGGACCTCCAACAGTATTATCAGACACCACTAGTGAGTTATAATTCTAAGCACAACTGCAGCTACAGGTCAAAAGGCATGTTTCTTAATTACAGCGCCCCCTAGAGGTCAAAGGTCACCAAATTTCTTGAGCGTCCCCCTGATTGGATCCTGAGTCCATGTACATAGTTTGGTTATGATAGATGAATGGGTTGCTGAGATATGAGCTCACTTCCTGTTTGGCGGCTTCGCCGCAAATTTCAATTGGATATTACGGGTGAACGGTTTAAGTTCCGAAGACAAAACACCACAACTTTTTTTAGGCTTGGTCTGAAGATCATGTATGTCAAGTTTGGTGACGATCGGACAAAATTTGTGACCTGTGAAAAATTAGTTTCACTTTCACTAAAATCCAATATGGCGGAAAATCCATCATGGCGGAAAATGACGTCATAGGGTGCGTTGAACTCGGCCTGGTCCAAGGATTCCAATGGTACCTCAATTTTCAAAATCGGGCCAACGGGTCAGAAGTTACATGCATGAACGCATGTCCAAATTTGGCCTGTTGGTGGCGCTAGAGCGCTCGTGGTGCGGACTCGAAACTTGGTGAAATTAATTCTGGGACGCAGCCTAATTAGTGTGCCAAATTTCACAACTTTTCACCAGACGGTTCTATGGGCTGCCATAGACTTCAATGGCAGAGGAAAGATGTGTAATAATAATAGGAAAAGCTAGAAACACAATGGGTGCCTTCGCAGCTTCGCTGCTTGGCCCCCAAATATAGCTGCAAGCAGCAATGAGGGGGCCAAGCAGTATAGGCCGGAGTAGCCACGGCGACAAGATAGAACTCAGCAAACACCCGCGATCAACACTTTCAACTAGTGTCACATCAAAACATAGCTGATTTTGTAGGGCTGAAACAGGGCTGAGTATTGCCACCGCCTCCGCCAGCCAGCCCCCCTCACCTAATCACCCCTGCCCGTCCCACCCCGTCCTGCCCCGCCCTTGCATGCACGCACGCATTAGAATGAACTGGATGGAACATGTTGTCATCAGTTTCACATCAAAAAGTAAAACATCAATAAAACACATTGGCAACTACAGATCAAAATGCAATATTGCTAATTGCAGCACCCCCTACAGGTCAAAGGTCACCAAAGTTTTTGAGCGTCCTCCTAATGGGGTCATGAATCCATGTAGTAAGTTTGGTTATGATACATGGTAGGGTTGCTGAGATATGAGCTCACTTCCTGTTTGGCGGCTTCGCCGCAAGTTTCGATTGGCTGTTACAGCCGAATGCTACTGTCAATCGTTCCGAAAAGCGATGCACTGATAAGGCATGGTCTGAAGATGGTCTCTGCCAATTTTGGTGAGGATCCGTTGAAATTTGTGGCCTGCGAAAATTTGTACGTGTTTTTGATTAAATCCAATATGGCGGCCGAATCAATTATGATGACATCACAAGTTGGCTTGGGTCGGCCTAAGGACCTCCAACAGTATTACCAGACACCACTAGTGCATTTTAATTCTAAGCACAACTGCAGCTACAGGCCAAATGACATGTTTCTTAATTACAGCGCCCCCTAGAGGTCAAAGGTCACCAGATTTCTTCGACGTCCCCATGATTGGGTCCTGAGTCCATGCACCAAGTTTGGCTTTGATACATGCAAGGGTTGCTGAGATGTGAGCTCACTTCCTGTTTGGCGGCTTCGCCGCATGTTTCGATTGGCTGTTACGGGTGAACGGTTTGAGTTCCGAAGACGAAAAGGAGTATCTTTTGTGAGGCTTGGGCTGAAGATCATGTGTGTCAAGTTTGGTGACGATCGGACAAAATTTGTGACCTGTGAAGAATTAGTTTCACTTTCACTAAAATCCAAAATGGCGGAAAATCCATCATGGCGGAAAATGATGTCATATGGTGCGTTGAACTCGGCTTGGTCCAAGGATTCCAACGATACCTCATTTTTGACAATTGGGCCTATGGGTCAAAAGTTACGTGTGTGAACGCGCGTCCAACTTTGGCCTGTTGGTGGCGCTAGAGCGCTCAAGGTGCCGGCATGAATCTTGGTGAAATTAATCATTGGCCTGTTCCCAATCAGTGTGCCAAATTTCACAACTTTTCACCAGACGGTTCTATAGGCTGCCATAGACTCCAATGGCAGAGGAAAGATGTTAAATAATAATAATAAATATAGCTGCAAGCAGCAATGAGGGGGCCAAGCAGAATAGGCCGGAGTAGCCATGGCGACAAGATAGAAGTCAGCAGACATCCGCGATCAACACTTTCAACTAGTGTCACATCAAAACATAACTGATTTTGTAGGGCTGAAACAGGGCTGAGAATTGCCACCGCCTCCTCCAGCCAGCCCCCCACCTAATCACCCCTGCCCGTCCCACCCCGTCCTGCCCCGCCCCGCCCTGCCCTTGCACGCACGCATTAGAATTAACTGGATGGAACATGTTGTCATCAGTTTCACATCAAAAAATAAAAGATTGATAAAACGCATCAGCAAATACAGATCAAAATGCAATATTGCTAATTGCAGCACCCCCTACAGGTCAAAGGTCACCACATTTTTTGAGCGTCCTCCTAATGGGGTCATTAATCCATGTAGTAAGTTTGGTTATGATACATGGCAGGGTTGCTGAGATATGAACTCACTTCCTGTTTGGCGGCTTCGCCACCAATTTCGATTGGCTGTTACGCGCGAATGCTTTTGTCAATTGTTCCAGAAAGCAATATATTGATAGGTTATGGTCTGAAGATGGTCTCTGCCAAATTTGGTGAGAATCCGCTGAAATTTGTGTTCTGCGAAAACTTGTACGTGTTTTTGATTTAATCCAATATGGCGGCCGAATCAATAACGATGACATCACAAGTTGGCTTGGGTCGGCCTAAGGACCTCCAACAGTATTACCAGACATGACTAGTGTGTTTTAATTCTAAGCACAACAGCAGCTATAGGCCAAAAGGCATGTTTCTAAATTACAGCGCCCCCTAGAGGTCAAAGGTCACCAGATTTCTTAAGCGTCCCCCTGATTGGATCCTGAGTCCATGTACAAAGTTTGGTTATGATAGATCAATGGGTTGCTGAGATATGAGCTCACTTCCTGTTTGGCGGCTTCGCCGCAAATTTTGATTGGCTGTTACGGGCGAACGGTTTTAGTTCCGAAGACGAAAAGGAGTATCTTTTGTGAGGCTTGGTCTGAAGATCATGTGTGTCAGGTTTGGTGTCGATTGGACAAAATTTGTGACCTGTGAAAACTTTTTAGTGTTTTTGATTAAATTCAAAATGGCGGAAAATCCATCATGGCGGAAAATGACGTCATAGGGTGCGTTGAACTCGGCTTGGTCCAAGGATTCTAACAATACATCATTTTTGACAATCGGGTCAACGGGTCAAAAGTTACGTGCATGAACGCACGTCCAACTTTGGCCTGTTGGTGGCGCTAGAGCGCTCAAGGTGCCGGTATGAAACTTGGTGAAATTAATCATGAGACTGTCCTCAATCAGTGTGCCAAATTTCACAACTTTTTACCAGACGGTTCTATGGGCTGCCATTGACTTCCATGGCGGAAGAAGGTATAATAATAATAAGAAAATATAGCTGCAAGCAGCAATGAGGGGGCCAAGCAGAATAGGCTGGAGTAGCCACGGCGACAAGATAGAACTCAGCAGACATCCGCGATCAACACTTTCAACTAGTGTCACATCAAAACATAACTGATTTTGTAGGGCTGAAACAGGGCTGAGAATTGCCACCGCCTCCGCCAGCCAGCCCCCCATCTAATCACCCCTGCCCATCCCACCCCGTCCTGCCCCTCCCCGCCCTTGCACGCACGCATTAGAATGAACTGGATGGAACATGTTGTCATCAGTTTCACATCAAAAAATAAAGGATCGATGAAACACATCAGCAACTACAGATCAAAATGCAAAATTGCAGCAACCTCTACAGGTCAAAGGTCACCAAATGTTTTGTGCGTCCTCCTAATGGGGTCATGAATCTATGTAGTAAGTTTGGTTATGATACATGGCAGGGTTGCTGAGATATGAGCTCACTTCCTGTTTGGCGGCTTCGCCATCATTTTTGATTGGCTGTTATGGAAGAATGCTTTTGTCAATTGTTCCAGAAAGCAACATATTGATAAGTTATGGTCTGAAGATAGTCTGTGCCAATTTTGGTGAAGATCAGATGAAATTTGTGACCTGTGAAAACGTTTTGATGTTTTTGATTAAATCCAATATGGCGGCCGAATCAATTATGATGACATCACAAGTTGGCCTGGGTTGGCCTAAGGACGTCCAACAGTATTACCTGAAACCACTAGTGCATTTTAATTCTAAGCACAACAGCAGCTACAGGCCAAAAGGCATGTTTCTTAATTACAGCGCCCCCTAGAGGTCAAAGGTCACCAGATTTCTTGAGTGTCCCCCTGATTGGGTGTTGAGTCCATGCACCCAGTTTGGCTTTGATACATGCAAGGGTTGCTGAGATATGAGCTCACTTCCTGTTTGGCGGCTTCGCCGCAAATTTCGATTGGCTGTTACAGCCGAACGCTTCTGTCAATTGTTCCAGAAAGCAACGCACTGATAAGGCATGGTCTGAAGATGGTCTCTGCCAATTTTGGTGAGGATCCGCTGAAATTTGTGACCTGCGAAAACTTGTACGTGTTTTTGATTAAATCCAATATGGCGGCCGAATCAAGTACGATGACATCACAAGTTGGCTTGGGTCGGCCTAAGGACCTCCAACAGTATTACCAGACACCACTAGTGCATTTTAATTCTAACCACAACTGCAGCTACAGGCCAAAAGACATGTTTCTAAATTACAGCGCCCCCTAGAGGTCAAAGGTCACCAGATTTCTTGAGCGTCCCTCTGATTGGGTCCTGAGTCCATGTACAAAGTTTGGTTATGATAGATCAATGGGTTGCTGAGATATGAGCTCACTTCCTGTTTGGCGGCTTCGCCGCAAATTTTGATTGGCTGTTACGGGCGAACGGTTTTAGTTCCGAAGACGAAAAGGAGTATCTTTTGTGAGGCTTGGTCTGAAGATCATGTGTGTCAGGTTTGGTGTCGATTGGACAAAATTTGTGACCTGTGAAAACTTTTTAGTGTTTTTGATGAAATCCAAAATGGCGGAAAAACCATCATGGCGGAAAATGACGTCATAGGGTGCGTTGAACTCGGCTTGGTCCAAGGATTCCAACGATACCTCGTTTTTGACAATCGGCCATACGGGTCAAAAGTTACGTGCGTGAACGCACGTCCAACTTTGGCCCGTTGGTGGCGCTAGAGCGCTTGAGGTGCCATCATGAAACCTGGTGACATTAATCATGGGACTGTCCCTAATCAGTGTGCCAAATTTCACAACTTTTCACCAGACGGTTCTATGGGCTGCCATTGACTTCCATGGCGGAATAATAATAATAATAAGAACAAATAGAAACACAATGGGTGCCTTCGCAGCTTCGCTGCTTGGCCCCCAAATATAGCTGCAAGCAGCAATGAGGGGGCCAAGCAGAATAGGCCGGAGTAGCCACGGCGACAAGATAGAACTCAGCAGACACCCGCGATCAACACTTTCAACTAGTGTCACATCAAAACATAGCTGATTTTGTAGGGCTGAAACAGGGCTGCCACCGCCTCCGCCAGCCAGCCCCCCTCACCTAATCACCCCTGCCCGTCCCACCCCGTCCTGCCCCGCCCTTGCATGCACGCACGCATTAGAATGAACTGGATGGAACATGTTGTCATCAGTTTCACATCAAAAAGTAAAACATCAATAAAACACATTGGCAACTACAGATCAAAATGCAATATTGCTAATTGCAGCACCCCCTACAGGTCAAAGGTCACCAAAGTTTTTGAGCGTCCTCCTAATGGGGTCATGAATCCATGTAGTAAGTTTGGTTATGATACATGGCAGGGTTGCTGAGATATGAGCTCACTTCCTGTTTGGCGGCTTCGCCACCAATTTCGATTGGCTGTTACGGGCGAATGCTTTTGTCAATTGTTCCAAAAAGCAAGATATTGATAGGTTATGGTCTGAAGATGGTCTCTACCAATTTTGGTGCGGATCCGCTAAAATTTGTGACCTGCGAGAACTTGTACGTGTTTTTGATTAAATCCAATATGGCGGCCGAATCAATTATGATGACATCACAAGTTGGCTTGGGTCGGCCTAAGGACCTCCAACAGTATTACCAGACACCACTAGTGCGTTTTAATTCTAAGCACAACAGCAGCTACAGGCCAAAAGGCATGTTTCTAAATTACAGCGCCCCCTAGAGGTCAAAGGTCACCATATTTCTTGAGCGTCCCCCTGATTGGGTCCTGAGTCCATGTACAAAGTTTGGTTATGATAGATCAATGGGTTGCTGAGATATGAGCTCACTTCCTGTTTTAAGGCTTCGCCGCAAATTTTGATTGGCTGTTACGGGCGAACGGTTTTAGTTCTGAAGACGAAAAGGAGTATCTTTTGTGAGGCTTGGTCTGAAGATCATGTGTGTCAGATTTGGTGTCGATTGGACAAAATTTGTGACCTGTGAAAACTTTTTAGTGTTTTTGATTAAATCCAAAATGGCGGAAAATCCATCATGGCGGAAAATGACGTCATAGGGTGCGTTGAACTCGGCTTGGTCCAAGGATTCCAACGATACCTCATTTTTGACAATCGGGCATACGGGTCAAAAGTTACGTGCGTGAACGCATGTCCAACTTTGGCCTGTTGGTGGCGCTAGAGTGCTCAAGTTGCCGGTATGAAACTTGGTGAAATTATTCATGAGACTGTCCTCAATCAGTGTGCCAAATTTCACAACTTTTCACCAGACGGTTCTATGGGCTGCCATAGACTCCAATGGCGGAGGAAAGATGTTAAATAATAATAATAATAATAAGAAATCATAGAAACACAATGGGTGCCTTCGCAGCTTCGCTGCTTGGCCCCCAAATATAGCTGCAAGCAGCAATGAGGGGGCCAAGCAGTATAGGCCGGAGTAGCCATGGCGACAAGATAGAACTCAGCAGACACCCGCGACCCTTTCAACAACTGTCACATCAAAACATAACTGACTTTGTAGAGCTGAAACAGGGCTGAGTATTGCTTCCACCTTCGCCAGCCAGCCCCCGCCCCACCTAATCACCCGTGCCTGTCCCACCCGTCCCGCCCCACCCTGCCGTTGCATGCACGCATTAGAATGAACTGAATGGAACATGTCATCAGTTTCACATAAAAAAATAAAAGATCGATAAAACACATTAGCAACTACAGATCAAAATGCAATATTGCTAATTATAGAGCCCCCTACAGGTCAAAGGTCACCAAATATTTTGAGCTTACTCTTAATGGGGTCATGAATCTATATACTAAGTATGGTTATGATACATGACAGGGTTGCTGAGATATGAGCTCACTTCCTGTTTGGCGGCTTCGCCACCAATTTCGATTGGCTGTTACGGGCGAATGCTTTTGTCAATTGTTCCAGAAAGCAATATATTGATAGGATATGGTCTGAAGATGGTCCCTGCCAATTTTGGTGAGGATCCGCTAAAATTTGTGACCTGCGAGAACTTGTACGTGTTTTTGATTAAATCCAATATGGCGGCCGAATCAATTATGATGACATCACAAGTTGGCTTGGGTCGGCCTAAGGACCTCCAACAGCATTACCAGACACCACTAGTACGTTTTAATTCCAAACACATCAACAGCTACAGGCCAAAATGCATTTTTTCTGATTGCAGCGCCACCTAGAGGTCAAAGGTCACCACATTTTTTGAGCGTCCCCCTGATGGGGTCCTGAGTCCATGTACTAAGTTTGGTTATGATAGATCAATGGGTTGCTGAGATATGAGCTCACTTCCTGTTTGGCGGCTTCGCCGCATATTTCGATTGGCTGTTACGGGCGAACGGTTTGATTTCCGAAGACGAAAAGGAGTATCTTTTGTGAGGCTTGGTCTGAAGATCATTTGTCTCAAGTTTGGTGATGATCGGACAAAATTTGTGACCTGTGAAGAATTAGTTTCACTTTCACTAAAATCCAAAATGGCGGAAAATCCATCATGGCGGAAAATGACGTCATAGGGTGCGTTGAACTCGGCTTGGTCCAAGGATTCCAACGATACCTCATTTTTGGCAATCGGGCCTACGGGTCAAAAGTTACGTACGTGAACGCACGTCCAACTTTGGCCTGTTGGTGGCGCTAGAGTGCTCGAGGTGCCGGCATGAAACTTGGTGAAATTAATCATTGGACTTTCCCCAATCAGTGTGCCAAATTTCACAACTTTTCACCAGACGGTTCTATGGGCTGCCATAGACTCCAATGGCAGAGGAAAGATGTTAAATAATAATAATAATAATAATAAGAAATCATAGAAACACAATGGGTGCCTTCGCAGCTTCGCTGCTTGGCCCCCAAATATAGCTGCAAGCAGCAATGAGGGGGCCAAGCAGAATAGGCCGGAGTAGCTACGGCGACAAGATAGAACTCAGCAGGCATCCGCGATTAACACTTTCAACAACTTTCACATCAAAACATAACTGACTTTGTAGGGCTGAAACAGGGCTGAGTATTGCCACCGCCTCCACCAGCCAGCCCCCCCCCCACCTAATCACCCCAGCCCGTCCTACCCCGCCCTGCCCTACCCTGCTCTTGCACGCACGCATTAGAATTAACTGGATGGAACATGTTTTCATCAGTTTCACATCAAAAAATAAAAGATTGATAAAACACAACTACACATCAAAATGCAATATTGCTAATTGCAGCACCCCCTACAGGTCAAAGGTCACCAATTTTTTTGAGCGTCCTCCTAATGGGGTCATGAATATATGTAGTAAGTTTGGTTATAATACATGGCAGGGTTGCTGAGATATGAGCTCACTTCCTGTTTGGCGGCTTCGCCACCAATTTCGATTGGCTGTTACGGGCGAATGCTTTTGTCAATTGTTCCAGAGAGCAATATATTGATAGGTTATGGTCTGAAGATGGTCTGTGCCAATGTTGGTGAAGATCAGATGAAATTTGCGAAGTGCGAAAACTTTTTGATGTTTTTGATTAAATCCAACATGACGACCGAATCAATTATGATGACATCACAAGTTGGCCTGGGTTGGCCTAAGGACGTCCAACAGTATTACCTGAACCCACTAGTGCATTTTAATTCTAAGCACAACTGCAGCTTCAGGCCAAAAGGCATGTTTCTTAAATACAGCGCCCCCTAGAGGTCAAAGGTCACCAGATTCCTTGAGCATCCCCCTGATTGGGTCCTGAGTCCATGCACCCAGTTTGGCTTTGATACATGCAAGGGTTGCTGAGATATGAGCTCACTTCCTGTTTGGCGGCTTCGCCGCAAATTTCGATTGGCTGTTACAGCCGAATGCTTCTGTCAATTGTTCCAGAAAGCAACGCACTGATAAGGCATGGTCTGAAGATGGTCTCTGCCAATTTTGGTGAGGATCCGCTGAAATTTGTGACCTCCGAAAACTTGTACGTGTTTTTGATTAAATCCAATATGGCGGCCGAATCAATTATGATGACATCACAAGTTGGCTTGGGTCGGCCTAAGGACCTACAACAGTAGTACCAGACACCACTAGTGCGTTTTAATTCTAAGCACAACTGCTGCTACAGGCCAAAAGGCATGTTTCTTAATTACAGCGCCCCCTAGAGGTCAAAGGTCACCAGATTTCTTGAGCGTCCCTTTGATTGGGTCCTGAGTCCATGGACTAAGTTTGGTTATGATAGATCAATGGGTTGCTGAGATATGAGCTCACTTCCTGTTTGGCGGCTTCGCCGCAAATTTCGATTGGCTGTTACACGCGAACGGTTATAGTTCCGAAGACAAAAAGCAATGCATTAATGAGCCATGGTCTGTAGATGATATCTGTGAAGTTTGGTGTCGATCGGACAAAATTTGTGACCTCTGATACGTTTTAAGTGATTTTGATGAAATCCAAAATGGCGGAAAATCCATCATGGCGGAAAATGACGTCATAGGGTGCGTTGAACTCGGCTTGGTCCAAGGATTCCAACGATACCTCATTTTTCAAAATCGAGCTAACGGGTCAGAAGTTACGTGCGTGAATGTATGTCCAACTTTGGCCTGTTGGTGGCGCTAGAGCGCTCGGGGTGCGGACTTGAAACTTGGTGAAATGAATCATGGGGCACTGCCTAATTAGTGTGCCAAATTTCACAACTTTTCACCAGACGGTTCTATGGGCTGCCATAGACTTCAATGGCAGAGGAAAGATGTGTAATAAATATAGCTGCAAGCAGCAATGAGGGGGCCAAGCAGTATAGGCCGGAGTAGCCACGGTGACAAGATAGAACTCAGCAGACACCCGGGATCAACAGGGCTGAAACAGGGCTGAGTATTGCCACCGCCTCCGCCAGCCAGCCCCCCCCACCTAATCACCCCAGCCCGTCCCACCCCGTCCTGCCCTGCCCTGCTCTTGCACGCACGCATTAGAATTAACTAGATGGAACATGTTGTCATCAGTTTCACATCAAAAAATAAAAGATTGATAAAACACATCAGCAACTACACATCAAAATGCAATATTGCTTATTGCAGCAGTCCCTACAGGTCAAAGGTCACCACATTTTTTGAGCGTCCTGCTAATGGGGTCATGAATATATGTAGTAAGTTTGGTTATGATACATGGCAGGGTTGCTGAGATATGAGCTCACTTCCTGTTTGGCGGCTTCGCCACCAATTTCGATTGGCTGTTACAGGCGAATGCTTTTCTTGGCCTGGGTCGGCCTAAGGACCTCCAACAGTATTACCAGACACCACTAGTACATTTTAATTCCAAACAGAACAGCAGCTACAGGCCAAAAGGCATGTTTCTTAATTACAGCGCCCCCTAGAGGTCAAAGGTCACCAGATTTATTTAGTGTCCTTCTGATTGGGTCCTGAGTCCATGCACCCAGTTTGGCTTTGATACATGCAAAGGTTGCTGAGATATGAGCTCACTTCCTGTTTGGCGGCTTCGCCGCAAATTTCGATTGGCTGTTACAGCCGGATGCTTCTGTCAATTGTTCCAGAAAGCATGGCACTGATAAGGCATGGTCTGAAGATGGTCTCTGCCAATTTTGGTGAGGATCCGCTGAAATGTGTGACCTGCGAAAACTTGTACGTGTTTTTGATTAAATCCAATATGGCGGCCGAATCAATTACGATGACATCACAAATTGGCTTGGGTCGGCCTAAGGACCTCCAACAGTATTACCAGACACCAGTAGTGCATTTGAATTCTAAGCACAACAGCAGCTACAGGCCAAAAGGCATGTTTCTCAATTACAGCGCCCCCTAGAGGTCAAAGGTCACCAGATTTCTTCAGCATCCTCCTGATTGGGTCCTGAGTCCATGTCCTAAGTTTGGTTATGATAGATGAATGGGTTGCTGAGATATGAGCTCACTTCCTGTTTGGCGGCTTCGCCGCAAATTTTGATTGGCGGTTACTCGCAAACGGTTTTAGTTCCGAAGACAAAAAGCAATGCATTAATGAGTCGTGGTCTGTAGATGATATCTGTGAAGTTTGGTGTCGATCGGACAAAATTTGTGACCTTTGAAGACTTTTTAGTGTTTTTGATGAAATCCAATATGGCGGAAAATCCATCATGGCGGAAATTGACGTCATAGGGTGCGTTGAACTCGGCTTGGTCCAAGGATTCCAATGATATCTCATTTTTGACAATCGGCAATACGGGTCAAAAGTTACGTGCGTGAACGCACGTCCAACTTTGGCCTGTTGGTGGCGCTAGAGTGCTCTAGGTGCCATCATGAAACTTGGTGACATTAATCATGGGACTGTCCCTAATCAGTGTGCCAAATTTCACAACTTTTCACCAGACGGTTCTATGGGCTGCCATTGACTTCAATGACGGAAGCGTAATAATAATAAATATAGCTGCAAGCAGCAATGTGGGGGCCAAGCAAATAAGCAGAAGTTGGGATTGGACTGGACTAAACTAAGATAGACTAGACAAGTCTGGATTGGAATGGACTGGATTGGAATGGGATTGCTGAGATATTAGCCTACTTCAAGTGATTGTTGATTGGATTGGATTGAATTGGATTGGATTGGGAATGGACTGGACTGGACTGAATTGGAGAGGCCTGGATTGGATTGGACTGGACTGGACTGGACTGGACTGGACTGGATTGGACTGGACTGGACTGGACTGGACTGGACTGGACTGGATTGGATTGGACTGGACTGGATTGGGATTGGGATTGCAGAGATATGAGCTTACTTCATGTGATTGTTGATTAGATTGGATTTAATTGGGCTGGACTGGATTGGATTGGATTGGATTGGATTGGATTGGATTGGACTGGATTGGATTGGGATTGGACTGGACTGGACTGAATTGGACAGGACTGGACTGGATTGGATTGGACTGGACTGGACTGGACTGGACTGGACTGGATTGGACTGGACTGGATTGGGATTGGGATTGCAGAGATATGAGCCTACTTCATGTGATTGTTGAATAGATTGGATTTAATTGGGCTGGACTGGATTGGATTGGACTGGACTGGATTGGATTTGATTGGACTGGATTGGGATTGCTGAGATATGAGACTACTTCATGTGATTGTTGATTGGATTGGATTGGATTGGATTGAATTGGATTGGACTGGACTGGACTGGATTGGATTGGATTGTACTGGACTGGACTGGATTGGATTGGATTGGACTGGAATGGAATGGAATGGAATGGATTGGATTGGATTGGGATTGGACTGGACTGAATTGGACAGGACTGGACTGGATTGGATTGGACTGGACTGGACTGGACTGGATTGGATTGGATTGGGATTGGACTGGACTGAATTGGACAGGACTGGACTGGATTGGATTGGACTGGACTGAATTGGACAGGACTGGATTGGATTGGATTGGATTGGAATGGAATGGAATGGAATGGAATGGACTGGATTGGATTGGGATTGGACTGGACTGAATTGGACAGGACTGGACTGGACTGGATTGGATTGGACTGGATTGGATTGGATTGGATTGGGATTGGACTGGACTGAATTGGACAGGACTGGACTGGATTGGATTGGACTGGACTGGATTGGGATTGGGATTGCAGAGATATGAGTTTACTTCATGTGATTGTTGATTAGATTGGATTTAATTGGGCTGGACTGGATTGGAATGGATTGGATTGGATTGGATTGGATTGGACTGGATTGGGATTGGACTGGACTGGACTGAATTGGACAGGACTGGATTGGATTGGACTGGACTGGACTGGACTGGATTGGATTGGACTGGACTGGATTGGGATTGCAGAGATATGAGCCTACTTCATGTGATTGTTGAATAGATTGGATTTAATTGGGCTGGACTGGATTTGATTGGATTGGACTGGACTGGACTGGATTGGATTTGATTGGACTGGATTGGGATTGCTGAGATATGAGACTACTTCATGTGATTGTTGATTGGATTGGATTGGAATGGAATGGAATGGAATGGAATGGAATGGACTGGATTGGATTGGACTGGACTGAATTGGACAGGACTGGACTGGACTGGATTGGATTGGACTGGATTGGATTGGATTGGATTGGGATTGGACTGGACTGAATTGGACAGGACTGGACTGGATTGGATTGGACTGGACTGTATTGGGATTGGGATTGCAGAGATATGAGCCTACTTCATATGATTGTTCATTGGATTGGATTTAATTGGACTGGATTGGATTGGATTGGACTGGATTGGATTTGATTGGACTGGATTGGGATTACTGAGATATGAGACTACTTCATGTGATTGTCGATTGGATTGGATTTAATTGGATTGTACTGGACTGGATTGGATTGGACTGGATTGGATTTGATTGGATTGGATTGGGATTGCTGAGATATGAGCCTACTTCATGTGATGGTTGATTGGATTGGATTGAATTGGACTGGATTGGATTGGGATTGCTGAGATATGAGCCTACTTCATGTGATTGTTGATTGGATTGGATTGAATTGGACTGGATTGGGATTGGGTCTTGAGTCCATGTACAAAGTTTGATTTCAATCCATGAAAGCGTAAGATTTGAGCCTAATTCATGTCATAGTTTTCCCTAGTGGTCAAAAGACACCAAATGTATTGTAGCTATTCAGGATGTGTTCATGAGTCCACGTACCAAGTTTGGTGTTGATACGAGAAAGTCTTGCTAATTATGGCACCCCTAGTGGTCAAAAGTCACCAAATGTATTGTGCGTCCTCAGGTTGTGACCACGAGTCCACGTACCAAGTTTGAGGTTGATACGAGAAAGTATTGCTAATTATAGCGCCCCTAGTGGTCAAAGTACACCAAATGTTTTGTGTGTCCTCAGGATGGGGTCCCAAGTCTATGAACCAAGTTTGGTTTTGATATGTGAAAGCGTTGCTGAGATAGGAGCTAACTTCCTGTAACTCTAGCGCCCCCCTAGTGGTCGAAGGTCACCAAATTGATTGTGTGTCCTCAGGGAGGAGTTCCAAGTCCATATACCAAGTTTGGTTTTGATATGTGAAAGTGTTGCTGAGATATGACCCTACTTCCTGTGATTATAGCGCCCCCATAGTGGTCAAAAGTCGCCAAATTTATTGAGCCTTCTCCTAATTGGGTCCTGAGCCCATGTATCGAGTTTGGTTTTGATACATGAAATCTTGGCTGAGATAACAGTTCACTTCCTGATTGGCGGCTTTTCAATTTTGATTGGTCGTCACGGCCGACCTGTTTTGAATAAAGGTCAAAAAAGCAATGCGTTTGTGAGACATGGTCTGAAGATCATCTGTGCCAAGTTTCATGAAAAATGGATGAAATTTGTGACCTGTGAAAACTTTTAAGTGTTTTTGATTTAATCCAATATGGCGGTCCAATCAATTATGTTAATGTGAAAAGTTGATATGTGTCAACCTAAGGCCCTCCCAAAGTATTAACAGAGATAACTAATATGTTTTAATTTCAAACACATCACCCCATAGAGGCCAAAACATACTTTTGTTAATTATAGCGCCACCTGTAGGCCAAAAGTCATCAAATTTATTGAGCCTCCTCCTAATTGGGTCCTGAGCCCATGTACTGAGTTTGGTTTTGATATGTGAAAGCCTTGCTGAGATCTGAGTTCACTTCCTGTTTGGCGGCTTCGCCGCCAATTTTGATTGGTCGTGACAGGCGACCAGTTCTGAGTATGGGTGTCAAAGGCAATGCAATTATGAGGCATGGTCTGAAGATCATCTGTGTGAAGTTTCGTGAAAATTGGATGAAGTTTGTGACCTGTGAAAACTTTTAAGTGTTTTTGATGAAATACAATATGGCGGAGGTCCAATATTGTGGAAAGTACCGTAATAGGAGTTATTGAACTCAGGTCCGTCTAGGGGTTCCAACTGTATATCGATGTTCAAAATTGGACATGCGGTTCAAAAGTTAAGTGCATGGATGCAACACCAACTTTGACCCATTGGTGGCGCTAGACTGCTTGGGGTTCAGACTTGAAAATTTGTGAAATGGAATATGGGAATGTATGGAATGAATGTGCCAAATTTCACAACTTTTTACTGTACGGTTCTATGGGCTGCCATAGACTTCAATGGCAGCGGAAAGATGTGTAATAATAATAATAAGAAAAGGTAGAATCACTATGGGTTGCCGCGCAGCTTCGCTGCTTGGCCCCCAAATATAGCTGCAAGCAGCAATGAGGGGGCCAAGCAGAATAGGCCGGAGTAGCCACGGCGACAAGATAGAACTCAGCAGACACACGCAATCAGCACTTTCAACAAGTGTCACATCAACATAACTGATTTTGTATGGCTGAAACAGGGCTGAGTATTGCCACAGCCTCCGCCAGCCAGCCCCCCACCTAATCACCCCTGCCCGTCCCACCCCGTCCCGCCCCGCCTCGCCCTACCGCGCACTCATTAGAATGAACTGGATGGAACATGTTGTCATCAGTTTCACATCCAAAAATAAAAGATCGTTAAAACACATCGCAACTACAGATCAAAATGCAATATTGCTAATTGCAGCACCCCCTACAGGTCAAAGGTCAACATATTTTTTGAGCGTCTTCTTAATGGGGTTCTGAACCTATGTAGTAAGTTTGGTTATGATACATGGCAGGGTTGCTGAGCTATGAGCTCACTTCCTGTTTGGCGGCTTCACCGCAAATTTCGATTGGCCGAATGCTACTGTCAATCGTTCTAAAAAGCGATGCACTGATAAGGCATGGTCTGAAGATGGTCTCTGCCAATTTTGGTGAGGATCCGCTGAAATTTGTGACCTGCGAAAACTTGTACGTGTTTTTGATTAAATCCAATATGGCGGCCGAATCAATTACGATGACATCACAAGTTGGCTTGGGTCACCTTAAGGACCTCCAACAGTATTACCAGACACCAATAGTGCGTTTTAATTTTAAGCACAACTGCAGCAACAGGCCAAAAGGCATGTTTCTTAATTACAGCGCCCCCTATAGGTCAAAGGTCACCAGATTTCTTGAGCGTCCCCCTGATTGGGTCCTGAGTCCATGTCCTAAGTTTGGTTATGATAGATGAATGGGTTGCTGAGATATGAGCTCACTTCCTGTTTGGCGGCTTCGCCGCAAATTTCGATTGGATATTTCGGATGAACGGTTATAGTTCCGAAGACAAAACACCACAACTTTTGTGAGACTTGGTCTGAAGATCATGTGTGTCAAGTTTGGTGACGATCGGACAAAATTTGTGACCTGTGAAGTTTTAGTTTCACTTTCACTAAAATCCAATATGGCGGAAAATCCATCATGGCGGAAAATGACGTCATAGAGTGCGTTGAACTCGGCTTGGTCCAAGGAATCCAACGATACCTCATTTTTGAAAATTGGGTCAACGGGTCAGAAGTTACGTGTGTGAACGCAAGTCCATCTTTGGCCTGTTGGTGGCGCTAAAGCGCTTGAGGTGCCAACATGAAACTTGGTGAAATGAATCATGGGACTGTCCCAAATCGGTGTGCCAAATTTCACAACTTTTCACCAGACGGTTCTATGGGCTGCCATTGACTTCAATGGCAGAGGAATAATAATAAGAAAACTAACAAACACAATGGTTGCCTCGCAGCTTCGCTGCTTGGCCCCCAATAAATATAGCTGCAAGCAGCAATGAGGGGGCCAAGCAGTATAGGCCGGAGTAGCCACGGTGACAAGATAGAACTCAGCAGACACCCGGGATCAACAGGGCTGAAACAGGGATGAGTATTGCCACCGCCTCCGCCAGCCAGCCCCCCCCACCTAATCACCCCAGCCCGTCCCACCCCATCCTGCCCTGCCCTGCTCTTGCACGCACGCATTAGAATTAACTGGATGGAACATGTTGTCATCAGTTTCACATCAAAAAATAAAAGATTGATAAAACACATCAGCAACTACACATCAAAATGCAATATTGCTAATTGCAGCACCCCCTACAGGTCAAAGGTCACCGAATTTTTTGAGCATCCTCCTAATGGGGTCACAAATATATGTAGTAAGTTTGGTTATGATACATGGCAGGGTTGCTGAGATATGAGCTCACTTCCTGTTTGGCGGCTTCGCCACCAATTTCGATTGGCTGTTACGGGCGAATGCTTTTGTCAATTGTTCCAGAGAGCAATATATTGAAAGGTTATGGTCTGAAGATGGTCTCTGCCAATTTTGGTGAGGATCCGCTGAAATTTGTGACCTGCGAACACTTATATGTTTTTTTGATTAAATCCAATATGGCGGCCGAATCAATTACGATGACATCACAAGTTGGCTTGGGTGAGCCTAAGGACCTCCAACAGTATTACCAGACACCACTAGTGCGTTTTAATTCTAAGCACAACTTCAGCTACAGGCCAAAAGGCATGTTTCTTAATTACAGCGCCCCCTAGAGGTCAAAGGTCACCAGATTTCTTGAGTGTCTCTCTGATTGGGTCCTGAGGCCATGCACCAAGTTTGGCTTTGATACATGCAAGGGTTGCTGAGATATGAGCTCACTTCCTGTTTGGCGGCTTCGCCGCAAGATTCGATTGGCTGTTACAGCCGAATGCTTCTGTCAATTGTTCCAGAAAGCAAAGCAATGATAATGCATGGTCTGAAGATGATGTCTGCCAATTTTAGTGAGGATCCACTGAAATTTGTGACCTGCGAAAATTTTTACGTGTTTTTGATTAAATCCAATATGGCGGCCGAATCAATTACGATGACATCACAAATTGGCTTGGGTCGGCCTAAGGACCTCCAACAGTATTACCTGACACCACTAGTGCATTTTAATTCTAAGCACAACTGCAGCTACAGGCCAAAAGGCATGTTTCTTAATTACAGCGCCCCCTAGAGGTCAAAGGTCACCAGATTTCTTGAGCGTCCCCCTGATTGGGTCCTGAGTCCATGTACCAAGTTTGGCTTTGATACATGCAAGGGTTGTTGAGATATGAGCTCACTTCCTGTTTGGCGGCTTCGCCGCAAACTTTGATTGGCTGTTACGGGAGAACGGGTTTAGTTCCGAAGACAAAAAGGAATAACTTTTGTGAAGCTTGGTCTGAAGATTATGTGTGTCAGGTTTGGTTTTGATCGGAGAAAATTTGTGACCTCTGAAGACTTTTAAGTGTTTTTGATGAAATCCAAAATGGCGGAAAATCCATCATGGCGGAAAATGACGTCACAGGGTGCGTTGAACTCGGCTTGGTCCAAGGATTCTAACAATACCTAATTTTTGACAATCGGATCAACGGGTCAAAAGTTACGTGCGTGAACGCACATCCAACTTTGGCCTGTTGGTGGCGCTAGAGCGCTCAAGGTGCCGGTATGAAACTTGGTGAAATTAATCATGAGACTGTCCTTAATCAGTGTGCCAAATTTCAGAACTTTTCACCAGACGGTTCTATGGGCTGCCATTGACTTCAATGACGGAAGCGTAATAATAATAATAATAATAATAAGAAAACATAGAAACACAATGGGTGCCTTCGCAGCTTCGCTGCTTGGCCCCCAATAAGAAAACATAGAAACACAATGGGTGCCTTCGCAGCTTCGCTGCTTGGCCCCCAATAAGAAACAGTAGAAACACAATGGGTGCCTTCGCAGCTTCGCTGCTTGGCCCCCAATAATAAGAAATCATAGAAACACAATGGGTGCCTTCGCAGCTTCGCTGCTTGGCCCCCAATTAAGACATCTCATCCTGAAAACAAGCAAATTTGTCTGCCAGTGTGTTGAGTAAATTTGTCTTGATAAGACTCCTTAAAATAAGTCAGCGCTAGGTAAGTCTTTTCATACTTAAAACAATAGCAAATAGATTTTTTTGATCTTAATACATACCTGCAAACTCAGAAGGGCTGAAAAAGGTGACATATTTCCAAAAGTCTCACTCCAGACTATGGGAAGTTGACCCCCCCCCCCCCCCATTTTGATTTAAAACAGCGATTTTCGCCGAAAAGCGACTAGTTTGCAGGTATGTTTGCAGGTCTTATTAACACTTGGTTGGATTTCATGTTTTGCAGTGTAACCCAAGTGTTATTGAAAATGAAATCTAGCCAAGTGTCATTAATTAATCTTATATTAAGACCAAAAAATCTATTTTGTATTGTTTTCAGTATAGAGACTTACCTAGCGCTCTCTCGTAAGATTATTTGTCTTAATTAAAGAAGACTTATTTTAAGGCGTCTTATCAAGACAAATTTACTCAACACACTGCCAGACAAATTTGCTTGTTTGTAGGACAAATTTGCTTAAAGCACTGGCAGACAAATTTGCTTGTTTTCAGGATGGGACGTCTTAAAATCATTCTTAAATTAAGTCAAATGATTTTACGAGAATGTGCTAGGTAAGTCTCTTTATACTGAAAACAATACCAACTAGATTTTTGAGCTTGATATAAGATTAATAATACTTGTTTTTTAAATACTTGATTTTATTAAAGAAGCAGTTTTTGCAGTGTAAGATTAATAACACTTGGTTAGATATCCGTTTTTGTATTTTTCCCAGAGAAATTCTCACCTCGGAGCCAAGAGCTGAGGCAGTAAGTTCACTGACGATGCTGGCCAGCAATCCACAGGTATTGGACACCAAGTGAGGGGAGAAGAGCTCTACTTCTTTCCTCAGGCTCTTCCTTACTGGCAGCACCACAATCACCAACATTTTCTCAAGAACCTCACGGAAACTTGTCATACCCATTAAGTTTTCTTCATTCTGTACAGAAAAAAGAAGACATTTCCAACTGTGCAGTGACTTAAGTGACATATCTCAATCAATCAATCAATCAGTTTGGAACAGCAGGAAGAACAGCTGCGATTGGATAAGGCTTTGCATGTCCTTCATTGAATATGTGCAGACTCTTTATGCTGGCCCTTATGAGTCCATCCAGTTCACCCATGCAGTGACAACTCAACGCATACATACGTAGTGTATAAGTGGACAGTACTATTTGTGTAATTAATGTAGATGGAGGAAGACTGTGGATTTTATGTTTTACTGTGAATGACACTGCAAAAACTGCTTGTTCTAAGCAAGTGTTATAAATGTTATATTCTAAAAATCTAGTTGGTATTTTTTTTTAGTATAAATACACTATCCTATCACTTTCTCATCATTTGACTTAATGTAATAAGAGATTTACTTATTTTAAAACATATTATCAAGAAAACAAGCAAATTTGGCTGTCACTGCATTAAGCAAATTTGTCTTAAAAACAAGCAAATTTGACTGCCAGTGCTAAGCAAATCTGTCTCAAAAACAAGCAAATTTGGCTGGCAGTGCTAAGCAAATTTGTCTTGATAAAACATCTTAAATTAAGTCAAACACTTACTAAACTAAAGTCAAAATCATCTTAGGAGACAGTGCTACACACAGTAAGTCTCTTTATACTGAAAACAATGCCAACTAGATTTTTTTTATCTTAATATAAGATTAATAACACTTGGTTAGATTTGATTTTTTCCAGGGTAATCTGGTCATGGATACACATTCCTACTCCACTAGAGGTAGTGGCCCGCCAAGCATTAGGTTATCAGGCGGCTCGGTATTTTTTTCCTGCAATGGAGACGACGTTGGTTAGCTTTACTGCAAACTCCTTTTCTTATCAAGAAATTTTTTTTCAGTGCACTGGCAGCCAAATTTGCTTGTTTTTAGGACAAGTTTGCTTAACGCACTGGCAGACATATTTGCTTGTTTTCAGGATGAGACGTCTTAAGTCAAATGATTTTACGAGAACACGCTAGGTAAGTCTCTTTATACTAAAAACAAAACCAACTACATTTTCTGGTCTTGATATAAGATTAATAACACTTGGTTAGATTCAATTAGATAAGCAGTTTTTGCAGTGTGAATGTTACTTTTAAAACAGACGACTGGTAGCTCTGTGAATTAGGTGTCATATTAGGTGACATTCAAATATGTTATTTTGTTGGCTTTTCGATGATTGTTGCTGCTGTACCATGGAGGACAGGCCTATTATGAATTTTGTCCATCACTGATGGTAGGCTTTGGTAAAATAACTTCAATCACAATGGAAATATCAAACTGCAAAAAATGAAATCTAACCAAGTGTTAATAACCTTATATTAAGATAAAAAAAATCTATTTGGTATTGTTTTTAGTATGAAAAGACTTACCTAGTGCTCTCTCAAAAGATCATTTTGACTTAATTTAAGAAGACTTTGAATTATTTTAAGGAGTCTTATCAAGACAAATTTACTCAACGCACTGGCAGACTAATTTGCTTGTTTTCAGGATGAGACGTCTTAAAAGAAGTTAAGCTCTTCTTAAATTAAGTCAAATGATTTTACGAGAAAGCGCTAGGTAAGTCTCTTCATACTAAAAACAGTACCAAATAGATTTTTTTGATGAGATTAATAACACTTGGTTAGATTTCATTAGATTAGCAGTTTTTGCAGTGTACATGTATATGTGTGCATAGATAGTTTGGCTATGTGTGGTACTGTACAGTCTCTCCAACATCTCCCTTTATTTTTACCCCCCCCCCCCCCCCGTGTTTATTTATTCCTTTTATCCTTGCACTACTGGAACTGTGGCACAAGAATTTCGCTGTATTGCAAAGCATATGCAACAATAAAACTTGAAACTTACATGGCTGAGCTTCTCCATATGTGACACCAGCAGTGGGAAACGGTGAGCAAGAGCGGAGTCATTCTCTGTGCTCACCTGCTTGACCAGTGAGCGAAGTAGTACCTCGCCATCATAAGCAATTGGAAGAATAGAGGTCAGCTTCACTGAAGAATTGCACAATGCTGACATCACTGCTGCGAGCAGACGGCTGCTTGAGGTACGGAAATTTGCCTCTTGGATATCCTAGGGTGAAAGGACAGTGGGAGAGAGCAGGGTCAGAAACTTAACATGAGAATCTTAACATGAGAACTGGCTTATTAAGGTAAACAGGCAGAGGTGTATCTCTGTCATCATGTTCATGTTGTCAGACAATTCTAATTAAAATGTTGGCTTGAGCTTGGTCTGTGGTCAAAACAAGTGGTTTTCCTTTAATTGAGTTACACACACCAGCCAAATTTGGCTTGTGTAGCTGAAGCTATATAACTTTAAACTGAAACTATACTATGCAAAAACTGCAATGCAAAATCTGCTTATCTAATAAAATCTAACCAAGTGTTATTAATCTTATATCAAGATAAAAAAATGACATTTGAAATTATGGTATTGAAATTAAATTTAATTGGTATTGTTTTCAGTGTAAAGAGACTTACCTAGCCCTTTCTTGTAAAATCAATTGATTTAATTTAATGAGTTTGATTGACAAATGATCTTTTGAGAGAGCACTAGGTAAGTCTCTTCATACTAAAAACAATCCCAAACATATTTTGATCTCAATTACAGAATAGACAAAGACAGAATAGCAAAAGGGCTATAATAAATATATAAGTTAAGATAATATGCAACTGAAACACAGATCAGTGATCAGGTCAGGTATTCCAAGAAAACTAGCTACATACAGCTGTAATAGGCATTAGCACAGATAACATTGATATTATC
The DNA here is from genome assembly GCF_046254945.1 of Alosa pseudoharengus. Classification (NCBI taxonomy): domain Eukaryota; kingdom Metazoa; phylum Chordata; class Actinopteri; order Clupeiformes; family Clupeidae; genus Alosa; species Alosa pseudoharengus. Next base: position 38,627,432 of record NW_027468718.1, read on the forward strand.
AATATATCTACATTCCTAGTCCAATTTGCATCTTTTGAATTAAAAAAGTTTTCTTTCAGAAACAAGAACATTTCTAAATGATTCCAAACTGTTAGGGGCCATTAGGGGTCGACCAATTATCGGCCGGGCCGATTATTAGGGCTGATATTTAGCATTTTTATAATAATCGGTATCGGTAATTTTTCCCACCGATAAGCCGATATTGAAATGGATAAAGAATGAAACGCGCTACTTTGTCTGTAAAGCGTCTCTCACTCCCTGCATTTGCTACTATGTGGTCGAGAGCATTGTCCCACCCACTACATCATCTGATTTGTTAGTTAGCACGAATGCAGCCAATCAGGATCAAAGACTGAACACAGAGAAAGTTTAGGATTCTCACTGAGGCAGACTGACTGGGCTTCAGCTGTAGGCCTACGGAGCTATTTTTCGAAGGTAGCCTAAGGAAGGTACCTTACATTGCTGAAGTTGCAATGAATCACAATCATCTACACCAGCGTTTCTCAAACTGTGGGTCGCGCCCACTAGTGGGTCGCGGTGGGGCGCGAACTGACGTGAAAAACAGGAGTTTTTTTAATTTATTTTTTTATCTGTAGCCTAGGCCCAGGTAGCACCCGATGCGCAATTGACACCCTGTGTTATTCATAGGGAAGCGCTCGTGTCAAGACAGCTAAGTTAGTCCCGACCTGAATGAGTTTTTGAACAAGGTTGTGAGAGTGGTGAATTTCATCAAAACCCGGCCCTTAAAAGCGCGTCTATTCTCCACACTTTGCGAGGAGATGGGAGCTGACCAAAAGGCTGTACTGTTTCACAGCGAGGCAAGGTGGCTTTCCCGAGGTAAAGTGCTGTCGCGCGTGTTTGAGCTCCGAGTCGAATCTGCAAGCACGTTCACTAATGAACATTTCTTGACGAAGCTGGCCTATCTTAGCGATATATTTGGAAAGCTCAATGAGTTAAATCTCCAGTTACAAGGCAAAGACAAGCACCTACTGTACCTCACCTAGCAGATAAGATTACTGCATTCACCAAAAAACTTGAGGTATGGGACAGGCGCCTCGATCGCGACAGTATTATGCCTTTGAGAATCTGAGTGAAATCGCTGAAACGTCTGATTCGGGAGCCACTCTTGTGATCCCATGTATTAAACAGTAGGCCTACATCACATCCCTGCAAAGTTTATTTCAAAAATATTTCCCAACCAGCAGTGCTCAGTATGACTGGATTATGGATCCATTTAATGCAGCATGTTGATATTTCATTGAATATATTGTACAATGCTGTAAAATATTGGCCTATGCTTCCTAATATGTTGCTGGAAAACAGAAATATGTGTGTTTAATTTACAATTACACATTATGTATTTATTTATTATTATATCTGCAGCACCAGCTGATTTTAACTCTGCTGAAGAGGATATTTAGAACTTATCATTATTTCAATAAATTTGACAATTTTAAGCTACCACGTTCTTAGAGCGATGAGGGACAGGTGGGGCTCGAAAATGCCCCCTTGATCAAAGTGGGGAATGAAAGAAAAAGTTTGAGAACCACTGATCTACACTGAAGTTACAAAAACACCACTTTGTAAGCTATTGTCTCTTTGATCCGGATCAATAAGTAAAGCTCCCCCTTCCTTCATTTAGCGAATTCCCGATTGATGCACGTTAGTGATATGCTGTTTGCTGAAGTTGCAATGCTGTTTGCTGAAGTTGCAATGAATCACAATCATCTACACTGAAGTTACAAAAACACCACTTTGTAAGCTGTCTCTTTGATCCGGATCAATAAGTAAAGCACCCACTTCCTTCATTTAGCGAATTCCCGATTGATCACGTTAGTGATATGCTGTTTAGCCTACTAGTTACAAACTCGGGTGCTGCGCGTCGCGTGTTCTTTGCCTCCGACTCGTCCATTAATTGTGAATAACGGGACACCTTGGCGGACGTTATCCCTTAGGCCTACATAGAAGACAAGTCCTAAATTATGCGATAGCGAACGTCAAAAAGTCTTGTTGCTCCTTTTTGAAACGGACTGTCAGAAAAGACCAGGCTACAGGCACCCAGGGCCAGCCGTAATTTAATCCGACCTGAAGTAAATTGCGTCCTGAGCTGGCTTTTAACGTGCCTTTTAGGCTCACAAAAGTGTAGCTTAAAGCCTACATATGGACACAAATTGCATGCTTAAATAGCCTAAAAACTATTTTAAAACTGTTTTGTTAAACTATTCAACCGTAACACTTGCCATTACACATGCACCTCTTCCTCTCCCTCTCCCTCTCGTACACTCACACACACGATGGCAAAGCATCCTCTTTGTGACAGGTCCCTTAACATAGTTAACAAGCCCATTGTGTAGGCCTAGTCTATGAAAATAATTGCTATCACTCAGCTCTTGGATTAACATCATACACAGGATTTACACATTGTGATGCAAGTTGATAGACAATTGTGTATCAAAAGAAGAAAGGAAAGTTTGCATAATTAAATGCTTTTGAATGATTTTTTTGCAGCATATCACCTTCACTATCTACCCTCCTTTTTGAAAACTGACATATCGGTTATCGGCCTCCTGTTTTGGTAATAATTGATATCGGTATCGGCCCTGAAAAAACCATATCGGTCGATCCCTAATGGCCATGCACATTAACATTCCTTGGGCAGTCAAACCCAATGTCAAGATTCAAATTAAAACAGTAACAACGTCAAAATAACAGGTAGGAGAAGGACTACTCTCAACAATCCGCTACACAAAATAGGAAATAGTAAAAACAGGGAAAAAAGCTATTTGTCGTGGATATAAAAATTCCAGCCAAATACCTGATCCAGGCAGTTGAGCAGGTCACACAGGCAAGCCCACTGTAGAGCAGGGGTGGGGTAGAAAGAGTGAAAACAGGCGGTGAAGGTGTTGTGGCATTCCTGCAGTACAGCTTCCAGTAGTATGAGAGGCTGGCTGAGGTAGCCCTGTGGGTCATTATCTAGCTTGGTCAAGCAGTTGTCCATGCCCTCCGACAGGATCTTCTTCAGTAAGGTGCGTGTCTTACCCACACATTCTGCCAGCTTGCTTGACTCCTCTACCACGGCCTTTGAGGTGGCTGAATGAAGTGAATGATAAGAGGTTTTCATTTTACTTTTGAGGGAAGAAGGGAAGATTATAAAGACTCCAGATCAAGATCCATTTATTATCTCAGTTTAAGGATTTTGTGTCAGTCAAATCTCAGGACATTTTAAAGCCTACAAAACATTTTTTATGCATTTTTTAAAAACAAATTTAACCATTATGCATACATGTAGAATATATTCGATCAATATGATGATGATGATGGACAATATTTTAGAATATTGTTTTACAACACTTATTGAAGTGCACATTAGGGCAATTTCATCAGAGAGGCCCCTGAACAAGCAATCTTAAATGACCAAATGTATTTAAAAATGTGATCAGACTCTGACACTCTCTCAATCAGGTGATCAATGAACCCAGGACAGGCTATTTCATCTGTGTGTGCAATGCAAATATAAAAGTAAAAATAAAAGCCATGACAAAGTTCACTTCTAAACAACAACAACAACAACAACAACAACATCTAGATGTACCGAAGAGCGGTACAAAATATGACCGCCGCCCAGTCCTTTACATTGTCTGCAAAAATAAATCACACTTGTCAATTCCGCCAAAACCAATGACAGAATCCAATTGGACAGTATACAGGTAAATCTGTCATAATGAACACACTCTAATAAGTGCTAATCACAGTGCTAACAAAATTTAACCAAATGTTATTAATCTTATATCAAGATTAAAAAAAATAGTTGGTATTGTTTTCAGTATAAAGAGACTTACCTAGCGCTTTCTCGTGAAATCATTTGACTTAATTTAAGAAAAAAAATTGACTAATTTTAAGACATCTCATCCTAAAAACAAGCAAATTTGTCTGCCAGTGCATTGAGTAAATTTGTCTTGATAAGACTCCTTAAAATAAGTATTTTTAAATGAAGTCAAAATGATCTTTTCCGAGAGCGCTAGGTAAGTATTTTCATATTAAAAACAATACCAAATATATTTTTTGATCTGAATATAAGATCCTGTGTGTGTGTGAGTGTGTGTGTGTGTGTGTGTGCGTGTGTGTGATCTCTCATTTTTAACTAAGTGGCGCTATACATCAGATATCCAGAGTGGATATACACGCAGCACCATGGCTCACAAAGTAACAAAATGACATTGTATGTTACCTTAACCCACAATGACATCATTTGTCACATCAGAGCAATCCCACCCAAAAAGGGTGAATTCTTAAAGGTAGAACACCCAGTGATACCTGTCATCTACACTCTTCCCAAGATACATAAAGGTTAAGACACCCCCGTAAAGGGGAGGCCTATTGTAAGTGGGATAGGGAGTTTAACGGAGAACATCTCCGCCTATGTGGACCACTTCATTAAGCCTGCAGTGGTCACCCTTCCATCATATGTGAGGGATTCTATAGACTTCATTGAGTCATTAAAAAACTTTTTAAAAACTGTTTTGTATCTTTATTGTGGGATAAGGTAACATACAATGTAATTTTGTTACTTTGTGAGCCATGGTGCCTCATTCCTTGTGCTTGGTTACAGGGCAATGTCTCCCCTACATATATTCAGCAGCTGTGCACAGCTGCTTCTAGAATATGAGCGCCGCTGCAAAAATTCACTTGATCAATAATAGTAACTAATAACTGCGGGAACAGCAGTCGGTTAAATGTGTTTGTGTCTCTCTGTCACTACTTAAGGAGTAAAAAATATTCTTCGAATGACAGGCTAATCTACTTGTCATTTGGGTTTGTGCAATCTACACAAGTTTTCTATCTTTTTGATATTTTAAATTTGGACATTGCTCAGGGCCTAAAACAAAGACAATTTCTATGCCTGAAGTTATCAGACATTCTTGAAGATGTCATAGGCCTAATGGTCACATTATTAACATTGTCTGGTAGCCTATTAGAATAAACATGACTAGATTAGTCTGCAAATTGTTGGAACAAACCAGGTAATAAATAAACTTGCTTAACACAGATACTATGTCAGGCTAAGATGATCAAATAAAATAGTGGTAGACTAGGCTTGCATTTCTAAAGTTGATTTGAAATGTTTTAAACTGCAACCTAGGCTACTTGCAGATTGTGCTAGTTAGTTTAACCAACCAAATGTTGTGTGAACAGTGTTCATGAATATTACATGTTAAACATTGCCCTGTAGGCAAACTCCAGATGAGGCTGTTTTGAAAGTTCATCATGTCAATTATCATCGCTTTTGTCTTGGAACGTGACATGCTGCCAGTTTAGGAGCAATTCACCTGTTGTTTAAAGTTATTCACATTAGCCTCATTACCCAACTAAGTTGTTTAATCTTCATCACATAAACTCCTAGCCTACAGTAGCCTAATGTATGTCTATTTTTTCACATGCAAAACTGCAACCTAAGGTTAGTGGTTCTGTCCTCCTGAAATCCGCTTTCTTTTTATGTCTTGAGAAAGGTAAACCTTTACTTATGAAATTCAGATATTGTGATGTATCATAGATGAATATCAGGATCGTTGAATCGTGATATCCTTATTGTGGGCAAAGTATCATGACAGCATCAGGGCTAAGAATTACAGAGTAACTCATATATTGATAATGACAATGATAGCTGACAAGCACGTCAGACATCATGTGAAACAGTGAAGCCTAAGCCTCAAAATAAATTGGCTTCAATTCACAATTGTATTTTTACAGATAGATAAGACTAGAGAACAAGCTAATATAAGACGAGAAGTTAATTCACTGTAACCCTTTTTTAATTTAATTTACAATGAAAACATCTACACTGTATTTTCATTAATTAATACAAGTTTCATTGCAAAATATGAGTTTGTATTACAAAAACAAAAAAACTTTCTCTTTTCCATCCCTTCTGCAAAACTACTGTTCAGCAACTAGTGCAGCGGCCATGCAAACCATGAGACTAGATTTTATCATAATCCTTTCTACACTTTTTTTATTACACTTTTTACTCTTGATCAGGGATGCCAATAATCTGTGGTGATTGAAGTGAGGTTTCAATCTCCGCTATAAATTGAGTAGCTAGATAAAGCATTAGATAAATGTAATGTGCTGCTGTTGTTGATAGAGCGCTATATATATGTTGCTGCTGTTGATGTTGTCGAGGGCACTATACGTAAGGGATGCATACCTGATACAGGGAATATCTCACAGATGTACACACGCAGCAGTCGCAGGCAGCAGGTCCCCACAAAACGCAGGCGCTCCAGATCCAGCAGGGTGGCTGTGTACTGGAAGCCCTTTAGTCCACGCAGCTCTTCCACACCCAACACAAGCGTCGTCCAGCTCCAGTGCAAGATACTCAGCAAGGACTCAAAACACTCCTAAAAATCATAAAATATTTACATTTGTGTAGTGCTGCTAATGTTGAGAAACTAGGAAAAAGCATGCAAAATCAACACTACGAGATTACTTTGTATGGATTTACTTTCTATAGGCACTTATCAGAGTCCACCAGGAACCCATTCTATTTATCTAATGCATGCTTGCTCTTAGGGAAATCTTTTAAGATGACACGCAGATATATATCCATCCATATACCAAGTTTGGTTTTGATATGTGAAAGTTTTGCTGAGATATGACTTCAATTCCTGTTTTTTTTTTTATGAGGCTTGGTCGGAAGATCATGTATGTCAAGATTCATGAAGATTGGATAAAATTTGTGACCTTTGTGAAATCCAATATGGCGTAAATTGACGTCATAAGGTGCATTGAGCCACATAACGTAGAAACGTTGTTCAAATGTTACTACATTAGGGCTGGGATAAACGATTATTTTTTAAACGATTAATCTAGCGATTATATTTTCGATGCATCGATTAATCTAACGATTCATTTTTTCAGTCCGATTCGATTTCGATTCGATTATCGATTATCTCCCCATTAATTCACTAATAGCAACTTATACATGTTTATTTACATATCTGAATGAAAAAACATGAATTATTTAACATTGCAATATATGTTTATTGCTCTTAAGATTCCAAAATAAAAGACTGAAGTGCAAGTAACTACAAGTGCAAAGTAATTAGTGTTGCACGGTGTATCAATACTAAAAAGGTATCGCGATGCCTTCACGCAAAAAACTATACGATTTCAGACGTTTTTAGAATCAATACTTTATTAAAATAATAACGTTCTGTGTCTGTGTCAACTGCTGCTCCCACTGCTCCTTGCACGCATCTAGGCAAGTGGGCGTGTCAAGCAGGCAGCTCTGAGTGAGTGAGTGCGCAGCCAACGTCAACATAGTTCTTTGCCGACAGTTCTAGGCCTTGTGGATAAAACAAAAGGTGCAGTGAAATCTGCAACTATTTCGGATACATCACGTGAAGGCAAGCCATCAGGTACACAAAGTCATTTAAAAGCAGTAGGCTACGCATGGAACTTGGCTAAACACCTCGCAGATATATCCCAACATTTTTAAAGAGTTCAAAGAACGACAGGTTAACGAATATGCTATAGAAAACACGACTACATGGTTAGTGCCAAGTTCTTCTCTTATGTTTTAGTCTAGCCTAAGTGAAACAAGTATGGTTCTCTGGGATAAAGCGAACCTTCCTTCATCAATGAATTTTGACGAGACAGAGCTGTAATCATTTTGACGAGACATAACGAGCTGTAATCATAGGGTGCTAACGTGATGAAAGCGCAATGTTCACGCCAGAATAACATTACCATAACTTGTAAACGATCTATTTCATGTTCGGTCAGTAGCAGCCTACTACTGGTAATATTTGTCATGGCATGTAGACTGCAATTTGTTCAATAATTATTGCCCAGATGTAGGATAGGCTACCCGAAATGCGCTAATTAAAGCCCACAGCATAACACCACCAAAGCGTGTTGAGTCCTAATAATAATAGCGGCTTATTGTTACAGTATGTGGTAGCAAATCATGTTATCAAAGAAATAGACGTAATGTAGGAATGCACACAGATATATTGCAACAGGTAATGGTGTAGGCCTATCTGATGAAGACCTGAGTGGTTGGAACGTCGTACTTGTACACTGGGCACAAAGAAGACTATCCTCACATTTTCCCCTTTGCAACTGTCAAAGAAATCCCATGAACACGGGAAGGCCTAGGGTAGCCTATACTGTACATCAGATGGCCTAAAGATTAGGCCCCTCTGCATAGCATTCAGTGATTTGCATGCAGTCATTTTAACACTGACCTTGATCTAGCCTAGTTTGGCTATTTAAAGCTACTTTATTGCCACAACACAATGTAAATGAACTATAACAAACAATAAAGGACTTAATCACACAAAGTAGGCCTACTATTTTACTGACTATAACAAAATAATAATTATGTAGTTTTGTAAGTTTAGAACCCAGAATTGACCTACACACTACAAAAGTGCACCAAATTCAACACAAATGACTCAATACACTTGGAGGAGGTATGAGTCCTTTCTTCTCCAGATATCTTAGGATTTCGCCGTAGTATCGTTTTAGTATCGAGCATCGTGATATTTATGGCAGGTATCGTATCGAAGTCATAATTTTGGTATCGTGACAACACTAAAAGTAATGTATTCTTAGTCAGAGGTAGCATTCAATAAAGTTTCAGTTAGTCATTTTAAGACGTTCGTGTGGGAATCATGTGTGGATGCAATTCATAACGTAGTTCAAATAACAGTTCGTACTTCTCCTTTGGACAAGCACTTTTGAGTCTTGGAAAACACTTTTCCATTTCCATCTGGATTTTGCAAACAGAGTCAATAAAATGAGCCCTGCATGAGTAATACAAGCAGCTGCAAGTAAGCATGCTAAACTTGACATCCAAACAGTATTCTAATGTTAGCTTTGAGATAAGGCTACTGCTTGATTGCATACTGTAACTTAACTTCGTTTAGTCTCCTCAATGTACTATGTTGTGATAAGACCTTAGCAGAGTTTACTTTAACTTTAATGCAGCGGTTTTGAACAAATTTGCGCAGCATGGTCACGATGCTAAGCGGATTTAATAGCAATTAGTAGCCCACTGTGCAACAACAATCCTTTAACAATCGTGAATATTTTGTTAAATGCACATGCAGAGGAGGAGCAGCGGGCTCGTTACGAGAGAGAGCGGGCGGGGCGAGGAAAGGCTGTGTGAGTAAGTGGCAAGTGCAGCTCAATGAAATTATTTTATCTTATCTTTAATTTAAATAGCAGGCCTACAACATAGAACATCAATGTGTGGTGGCCGGTTTTGATTTCGTGGTGCCCAGCCACAGATTAGTCAACGTATGGAAAACACTGAAGGTGTAAAATTAAAAATATTTAGCAGCACACGTTATGCTTGACGAATCGACGCTCATATTTTGCGTCGACGTATTTTTTGAGTCGACGTCATCGATGACGTCGACGCGTTGTCCCAGCCCTATACTACATAGCTCTTGAAAAAGACAATTAAGGTATGTTTTTTTTATTTTTCATATTTTAGGAGGAGGTCAAATTCAATTTCCTCAGTGGTTCAGAGTAATTGGTTTGTATGTTTATGGTATTTGTTTATTTTCATTATTGATATTTGATATTGTATTGTCATTATTGTTATTGTGGGCCTAGCACCGAAGCTGCGAAGGCACCCATTGAGTTACTAGCTTTTCCTATAATTGGGGGTCTAGCAGCGAAGCTGTGAAGGCACCCATTGTTTTACTACATTTTCCTATTGTTATACCTCTGCCATTGGAGTCTATGGCAGCCCATAGTGCTGAAATTTGGCAGAAAGTTTCGGGACTCACCACTGACCACTCACGCTCATTTGCGGATCTCTAAACCCAGCCGTCTAGCACCACCAACGGGTCAAAATGTGGCCGAAAATAGAACCGCGTCGAAAGTTATGAAATTCGGCACACTGACTCAGGACCGTCCCATGATCACTCTCACCAATTTACAGACCTCTATGCCCAACACTCTACCGCCATCAATGGGTCGAAACTGGACTCGCATTCACACATGTGACCATTGAATGGTGCGTCCGATTTTCACAAATCAGGCACCGTTGGAATCCCTGGACCGACCTGAGTTCAAGTTCCCCAATACGTCACTTTCCTCCATATTGGACCTCCGCCATATTGGATTTAGTCCAAACTCTACGAAAAGTTTCAGCGGTCACAAATTTGATCAGTTTTTCACAGAACTTTGCAGAGATGATCTTCTGACCGAGCCGCACAAACGATACTTGCCAGATTTTTAAGTTTGTTTGCCCGTGACAGCCAATCAAATATGGCGACGAAGCCGCCAAACAGGAAGTGGACTAACATCTCAAGTTTCATTCCATTTCAAAATTACCAGTAGCCAGAGATATTTTGCCCCTATGCAATACTATATAAAGCAACCCAAGCCTCAATATATCTCATCATGAGCCTGTCAAAATTGTTACTTACCACTGAAACAGTCCTTGCAAAAGAGCGTTTCAGGATGTGGACTGGCTCACTGGTCTGCTGCTTCCCCTTTGCTGTGTTGCCATCATTAGATGGCAACCTGCAAGAACAATGGCAATTTAAAGTGTAAAGATTATTAAGAGACCTTGGGCCCAAGTTTGAAAACGGAATCTCCCGGTGGAAAGCTAAGACAAGGCGGAGGACTGATATGGAACCAGCGTTGAATTCTCATCTATCTATCGGCTATTAAAAGTCAACATGCCTATATGGTAAGGGATTTGTAGAACTATTCAGACTTTTAAAGAGGTCATAGAATTTAAAACCGAGTTTACCTGGGCATAGTCAAATAATGGCAGTTCAGTATGTAAAATGGACATACAGGGAACCTCAAAATCCCATGGTCATCTCCTTCATATGCAAATGTCACAACTTGAAACTGCCGCTGTAAAACGGTCCCACTGTGAAGAAATATTCCAAGCTGCACCACATTTTGGCTCTGGTCTGTACCTTTTTAACGCCCTGAAATTTACATACACACCAGCCCACTTTCTGGGCCAGCGCAGAGCTCACACACACACCACTTCACGCAGCTCAGCTACAGGAAGTCCACTACAGGAACTTGCTATTTGCTAGGTTTGCCCGTAGATGTAGTAAGCATTAAAACTCATATTCTTGATTATTGAAAAACATGAAAAATGCAGTCAGCAAGTGTGGGCACAGTGGAAGGAGTAACCATCACACTGGTAACTTTTCCAATGTCTGCCAACTGCCTGGGAACAATAGACAGCACTTTGCTTAGCAGGCCTAACCCCAGGTGGTAGGTATCAACGGGAGACCCACTAACATGCTAGCTAACTTTGTATGCTAAGCTAAGCAAACTAACGAACAAAATCCCTCATGTATATAGTGGACATTTTAAAATTATTCGGTGCTTCTTTGGGGTAACTTTCATATAAATCCATATTTTGGGGGCACAGCATGTATAGCAATTATACAAAAGTATGCATTTACATTTAGCTTAATGTGCTATCTTTCTGGCTCAATGATGCACGGCTTCATTTGCATGGGGAAATCACGACGGTAAATTGGCTTTGAAACATAACGTTTCACTTCAGAAGGGGGCGCTAAATCTGCTAAAACTGACCTTTTGATTCTCCAGCCTAATTATAGGGTTGCAAATGGCCTTGTAAAATAACATCTGAGCATTTTTTTTTTTGACAGACCATAGTTGCATACCTTCTATGTAACATCACAGACCAAGATAAAATACTCCGTTCATCCATTCTATGACCCCTTTTAAAGGCTATTGTAAAACGCATTCCATTTAAAGGTATTGCTCAACGCTGTTACTGGTCTGGTTTAACCAAATCTGTGAACTTCAGTCAGGCTCTGCTCTTGTGCGTCTAAACCAAGATCTGCACTCTTGTTATCGCCCAGAGATTCCGTTTTCAGCGCTTAGTATGAAAAAAATCGCTAGAAGTAGAACGAAAAGAAAACTCACCTATACAACAACTGAGGTATTTGGCCTGCATTCACATCAGTACCATTGTTGGACTTCTTTGAGCTCTTGAACTGAAACATCACACTGCAATCGAAAATAGACATTTTCCACCAACTATTCAAAGCTCTGGCAAATCTATATAATTTTCCTTAAATTTCCTATTTTATCCCTTTGTTCATAACCCTTTATAGTTTCTTGAGGTCTTAATAAGAAACATATCCGTTTTACTTTGGTCAACATACCAAAAGGAAGAAGCACCACAACACCATTTTCAACCCTGCCTAAATAAGGAATACTATGCAAGGTAATTTTCTTCAAAGTAAAACTCCCATTTTGCAGTCATATTTTCCGGTCAACTACAAATATTGGCACTAAATGATTTGGTCTGGCCTCTCCTCTGCAGAGGACGCTACTATAAGACTACGTAAGACTACAGGTAAAGCAGTGCTTCACCAAAAAAAGTAATAGAATTTTGAATTTAATAGAAAGTAATAGAATTTAAACAGCTACAGTAATTATACAACCCCAAAACAGAAAATATTGGGACGTTGTGTAAAATGTGAATAAAAACAGAATGTAATAATCTGCAAATCTGTTTCAAAAAAAGTTTGGACAGGTAACAAAAAACTGTAAAATATTTGTCTTAATTCTGCCAGTTAAAGGCACCATCTTAACACAATCTGAGACTGAAATGGAAGGCTTAAAAGCAGTATGCCATTTTAGGAATATGTTATTCAATACTTTTAATACTTGAAAGTACCCTGCTTTGTCATCACAGATCAACATGATTCACATGGGACGCATTTTTAGGTCGGAAAATCCAGAATTTAGGATTAATGTTGAAAAATCACAATCTTGCATACAGTACATACGACACATACATACTACAAATATGTGTACAAAAACTTTGCATGAATAACAGAGCATAACACAATAATCAAAGTGCCTCAAACTCCAGAGGGTTAGCATTACATTCACATTCAACTAATACTTTTGTCAAAAAAACATGAAATGTTTGCAAGGTGCATTTACCTGTCATCAGTAGTAATAGTGGCTTGGCCATGTGAACCACAGTCACTACTTGGGCCAGACACACGAGCCCATGCAACATACCACCACCCTTGCTGCAGCAGCACTGGCTCATCAAACATCATGGCATATTTCTCCCTGTTGAAATACAGAGGAAAAGCCTGCTAATGCCTTGACAGTAATCAGCTTGGTTGTCCTTGATTAAAACTAGTACAGTGTGTCTCTTCTGTGTAACAGTTATAGCCAAGGATTAGTTTCATTCTCACAAAGATTGATTTTAAAAATCATCTAAAACAGCATTACAGTATAGTCTTGTATCATTTATTTGTAATTGACACAATCAGTTACCTGGCAGCGCAGTCATAGGCCAGTACATCAGTTTCAGCTAATAGCTCGCCATCTGTCTCATGATCACCCCCATCTGGGCCAAGCTCAAACAGCTGCAATATAAACAAAATATCAGCAGTTTAGTCACTAGGCAATTAATGGCAAGTCATGGACAATCTTAGACATGCAGCCTACACTTTGTACCTGAACTACGACAAATTATTCATATCTAACTTCATGAGTCATTTTCATGACACTGTACACCATGAGACAATTTTACATGTCAGTAGGATATACACATAATGGTAACACTTTATTAGGTAGGTACACTGTAACAGCGACACATTAAAACAAAGTGTTAAACACATAATTTATTACGCCAGAATTATTGTATTATCATAAAAAAGTGATGGTTCAACCTTAATTTATTTGAAATATTAACTAATAAGAATATGTGGGATGGGATTGTTATGTCAGCAACTTGGTTTCGATAAAGAGATCTATGGTAGGGAATGGATGAAAAGTGGTGATTACAGACACTGTGGTGGTGTTTAAGTTATATTATCCACTTACCAAACTTAAAACATGGTACAACGGTGAAAACTTACAATGTTATCAACCTTTATATGTTATCATTCTACACTGCAAAAACTGCTAATCTAACTAGATGTACCGCAAAGTGGTACAAAATATGACCACCGCTCAGTCCTGCACATTCTCTCGGCAAAAATAAATCACGCTTGTCAATTTGTCTCCATCTCATACTCCATTCCCCTACTCTTGCGAATTTTGTGTATGTAAATGAGTGTGTGCATGTGTGTGAGTTTTCGCTTGTGAGTGTGTGTGTGGGGGTAATGGTGTGTGTGTGTGTGGGGGGGGGGTAATGGTGTGTGTGTGTGTGTGTGGGGGGGGGGGGTAATGGTGTGTGTGTGTGTGTGTGTGTGTGTGTGTGTGTGTGTGTGTGTGTGTGTGTGTGTCTGCTTGCCTGCATGTGTGTGTATTTTATGTGTCTGTGCGTGTGTGTGTGTGTTACGAATTATGAATGTTTTATGTGTCTGTGTGTGCGTGCGTGTGTGTGTGTGTTACGAATTATGAAAATAGACACTCTAACACACCTGAACTCTATGATGAATAGAACTGAAACAGAATACTCATGAAAACGCACTTTTATCTGGACATTTTATCATAACTCGGCTTTTGATGGTTGCCGCTTTGGGTCGAATCAGTGACGCATGCACGTCAGGTCAAAACCAGGCCAATTTTGTAGGTTTATCACTAGGTAGCAGTCTCGCCAGGTCTTGCTAGGTCACTTCCCGGAAACTTTACAGGCAACACTTCATATTTCATGAAAGACGCTATATCTATATTTCTAGAAAAAAAAAACAGGGATTTTGATGAAAACTAGCCACTGTTTAGCTTGGAATTTCTCAGGAACAGAGGCATGTAGAAATAAACGGTTTGTACCCAATGAGAGCTTAAAGTCTCACCTTTCAAACGAGCCATAGTATGTGGCCATAGCTATAACATAGAATAAGATGTCGCTCTACAAAAATTGTCAACAATGATCTAGTTTGCTGGCACTCTGGGCCAAAGCTTCCGAAAAACAACGCGGCATTCAAAGTGTTAACTTGACCTCTCATTCTCGTTATTGCACACTAAACGGAAGAAATGATTCATAGGAACTGAATTTCACATAGGTTTTGCGCTCTCAACTGATTACACCTAATTTTTAATTGGTTGCCGGTCGTTGCCACTAAACCGCGTTAATAGCTCATTACCATAAAGTTGACCAAGTTTCAACTTTCTGTTTGCCAATGGCTTCACCGCTTCTTGTCACAGTGAGACGAGAGAAATTAATGACTTCCAGTAATTTTGCAACTTTGGTCACTCCCAGTGTGCACATACAGTTTAGGCTACTTTTTTATTATGTCAAATTAAATATAATTGTGTGAGTATTACTATTTATGTCCCCCACAATTGTGTCTTGCATGGTGTTAACTAACCAAATTAATTAATTAATAATAATAAAAAACACTCAGCACACATTATCATACAAAATGCCGGCATTTTTTCAAAGACAAACTAACCTTGATTTTAGCAGTATATTCTCCACGGCCACCAAACAAACCAAGTCCACCAAGTAGGATATCGGTGTCTGCACAAAAACGGATAGCTTCCACTGAATGAGCAGAGTACCCCCAGCCTCCTCCATGACCTGTGCAACAACATTCATCACATGCACTGTTAATCAAATTAAAGGCTACATATGATCTAGATGTTATTAAATATTGCAAGTACACAAGGAACTTATTGCTATCTTACAAAGCTCTTAGAAAAGTCGCTGGTTTATTTTGGTTTATTCACTGTACTGCTAATAATAATTCAATTAAATCTACCCAAGTGTTATTAGGGGTCCGAGCAGCTTAGCTATTGTTTCTGTACCGTTCATTTTTGGCCAAAATTCTGTAAAAGTCATACTGCAGCCTAAACCGTAACTCCAAAACTCTTCAAATTTTCAGGTATAGTTGCCAGTACCCCCCTCTACACATAACCCAAAATTTGGGGTACTGCACCCAAAGGTGGCGCTATTGGAAAAAAAAGTTAGTTATGCTAATTTCTCCTTACCAGATTGACCTAGACTCAAAATTCTTTCATAGTATTAATCTCTAAACTTAGATGCATCTTTTTAAAAAATGTTTACTTTTGACACAATTTCATGGAAAAGCCAAACATTATAAAAAGTTTCACACTCATAGTTTCAAAAATAATCAAATCTTCACCAAAATTTTCACAGACAATGTTTAGACCAAGCCTCACAAAAGTTATCGCTCAGAATTTTGATATTTTGTTCCATTTCAGAGATATAGGCCAATAAAGTTAGACCACTTAGGCCATTTTTCCTAGATCACCTATATTCCTATAAAACGTAAGTCCTAGAAACTTCACATTTTCAGGTATTGATACCAGTACCCCCCACTACCCATAACCCAAAATTTGGGGTACTGCACCCAAAGGTGGCGCTCTTGTCAAAAACGCTTATTTCTCCTTACCAGATTGACCTAGACTCAAAATTCTTTCATCATATTAATCTCTACATTCAGACGCATCTTTTTCACCCTGGTCTTGCCACAATTTCAGAGAAAAGCCAAACATCATAAAAAGTTTCACAGTCTTCAAAAATTATCAAATCTTCACCAAAATTCTCACAGACAATGTTTAGACCAAGCCTCACACAAGTTATCAAAAGAATTTCGATATGTTGTTCCATTTCAGAGATATAGGCCAATAAAGTTCGAGCACTCAGCCCATTTTTCCTATATCACCTATATGAGTATTTTTTTTTCTTGGATAACAAACATACAACCATCATTAGGTGGATACCATTAACAGTGCACATTTTCAGATCTTTACTTTATTTTATAAAGCCCTTAATTCTATTGTCAAATGTATGCTAGGAATTTACTTGATGATGTGTGTTTGCCATCACACATTTTCACCATGTGAATATGACTGCCCATTATTTAGGATTGTCAGTGGCTCAGTGGGATAATGCTTAGTGCTGATGTTTGTTAGGTTGAGAGTTCGAATCCCCGGTAGTGCTTTAGGCTCTAGCTCGAATACTATTGGTTATTGAAGATTCACACCATTGAACAGCACCTGAATGACATCAGGCAATCAACATACACAGTCATTTGTTGCCAAGAATCAGAATGCTGAGACACTCTGACATTTCGGGGAACTTCTTTGTTTACTATTTTTCCTTCATCATTAATTCTATCATATTTATATTTCATCCATTAGTGTTCATCTCTACAAATGTCTAATTGCCCCAGAATTTCAAAAAGTTTTCAGGTGTACTCTTTTAGGAAAGCCCTTCATTTTATTGTCAAATGTATGCTTGGAGTTTTTCTTGTTGTGTGTTACCAATACACATTTTCACCATGTGAATGTGACTGGCCATCCTTAGGTTGAGAGTTCAAATCCCACTTGAAGCATTAGTGTTCGAATGCTGTTGGGTTGTGGAGGTTAGCATACTAAAATAGAATGCTGTTGGGTTGTGGAGGTTAGCACACTATAACATTACAGCTACTTGTCAATATGGACTTGTAGTGCAAGGCAAGTAGAACTGTATAATTATAGGCTATTTATCTTATAGACTCCAACACAGAACCCACCCCCCCCCCCTTCACCACAAATACAATTCAATTCTCTGGGAAACACTGCCTTCCATTATCATACCCTTCATCTTATCCACGACAAATAAATAGTCCTGTAGAATCAACTATTATTAGAATACTATTGGGTTGTAGAGATTTGCACACTAGAATAGAGTACTGTTAGAATACTGTTGGGTTGTGGTGGTTAGCATACAATAGAGTATTGTTAGAATATTGTTGGTGAAAAGACTCCCTACGTTTATATATATCATTTATATATTTATATATATATATTATGATTATATTGTTTCTCATTTTCGAATGTCCACTAAGTACACTTAAATCTGCACAAAGTCCTTGAGGTGAAAGTGCTGTGGAGAAATTGCAGGATTGTTTGGCTCTGCCACCTAAACACGCCAAGTTTACCTGCTGGAAAACCCTGTAGCTCCAGAGCAGGGGCTCAGACCAGGATAAATTGGGATCTGTACTGATTTACCCCATTTCACTGATTACTCCATTTTCTGTTTGTTTCCTCTTTGATGCAGCACACATACAAGTAAAGAACAAAAGAACAGATGAATTGAAACTCAAATAAAGTTCACTTGTGTTGCACCGAAACCTGCCATCTCCGTGTCATCACTCCATACCATTGAGCCTTCTGACCGAGGCTCTGCCTGCTCGCCACACACTCACTCTACCCACATCGCCCCCTACAGTTCCTTCAGTTGGGTTGTGGAGGTTAGCATACTAGAATAGAATACTCTTAGAATACTGTTGGGTTGTGGAGGTTGGCACACTATAATGTTACAGCTACTTGTCAGGACTTGTCGTGCAAGGCAAGTATAACTGTATAATTATATGCTGTTCATCTTATTGACTCCAACACAGAACCCCCCCCTTCACCTACCACCACAACAATTCAATTCTATGGGAAACACTGCCTTCCATTATCAGACCCTTCATCTTATCCACATCAAATGCATAGTCCTGTAGAATAGAGTATTGTTAGAATAATATTGGGTTGTAGAGATTAGCACACTAGAATAGCGTACTGTTAGAATACTGTTGGGTTGTGGAGGTAAGCACACTAGAATAGAGTATTGTTAGAAAACTATTGGGTTGTGGAGATTAGCACAGTAGAATAGAGTACTGTTAGAATACTGTTGGGTTATGGAGGTTAGCACACTATAACATTACAGCACAGGGTAATCCTAATTTTATGGATCAAATTTATTCCAATCCAACTCAAAAGTTTTGAACAACACAAAGGGTTTATCCAGATCAAAACCAAGAATAGATCATGTGATCTAATCCAATTTCAGGATCATTGTTTCCCTTTGAACAAACCATTTTCAAGATTTGAAATCCGATAGCCGAAATCCGGTAACTGAAATCCGATAACCGAAATTCAATCACGTTTTTTTGAACAATTGGGCCCAAACAATCAAAGCATATGTAAACTAAAAAGCTATGCTACCTCATGTTCATTTTGCTCGGACCCCGTTAAATCACCGCTTGCGGTTATATTTATTAGGGCCCGAGCACCGAAGGGCGCAAGGCCCTATTGTTTTTGTAAGGATTATTATTATTATTAGGGCCCGAGCACCGAAGGGCGCAAGGCCCTATTGTTTTTGTAAGGATTATTATTATTAGGGCCCGAGCACCGAGAGGTGCGAAGCCCTATTGTTTTTGAAAGGATTATTATTATTATTATTATTATTATTATTATTTGTTCACCTTTTTGCTATTTTTGAGGTGGTTAGCATAGATGAAAAGTCTTGGAATTTGGCACACACATCTGGTATTACAAGGGCTACACAGGCATAAAGGCTTGGCCCCGGGCGTGGCCCAGGGACTCAGTAGCGCCCCCTTAGGTGATTGATGCAGTGGTTGGCACATACTTTCAGCTAGACACACCAAATTTGGCAAGTGTGTGTATCTCCCCAAGTTGAACAACTTTCGTATGTACAATGCATTAGCCACGCCCAACAGGAAGTGAGGTATTTGGGATTTTGTGCGGACTAAAATGTGATGAATTGTGATGCCAAAAGAGGTGCTTCCCATCGCTGAAAACACATGAAATTTGGCACACACGTCAAGAGGTACCGTGAATACACAGGGGAAAAGCCTTGGCACCAGGCGTTGCCCAGAAACTCCATAGCGCCCCCTTATGTCACTGTGACTTGTGGTTGGCATATAGTTTTAGATACACACACCAAATTTGGTGGGTGTATGTAACTCCCAAAAACAATCCACTTTTGTATTAACATGCCATTAGCCACGCCCACAGGAAGTGAGGTAATTGAGATTTTGTGCGTTGTGGACATAATCAATTTTAACGTACTCCTCCTAGACGGTTGATCCGATTCATGTCAAAGTTGGTATACATGACGCTGAGATGTTCCTGATTATAAATTGTGAAGCTTTTTTTTGATATGTTGTAATTTTACGAAATAGCGAAATTATTAATTTTAATACCCTTCCACATAAACAATAAATGTGTCATAATTCACCATGCATGGCTTGAAATATTTTACATTTCACAGGTCTTTGAATACCATGGGAGTGATGATATTCACATGCCCATAATGCATATTTTGCATAGCGCCACCACCTGGCAACAGAAAGAATGGCAATTACACTGATGTCACATGGTCAATTTTAACATACTCCTCCTAGACAATTTGTCAGATTCATGTGAAATTTGGCAAATATGATGCCAAGATGTCGCTGATGTTAAATTGTGAAGGGATTTTTGATATGTTATATATTTGATATGATTTTAATATCTCACCACATAAAGAGGAAATGTGTCATAAATCACAGTGCATTGAATGAATGGTCTGAAACTTCTCAGGTTAATAGATATCATGATTATGATGATATCCAGACACCCAATGGGCCTGCCTGGCATAGCGCCACCACCTGGCCAAGCAGGAAATGTGCCAGAAATGGACAATGCCTTAAGTGATTGATCTGAACCTTTATAAAATATTGGATATCATTATTGTGATGATATTCACATGCATAATTCACAGGCCTAGCATAGCGCCACCATCTGGCCAAGCAGGAAATGTGCCACAAATGCTCTATGCTTTGAATAAATGGTCTGAAACTTCTCAGGTTAATAGATATTATGATTATGATGATATCCAGACACCCAATGGGCCTGTCTGGCATAGCGCCACCACCTGGTCAAGCAGGAAATGTGCCAGAAATGGACAATGCCTTAAGTCATTGATCTGAAAGTGTACAAACATTTTGGATATCATTATTGTGATGATATTCACATGTGTAATTTCAATGCCTAACATAGCGCCACCATCTGGCCAACCAAAAAGTGTATCAGAAATGTTCTTTGCTTAAAATGAATGGTCTGAAATTTCTCAGGTTAATATATATTATGATTATGATGACACCCAATGGGCCTGCCTTGCATTACTCCCCCACCTGGCCAAGCGAGTAAATGTGGCAGAAAATAAAATACAAAAGCAAAAAAATAGCCCACGCATCAAATATGTACATTTCACACACGCACCACGTCGGTGCTTTGTTGGATTCCGACATGTCACGGGTTGCGGCCCGCAGGTGCTCGGGCCCGCCATTGCCGCTTGCGGCTATATTTGAGTATTATTATTGTTATTCTACTTTTTTGCTTTCCTGTTTTTGAGGTGGTTAACATGGTCGAAAACTCTTGAAATTTGGCACACACGTCAGGTGTCACGCATCGCAGTTAGGTACAAGAGCTTGACCCCGGGCGTGGCCCAGGGACTCGCTAGCGCCCCCTTAGGTGACTGATCCTGTGGTTGGCAAATATTTTGTGGTGGTTAACATAATCGAAAGGTCTTGAAATTTGGCACACACATCTAGTGATACAGTGAATAGACAGGGATAAAAGCTTGGCACTGGGCGTTGCCCAGCAACTCCATAGCGCCCCCTTATGTCACTGTGACTTGTGGTTGGCATATAGTTTTAGATACACACACCAAATTTGGTAGGTGTATGTAACTCCCAAAAACAAACAACTTTTGTATTAACATGCCATTAGCCACGCCCACAGGAAGTGAGGTAATTGAGATTTTGTGCGTTGTGGACATGATCAATTTTAACGTACTCCTCCTAGGAGTTTTACATTTCACAGGTCATGGAAGACCATGTTAATGATAATATTCACATGCCCATGATGCATGTTTGGCATAGCGCCACCAACTGGCAACAGAAAGAATGGCAATTATGCTGATTTCACATGATCAATTTGAACATACTCCTCCTAGACGGTTTGTCAGATTCATTTGAAATTTGGCAAACATTATGCCAAGATGTCGCTGATGTTAAATTGTGAAGGGATTTTTGAATGTTGTAATGTATTTGATATGATTTTAATATCTCACCACATAAACAGGAAATGTGTCATAAATCACAGTGCATTGAATGAATGGTCTGAAACTTCTCAGGTTAATAGATATCGTGATTATGATGATGTCCAGATACCCAATGGGCCTGCCTGGCATAGCGCCACCACCTGGCCAAGCAGGAAATGTGCCTGAAATGTGCAATGCCTTAAGTGATTGATCTGAAACTTTATAAAATATTGGATATCATTATTGTGATGATATTCACATTCTTTATTCACAAGCCTAGCATAGCGCCACCATCTGGCCAAGCAGGAAATGTGCCAGAAATGCTCTATGCTTTGAATAAATGTGCTGAAACTTCTCAGATTAATAGATATTATGATTATGATGATATCCAGACACCCAATGGGCCTGCCTGGCATAGCGCCACCACCTGGTCGAGCAGGAAATGTGCCAGAAATGGACAATGCCTTAAGTGATTGATCTGAAAGTTTACAAAAATGTTGGATATCATTATTGTGATGATATTCACATGTGTAATTTTCATGCCTAATATAGCGCCACCATCTGGCCAACCAAAAAGTGTATCAGAAATGTTCTTTGCTTAAAATGAATGATCTGAAATTTCTCAGGTTAATATATATTATGATTATGATGACACCCAATGGGCCTGCCTTACATTGCGCCCCCACCTGGCCAAGCAAGTAAATGTGGCAGAAAATAAAATACAAAAACTAATAGCACACACATCAAATATATGTACATTTCACAAACGCACCATGTTGGTGCTTTGTTGGATTCCGACATGTCACGGGTTGCGGCCCGCAGGTGCTCGGGCCCGCCATTGCCGCTTGCGGCTATGGCCCGAGCACCGAAGGGCGCAAGGCCCTATTGTTTTTGTAAGGATTATTATTATTATTATTATTATTATTATTATTATATTAACTTTGTCTCAGAGCGTTTTCCTTTTTTGAGGTGGTTAACATGGTCGAAAACGCTTGAAATTTGGCACACATATCAGGTGTCACGCAAAGCAGTTAGGTACAAGAGCTTGGCCCTGGGCGTGGCCCAGGGACTCAGTAGCGCCCCCTTAGGTGATTGAGGCAGTGGTTGGCACATACTTTCAGCTAGACGCATCAAATTCGGTAGGTATGTGTATCTCCCCAAGATGAACAACTTTCGTATGTACAATGCATTAGCCACGCCCAACAGGAAGTGAGGTATTTGGGATTTTGTGCGGACTAAAATGTGATGAATTGTGATGCCAGAAGACGTTCTTCCCATCGGTGAAAACGCATGAAATTTGGCACACACGTCAAGAGGTACCATGAATACACAGGGGAAAAGCCTTGGCACTGGGCTTGGCCCAGGAACTCCATAGCGCCCCCTTATGTCACTGTGACTTGTGGTTGGAATATAGTTTTAGATACACACACCAAATTTGGTGGGTGTGTGTAACTCCCAAAAACAATCAACTTTTGTATTAACATGCCATTAGCCACGCCCACAGGAAGTGAGGTAATTGGGATTTTGTGCATTGTGGACATGATCAATTTTAACGTACTCCTCCTAGACGATTGATCCGATTCATGTGAAAGTTGGTATACATGATGCCAATATGCTTCTGATTCTAAATTGTGAAGCTTTTTTTGATATGTTGTAATTTGACGAAATGGCGAAACTATGAATTTTAATACCCTTCCACGTTAACAATAAATGTGTCTTAATTCACCATGCATGGCTTGAAATGTTTTAAATTTCACAGGTCTTTGAATACCATGGTAGTGATGATATACACATGCCCATAATGTATATTTGGCATAGCGCCACCACCTGGCAACAGAAAGAATGGCAATTACATTGATGTTACATGATCAATTTTAACATACTCCTCCTAGACGGTTTGCCGGATTCATGTGAAATTTGGCTAACATTATGCCAAGATGTTGCTGATGTTAAATTGCGAAGGGATTTTTGATATGTTGTAATATGTCATGATTTTAATATCTCACCATATAAACTGGAAATTTGTCATATAATCACAGTGCATTGAATGAATGGTCTGAAACTTCTCAGGTTAATAGATATTATGATTATGATGATATCCAGACACCCAATGGGCCTGCCTGACATAGCGCCACCACCTGGCCAAGTAGGAAATGTGCCAGAAATGGACAATGCCTTAAGTGATTGATCTGAAACTTTATAAAATATTGGATATCATTATTGTGATGATATTCACACATATAATTCACATGCCTAGCATAGCGCCACCATCTGGCCAAACAGGAAATATGCCAGAAATGCTCTATGCTTTGAATGAATGGTCTGAAACTTCTCAGGTTAATAGATATTATAATTATGATGATATCCAGACACCCTATGGGCCTGCCTGGCATAGCGCCACCACCTGGCCAAGCAGGAAAATGTGCCAGAAATTGGTAATGCCTTTATTGGTTGATCTGAAACTTTACAAAATATTGGATATCATTATTGTGATGATATTCACATGTGTAATTCACATGCCTAATATAGCGCCACCATCTGGCCAAAAAGTGTATCAAAAATGTTCTTTGCTTAAAATGAATAATCTGAAATTTCTCAGGTTAATATATATTATGATTATGATGACACACAATGGGCCTGCCTTGCATATTGCCCCACCTGGCCAAGCAAGTAAATGTGCCAGAAAATAACATGCAAAAACAAATAACACACACATCAAATATGTACATTTTACAAATGCACCACGTCGGTGCTTTGTTGGATTCTGAAATGTCATGGGTTGCGGCCCGCAGGTGCTCGGGCCCGCCATTGCCGCTTGCGGCTATATTTATTATTATTATTGTTATTCCACTTTTTTGCTTTCCTGTTTTTGAGGTGGTTAACATGGTCGAAAATTCTTGAAATTTGGCACACATGTCAGGTGTCATGCACCGCAGTTAGGTACA
Organism: Alosa pseudoharengus; assembly: GCF_046254945.1. Lineage (NCBI taxonomy): Eukaryota > Metazoa > Chordata > Actinopteri > Clupeiformes > Clupeidae > Alosa > Alosa pseudoharengus. The sequence goes on from NW_027468718.1 coordinate 38,652,197, forward strand.
AGAGCTTGACCTCGGGTGTGGCCCAGAGACTCGCTAGCGCCCCCTTAGGTGACTGATCCCGTGGTTGGCATATATTTTGAGGTGGTTAACATGGTCGAAAACGCATGAAATTTAGCACACACATCAAGTGGTACAGTGAATAGACAGGGATAAAAGCTTGGCACCGGGCGTTGCCCAGGAACTCCATAGCGCCCCCTTATGTCACAGTGACTTGTGGTTGGCATATAGTTTTAGATACACACACCAAATTTGGTGGGTGTATGTAACTCCCAAAAACAAACAACTTTTGTATTAACATGCCATTAGCCACGCCCACAGGAAGTGAGGTAATTGAGATTTTGTGCGTTGTGGACATGATCAATTTTAACATACTCCTCCTAGACGGTTGATCCGATTCATGTCAAAGTTGGTATACATGATGCCGAGATGTTCCTGATTATAAATTGTGAAGGTTTTTTTTGATATGTTGTAATTTGACGAAATGGCGAAATTATTCATTTTAATACCCTTCCACATAAACAATAAATGTGTCATAATTCACCATGAATGGCTTGAAATGTTTTAAATTTCACAGGTCATTGAAGACCATGTTAATGATAATATTCACATGCCCATAATGCATGTTTGGCATAGCGCCACCAACTGGCAACAGAAAGAATGACAATTATACTGATGTCACATGATCAATTTGAACATACTCCTCCTAGACGGTTTGTCAGATTCATTTGAAATTTGGCAAACATTATGCCAAGATGTCGCTGATGTTAAATTGTGAATGGATTTTTGAATGTTGTAATATATTTGATATGATTTTAATATCTCACCACATAAACAGGAAATGTGTCATAAATCACAGTGCATTGAATGAATGGTCTGAAACTTCTCAGGTTAATAGATATCATGATTATGATGATATCCAGACACCCAATGGGCCTGCCTGGCATAACGCCACCACCTGGCCAAGCAGGAAATGTGCCAGAAATGCTCTATGCTTTGAATAAATGGTCTGAAACTTTTCAGGTTAATAGATATTATGATTATGATGATATCCAGACACCCAATGGGCCTGCCTGGCATAGCGCCACCACCTGGTCAAGCAGTAAATGTGCCAGAAATGGACAATGCCTTAAGTGATTGATCTGAAAGTTTACAAACATTTTGGATATCATTATTGTGATGATATTCACATGTGTAATTTTCATGCCTAACATAGCGCCACCATCTGGCCAACCAAAAAGTGTATCAGAAATGTTCTTTGCTTAAAATGATTGGTCTGAAATTTCTCAAGTTAATATATATTATGATTATGATGACACCCAATGGGCCTGCCTTGCATTACGCCCCCACCTGGCCAAGCGAGTAAATGTGGCAGAAAATAAAATACAAAAACAACTAGCACACACATTAAATATGTACATTTCACAAACGCACCACGTCGGTGCTTTGTTGGATTCCGACATGTCACGGGTTGCGGCCCGCAGGTGCTCGGGCCCGCCATTGCCGCTTGCGGCTATATTTAGGGCCCGAGCACCGAAGGGCGCAAGGCCCTATTGTTTTTGTAAGGATTATTATTATTATTATTTTTCACTATTATTATTGTTATTCCACTTTTTTGCTTTCCTGTTTTTGAGGTGGTTAACATGGTTGAAAACTCTTTAAATTTGGCACACACGTCAGGTGTCACGCATCGCTGTTAGGTACAAGAGCTTGACCCCGGGCGTGGCCCAGGGACTCGCTAGCGCCCCCTTAGGTGACTGATTCCGTGGTTGGCAAATATTTTGAGGTGGTTAACATAATCGAAAAGTCTTGAAATTTGGCACACACATCAGATGTCACACAAAGCAGCTAGGTAAAAAAGCTTGGCCCCGGGTATGGCCCAGAGACTCGCTAGCGCCCTCTTACGCCCCCTTAGATGACTGATCCCGTGGTGGGCATATACTTTCAGCTACACACACCAAATTTGGTAGGTGTCTGTATCACCCCAAGATGAACGACTTTCGTATGTACAATGCATTAGCCACACCCAACAGGAAGTGAGGTATTTGGGATTTTGTGCAGACTAATATGTGATGAAATATGTGATGAATCATGATGCCAAAAGAGGTGCTTCCCATGGGTGAAAACGCATGAAATTTGGCACACACATCAAGTGATACAGTGAATAGACAGGGATAAAAGCTTGGCACCGGGCGTTGCCCAGGAACTCCATAGCGCCCCCTTATGTCACTGTGACTTATGGTTGGCATATAGTTTTAGATACACACACCAAATTTGGTGGGTGTATGTAACTCCCAAAAACAAACAACTTTTGTATTAACATGCCATTAGCCACGCCCACAGGAAGTGAGGTAATTGAGATTTTGTGCGTTGTGAACATGATCAATTTTAACGTACTCCTCCTAGACGGTTGATCCGATTCATGTCAAACTTGGTATACATGACGCCGAGATGTTCCTGATTCTAAATTGTGAAGCCTTTTTTTGATATGTTGTAATTTGACAAAATGGTGAAATTGTTAATTTTAATACCGTTCCACACAAACAATAAATGTGTCATAATTCACCATGCATGGCTTGAAATGTTTTACATTTCACAGGTCATTAAAGACCATGTTAATGATAATATTCACATGCCCATAATGCATGTTTGGCATAGCGCCACCAACTGGCAACAGAAAGAATGGCAATTACGCTGATTTCACATGATCAATTTGAACATACTCCTCCTAGACGGTTTGTCAGATTCATTTGAAATTTGGCAAACATTATGCCAAGATGTCGCTGATGTTAAATTGTGAAGGGATTTTTGAAATGTAATATATTTTATATGATTTTAATATCTCACCACATAAACAGGAAATGTTTCAAAAATCACAGTGCATTGAATAAATGGTCTGAAACTTCTCAGGTTAATTGATATCATGATTATGATAATATCCAGACCCCCAATGGGCCTGCCTGGCATAGCGCCACCACCTGGCCTAGCAAGAAATGTGCCAGAAATGGAAAATGCCTTAAGTGATTGATCTGAAACGTATTAAATATTAAATATTGGGTATCATTAATGTAATGATATTCAAATGCGTAATTCACATGCCTAGCATAGCGCCACCATCTGGCCAAGCGGGAAATGTGCCAGAAATGCTCTATGCTTTGAATAAATGGTCTGAAACTTCTCAGGTTAATAGATATTATGATTATGATGATATCTAGACACCCAATGGGCCTGTCTGGCATAGCGCCACCACCTGGTCAAGCAGGAAATGTGCCAGAAATGGACAATGCCTTAAGTGATTGATCTGAAAGTTTATAAAATATTAGATATCATTATTGTGATGATATTCACATGGGTAATTTCCATGCCTAACATAGCGCCACCATCTGGCCAACCAAAAAGTCTATCAGAAATGTGCTTTGCTTAAAATAAATGATCTGAAATTTCTCAGGTTAATATATATAATTATTATAATGACACCCAATGGGCCTGCCTTGCATTGCGCCCCCACCTGGCCAAGCAAGTAAATGTGGCAGAAAATAAAATACAAAAACAAATAGCACACGCATCAAATATGTACATTCACAAACGCACCACGTCGGTGCTTTGTTGGATTCCGACATGTCACGGGTTGCGGCCCGCAGGTGCTCGGGCCCGCCATTGCCGCTTGCGGCTATATTTATTATTATTATTGAGTATTATTGTTATTCCACTTTTTTGCTTTCCTGTTTTTGAGGTGGTTAACATGGTCGAAAACTCTTGAAATTTGGCACACACGTCAGGTGTCACGCATCGCAGTTAGGTACAAGAGCTTGACCCCGGGCGTGGCCCAGGGACTCGCTAGCGCCCCCTTAGGTGACTGATCCCGTTGTTGGAAAATATTTTGAGGTGGTTAACATAATCGAAAAGTCTTGAAATTTGGCACACACATCAGGTGTCACACAAAGCAGCTAGGTAAAAAAGCTTGGCCCCGGGTATGGCTCAGAGACTCGCTAGCGCCCCCTTACGCCCCCTTAGTTGACTGATCCCGTGGTGGGCATATACTTTCAGCTACACACACCAAATTTGGTAGGTGTCTGTATCTCCCCAAGATGAACGACTTTCGTATGTACAATGCATTAGCCACGCCCAACAGGAAGTGAGGTATTTGGAATTTTGTGCAGACTAATATGTGATGAAATATGTGATGAATCATGATGCCAAAAGAGGTTCTTCCCATGGGTGAAAACGCATGAAATTTGACACACACATTAAGTGATACAGTGAATAGACAGGGATACAAGCTTGACACCGGGCGTTGGCCAGGAACTCCATAGCGCCCCCTTATGTCACTGTGACTTGTGGTTGGCATATAGTTTTAGATACACACACCAAATTTGGTGGGTGTATGTAACTCCCAAAAACAAACAACTTTTGTATTAACATGCCATTAGCCACGCCCACAGGAAGTGAGGTAATTGAGATTTTGTGCGTAATGGATATGATTCATTTTAACGTACTCCTCCTAGACGGTTGATCCGATTCATGTCAAAGTTGGTATACATGACGCCAATATGTTCCTGATTATAAATTGTGAAGCCTTTTTTTGATATGTTGTAATTTGACGAAATGGCGAAATTATTCATTTTAATACCCTTCCACATAAGCAATAAATGTGTCATAATTCACCATGCATGGCTTGAAATGTTTTAAATTTCACAGGTCATTGAAGACCATGTTAATGATAATATTTACATGCCCATATTTCATGTTTGGCATAGCGCCACCAACTGGCAACAGAAAGAATGACAATTGATGACAATTGATGAAACACTGATGTCACATGATCAATTTTAACATACTGCTCCTAGACGGTTTGTCAGATTCATGTGAAATTTGGCAAACATTATGCCAAGATGTCGCTGATGTTAAATTGTGAAGGGATTTTTGATATGTTATATATTTGATATGATTTTAATATCTCACCACATGAAGAAGAAATGTGTCATAAATCACAGTTCATTGAATGAATGGTCTGAAACTTCTCAGGTTAATAGATATCATGATTAGGATGATATTCAGACACCCAATGGGCCTGCCTGGCATAGCGCCACCACCTGGCCAAGCAGGAAATGTGTCAGAAATGCTCTATGCTTTGAATAAATGGTCTGAAACTTCTCAGGTTAATAGATATCATGATTAGGATTATATTCAGACACCCAATGGGCCTGCCTGGCATAGCGCCACCACCTGGCCAAGCAGGAAATGTGTCAGAAATGCTCTATGCTTTGAATAAATGGTCTGAAACTTCTCAGGTTAATAGATATTATGATTATGATGATATCCAGACATGTGCCAGAAATGGACAATGCCTTAAGTGATTGATCTGAAAGTTTACACAAATTTTGGATATCATTATTGTGATGATATTCACATGTCTAATTTCCATGTCTAACATAGCGCCACCATCTGGCCAACCAAAAAGTGTATCAGAAATGTTCTTTGCTTAAAATGAATGGTCTGAAATTTCTCAGGTTAATATATATTATGATTATGATGACACCCAATGGGCCTGCCTTGCATTGCGCCCCCACCTGGCCAAGCAAGTACATGTGGCAGAAAATAAAATACAAAAACAAATAGCACATGCATCAAATATGTACATTTCACAAATGAACCACGTCGGTGCTTTGTTGGATTCCGACATGTCACGGCTTGCGGCCCGCAAGTGCTTGGGCCCGCCATTGCCGCTTGCGGCTATATTTAATCTTATATCAAGATAAAAAAATCTAGTTGGTATTGTTTTCAGTATAAAGAGACTTAACCTAGCGCTTTCTCGTAAAGACATCTGATTTGTCTGCCAGTGCATTAAAGTGTAACTCCAGCAAAAATTGACCCCATGGGTCTTTTTCTGCATTAAAAACATCAAATACGCTGTGGAGACAGTATTTTTCGTTTAATAACCACTACAGAGCTTGTTCCAGTATACGCTATAGCCCCAAATCGCAAACAGTGGATTAGCTAAGGGCCATGAGTGAAACACTTCCCAAATCGCATTGTTTAACCAGTAATATTGTTCAAAACGGCACCAAACCTCATCAGTAGCTTACTCAGGGTCCCTACACATAAAACAAAGCACCAACAACGTAGTTAGCGAACCGGGAGTTTACTACAGAAGACTTTAGAACACTTACACTTCAAAAAATGTTATTAATCTTATAATAAGATCAAAAAATCTATTTGGTATTGTTTTTAGTATGAAAAGACTTACAGTGGGTCCCAGTTAAGTTTGGACGGGTTCCTTCATGAATCACGCACCCCATTTTTTCAGCAGAAATGGCACAAACTGCAGTTGACACAAACAACCACAAGGTGTCACTTGAGAGTTCTGCCACTAGTATTTTTGATGCGACTTGACTTAACTGCTTCCATGACGCAGTGAGCCATTACCAAACAGATAATACAATAGCGTGAGTTTATATATCTTATACCCTATTTGTCACGGTTACTTATAGATTTGATAGTGTAAAGATAAGCGCATGAGACTTTCAGCGGAGGCACGGGAACTTAAATTGATCACGGTAGTTTAAGCTTACACTTAAAAACAGACAAAACATTCTAATATGAAAATGTAGATGCAATTGTTGTAAAATGGTGCAGCTCCTTTAAGAAAGCCCCGTGCGCAGGGATGGAGAGAGAGAAAGCGAGAGGGGATATGTGTGTTAGAACCTAGATGCGTGTGGAAAAAGTAGACGTGCTGTTGAGACTGGAGCGAGTCATATTCAAAATAATGCAAAAAATAAATCCGCAGATTTAACCAATTATCCTCATTCATTGCAACCGCAGCATGCCTGCTTGCCGACGTTCAAAGAAAAAGATATCAAAGCACCTTTTGCGTTTGAATGTAGCACGATCATTTTTTTAAACAGCTGGACAAATGATTTAGCTAATTGATTATAGCCTGTACACCAGCAATTGTTGAACATTTACCTGTACAAGTACATTGACAGTAGCCCAGCCTAACAAGCATGTTGCATGTTGTAGGCCTACTGTAGAAATTTCACTTAAATTGCAACCGCAACATGCCTGCTTGCCGACGTTCAAACGACAACGAAAAAGATATCAAAGCAACAAGAGGGTTGAGTCTGAATGACAAGGAGTTCAGACTCATATTGCTTCTCATAACCATCTATAAAAAAAGTGTTTTTTCTTTTCTTTTTGAGCACGTCCGAATCCCAGGACATAACGCACTGGACCTTATAATAGGCTCGAGATATAATTCCAAAGGGGGCAGATAGGGGCTACTGCACTTAAAACTTAAAAAGATTGAACGAAGCTTCCCGAAATTTGAAATTGCGATCAGTGACTGGCATCGGGTGAACGAAGCTTTTCGAAGTTGAACAGGCTATTAAAACTATTTGCGCACCTCAATGTCACAGGAGAGAAAGGGCTCTCCCTTCTATGAATTGAAAAAGACGTTAGGCTACCTGCAATGATGATTTCATTGCTGAGTTTGCGGCAAAGCAAGACAATGTTTTTTTTCCTGAGTCAGGATATGGCGAGTCAGTGTCATTTATTTGTCCAATGTTAGCCTACAGACCAGTTTCCATAGTGCACATCTTATCAACAGTTTGAATGTCGTGTGTGTTTCTGCTCATTGACAAATACCGTTCAGCACAATGATTCATGCCCAATTAATTTCCCCTGTTAAAGTGTTCGCCTTTGTTACACTATTTGGTTTTGTGACGTAGCCTATGATAAACACCATATGGCCAAATAAGTGACTCAGCTAATGTTATAGGCTATACAATTTCCCCTCTTAAAGACAAGCTGGTGTAGCTTATTAGACTAGGCTACTATTAAAATGCACCGACGGTAGCCTTGGCTATGTACCAGATAGCAAGCATAGTCGGCCCGATTCTGGCTGAGTGCTGGCAATGTCGGCTGAGGTCTGAGTCGGCTGAAGCACAGTAAACACAGTCGGCCCGATCCTGGCTGAGTGCTGCCACTGTCGGCGGAGTTTCAAGTCGGCGGAGGCACTGTCCCCTTGAATGGGCCGATACTGACAAGCAGTAGTTGGGAGGGTTACTGTGTTTCTTATTTGGCCCGATTGTGGCTCGACGGGCTACTGCCAGTGTTCGAAGCATTTTCGGCAGACGGATTTCATAGTGTGTGGCCCGATACTTCTGGAACGAGCACTGATCAGTACCACGGCTGCAAAAACTAAACATTTAGCGGCAGACGGACACTAAACGTACATGGCCCAATTCTGCAAAAGTGACCGTTGGTCCATTACCTGTGGAAGAGCCATAAGCAGAGCAACCGTTCAGTTTGAAACCAGGACGGTGCGAAACTGTCTCGTTTTGGACACTGGCTGTGGTAAGTAACATAACTTTACCAAATTATTATGAGTGTACGTATTATCGCAGCAGATATAGTTTAAGCAAAGTAGCATAACAAGAATGGGTGTTTCAAGCTAACCTCCTGATTGACGATGACGAAGAATGAAGTTAGCGGTTATGACTTCTGTTGGCCTGTTGGGCTAATTAACATTAACGTCAGTGTTGGTGGTTAGTCCAAAAAAAATCAGTGCTGTAACGTTAATGTTAGCTATACTTGCACAATTCTGTGGTTAATTGTGATCTAATTATTTCAGAAATATACAGCTTAACAATTAACCAGCATTGGTTGACTTGGAAGAGGCTAGCTAGCGATTGGGAATCTCTTTCTCTTATGCTTCAAGCAGGATTGAGACTTTATTGTGTGTGTGTGTGTGTGTGTGTGTGTCAGAGAGAGAGAGAGAGAGAGAGAGAGAGAGAGAGAGAGAGAGAGAGAGAGAGAGAGAGAGAGAGAGAGAGCTCTCTCCTGGTAGCAGGGTGGGTCCTGTCCTGGTCATGTAAAGCTGATAAAAATCCGTAGGCATATTTTAAGGTCATTTTGTGTTTTGTACTGGGGGTTTGGGGTTAACCATTTTGAACACATACTAGATTAGCCTACTAATTGTGGCTATAACTAATTTAAATGTACACCTCTGAATCCAGGCAACACTGACCAGAGACCTGCAATCCTTTGGATGAAGAAGGCTACATTTGTGAACCATTTCTTGTGTTGGTAAAACAGGAGACATGAAGAGTTCTTGGTAAGTTGTACATTGATTTAATAGAATATGTAATACATTTTTGTTTAGATGAGCCAAATAATAGGAATCAGCTTTCATCTAGGTCTGTGTTTTTTGATGTGTCATTTTTAGATGCTTTTGGTTTGCCTCATCCATTATGTCGGAAAAGAACAGGAGTGGGGAATGCGCTGTTGACTGCATGGCCAACTGGAGCACCCACAAGGCTCTTGTGAAGGAAGTCCACAAGCTCTTGTGCTTCAGGTGTGTATATGTGTTGATAAATATCTCTTGCTCTTGGTAATTGTCATTGGTAATACATTATCATTTAACAACCACACAATGTCTTGTTTGCCCAAAATAACTACCAGGGAGGTGTTACCAAGACATCTGCAGAGTCGCAAGACTGGGCTTTAGTAATATTTTGTCAGACAGTAAAGGATAAATAGTTTAATGTTTTTTCCCCCTGCTAAGATGACATGCTGTCCATGCATCTCAAATTGAGAAGGATGGATGGAAAGAACTCTTTGACCAACCCCCAACTGAGAGAGCTGAGGTGGCTATCAGTAAGTATATTTGAGTGGACAAATAGAACTTCTCTGACAAATGACATGTTGAAATCTTGCTTTAGACCTCATAATGGTCTTGTAATATATGTTCTTTTATACCTTAATGCAGTTTGGAGACACCCCCCGACTGCTAGTGCTGCTGAAACAGGTGGAAGCAACAATGAAGCGACAACAGAAAGAGAAGGCAGGTGGCAAATGCTGTTGAAAAATACTTTGAGAGTGAGTGTGTGTGTGTGTGCGCGCGTGTCTGTAGCTGAGTAGGTCATGGTACATGGTACAAAAATACAGAATTTAAAGCACTACACTACACTTAACTCACAACCCACAACTACTGACAATGGAATAACTCTTTTAGAGAAAAGTGTGTGTATGTGAGTGAGGGAGAGAGACAGAATATTTCTGTAAATGTTTAACTATGTTAATTTAGAATAATTTATTTCTTTGAATCATTATATAATTTTAAAATATTTATTTTTAATGAAAGATGTAGATATTTGTAGATAAAAGTAGCTTGTATATTTTAACTGGTGTAATTTCTAAAGTGTATATATATATAGTTAATAAAGAAAATTAAGAAGATATCTGAGCTGCACCGGCGTCTCTCCTCTCTAACACTTTTTGGCTTTGGCTAAATATTTCTAAAATCATTTGAGTTTGACTAGTTACATGTTTTAACAAGCAACACTTGTTATTGAACTAATAACAGACGTGTGTCGAAAAATGACTTTATATTCCATACGAAGAAATAACATGCAGAGTCTAACCAAGGTCAATCTCGGCAAAAAAGCCCTCAAACCTGAAAACACATGAGGCAAAAGTGCAAAACATCACAAAACTAACTAAACTAACACGCGCATATTTTTGTATTGCAATCATTGTAGCATACAGTTGTAACAGCGCGTAACAGTCGTTTTACTCCCCATATGCGCTCATTATAAAGAACGTTTAACATGTCCCAAAAACAGCTATCAATTAATCACCAAACGTCTTATAAACAAGTCTTGCCAGGAGCAACACCTTGCAAAAAATGATAACAATAGGCCTAGGCCTTTATATGGCTCTGCTCCTGCCTAGATTCGAACTCAGAACTGCCTGAAAGTTGCAGACCTGTTCTGGAAATACGTGCATTAACCCACTCGACCGTCAGACAACTAGCCTACACTGATTGCTGTGGCAGTCTTGAGTGACCGAATTCGTTTTCCTTTGTCATATGACTGTCATTTTGTTAACATTACTGTTAAGGAGATGCTGTAGGCAAAGACTATATTTCAACCTCGTTAGTGTAGTAAAAAAAATCAGAACTATTCACGAGGTTTCTGGGCAGAATATTTATGTTCTGTTAGCAAGCGAACTTCTCATGACTGCCGACGAAGTAGCCTACTGCCAGCTGACGAAGCTCTCATTTTAAAACATTACTGAGAGACAGGCACTGTACAATCAAGAAATCTTGCCACTGAATCCAAAACTATGTTTAACATTATGTACAAAGCGTATAGGCTACAGTGGACTAGCATGTTGCAGGGGCTGCTAAAAACACAGAGAAACACACTGAAAACTCGGCCAATCACAGCCCTTGCTGTCGAACGCTCCGTCCGGTTCAACCGCGGAACACCACAGCGGACTATGCTGCCCCCAAGCGGCTGCAGTTGTACTTACATTTCACCCAGCTGCGTGAATCACCTTGATCGTGAATGAAGTGTCCATTTTTAACCGGGACCCACTGTACCTAGTGGGTCATTCCACGTCAATTCAACCAGGGCCCACGCACTTAGGTCTCAAAAAATTCTGAAAAAATTACCAGGTGTACCTGTTACCCAGGAGAGACACTGTAAAATTACTTTTACGTAAGATCAATACTTTCCAAGATACAGCCAGTTTTACAGGGGGAGGGGGGTGTCGATTTTGTTCGGCCTCTTTTTTTTGGCTGGGGTCTGTTTAGGCCTTCAGAAGACATATTTGTACTCAACATAGGCTCTTGATTTATTTCCCTTACTGAGATAAGTAGAAACACTCACAAAAAGCAATGAACAGAAAAGAAATCCCTTCAGGGTCTGAACAGCAGACCTCACAAGTCTGAAAAATCATTTTGGTTCTCATTTTCAGAGCACCCAAACACCTTGTGGGAATATACAAAGATTTTCTTAATATGTTTTTATTTTTTCTCCATGATCCCTTCTTTTTAAAAACACCAATTTGACTTGTCTTGTGCAAATATTTATTTTCTATTTTCCACCCTGAACATGAGCAAAATGCACCATTGAGATCAATATGTTTTGTATACAGTTACCACAGGTTACTCTATACAACCACAGGTGGCACTGTGATAACTACACTTGCATAAGACAAGTCAAATTGGTGTTTTTAAAAAGAAGGGATCATGGAGAGTGAAGGAAACAATATAAAAAAAATCTTCGTATATTCCCACAAGGTGTTAAGGCGCTCTGAAAATGAGAACCAAAATTATTTTTCAGACTTGTGAGGTCTGCTGTTCATACCCTGAAGGAATGTATGTTCTGTTCATTGCTTTTTGTGAGTGTTTCTACTTATCTCAATAAGGGAAATAAATCAAGACCCTATGTTGAGTACAAATATGTCTTCTGAAGGCCTAAACAGAGCCCAGCCAAAGACTCCAATAACATTTTGATCAACTTTGAGGGACAGCTATGACCATGCAGGATCATCCAGACCAAATGTGATGATTTTGATACCTACTATTCCTATTTATGTACCAGCATGCACAATTTGAGCCTCCTACATGGTTTAGTTCTTGTGCTATGGGCTTGTGAACTTTGACAAAAAAAAGAGGCTGAACAAAATCGACACCCCCCTCCCCCTGTAAAACTGGCTGTATCTTGGAAAGTATTGATCTTACATAAAAGTAATTTTACAGTGCATCTCCTGGATAACATAGGTACACCTGGTAATTTTTTCAGAATTTTTTGAGACTTAAGTGCGTGGGCCCTGGTTGAATTGACGTGGAATGACCCTAGTGGGTACCATGAAAGGCGCTATATAAGTCGAAGGTATTATTATTAAATTAAGTGAAAATTATCTTTTGAGAGGGCGCTAGGTAAGTCTTTTCATACTAAAAACAATACCAAATAGATTTTTTAATCTTAATATAAGATCAATAACACTTGGTTAGAATTCATTTTTTGCAGTGTAGTTAGTTCATAATACAAATATGGCAGTTACCTACACATATCCTGCCCCTCCCTGTAATGTTAGTAACCGTAATGTATGGCTCCCCATTCACTTGAAAAGGAAAATAGCTGCCCGATAACTGCCCAAAGTGGCCGCCAAGTGGGGGAACTTGCCTACAAGGACTTTGCTAGTTCCCTTTTCCAAAAAAACGGCTTAAACCCAATGTATTTTAGAGGTCCAAAATTAATTTCACATTTAAATTGAAACACAATTGATCTTGTGGATTATCACAAGCTGCTGTATTAATTGCCGTCAGAATGAATAATTGTGGTATAATATGTAACAGGCACATAAACAGAATAACCATATTGTTCTTACTTTCAAAGCGGTTTACTACACTGTAGTCCTCTTTGGAATAGACCTTCATCACAGACTGTGTTTCCTCCTCAGAGCAGGCCACACCAACTTTTAATTCCTGCATGGCAGCCAATGTGTCAAGACACCCTGTAGAGGCATATTTTCATAGGAACATAAATATTTGCCAGAGTTATACACATATACGTTTCATAATGAAAACAAGCAAATTTGTCTTAAAAGGGATATTCCACCATTTGGGGAATTACAAAAGCTAAAACTGGTATCACCAGACTCAGAGAACGGCTGGATGAACTGGAGAAAGGTAAAAATCGATTGTTTAACTCGAGGGGAGGTGGAAAATGAGTGCAATTCCTCAAATGGTGGAATATCCCTAAAAACAAGCACATTTGGCTGCTAGTGCGTTAAGCAAATTTGGCTTAAAAACAAGCAAATTTGGCTGCCAGTGTGTTGATACGACTGCTTAAAATATGTAAAACTCTACTACAAAAGTAGTTCTACAATCCATTTAGTTTTAAAGAATGTGTCAATTATTTCAGTAAATTAACATAACGCAGATGTGGCAACAATGGTATGAACTGGATTATGGACTCCATGGCATTGAGGTATTAATACACGTTCCAGTTGTAACAGCCACAAGGCATTAATGCACGTTTGAGGTGTAACAGCCACAACGCATCACATCGTGGCCTCATTACCATCTCGAATGTACATTAACTTCTGATAACAGACCGCTGTGTCATCCATTATTCTTCACTTATCAAATTGAAACAAGAATGAGCACAGAGAGACAATGTCCATTAAAGGATACATGCTCTAGATCTTGTCAAGTGTGAAAGCTTCAAATAAAGTGAGCTTTCTTGCATTAAAAAGTGGAAACTAATACTACTACTTTACGCCAAGCCATACCCAAAATGTGCAGTGCCCCATGGGAGCGGGTTGTTGTGGCATGGGTCCCTGAGGGCAAAGCTAACTCAGGGCTCAGGATACTACAACGCCCTTGGATGTCTGACGTTGCAGGCACACGTGCATCAGCAATGACAGCATTGTAGCACCACATCTCCCGTGTGGTGGGTAAGAACCTGAGAGAACAGATGAGGGCATACAGAAGAGGGCATTAGACCATTACAATAGTAAACAGTACTTACTAAGCACAAAACGATGCAAGTAGTAGTTAAACATATTGATATGATATAAGTCACAGATTGTGTGAAGTGTGGAAAAAAACACTCAATTTAACACTAAAACCTTGGACAGTAAGACTGACTGACCTCCAGAGGACATCATATACTGGATCTAAGCACAGTCCAAATCCCTGCAGGTCCTCTTGCTCTGAATCATTGAAGGTTCTGCAGCTACCATCCACTTTATTGATCAATAGACATTTAAAAGGAGGTGGCTCTGATGCTGAAGTTGGTACCAGACCTGCACAGGACAAGAAAATATTTTTTCACTACAAATGAACAGCTTACAGAGAAAGACACAAAAACCTTCGGAAAAGAAGTCAACAAAAGCCTGGAAATGCTTTCCAATAATGTATAAGGATGTTTGATGCTTTCCATGCATCATTAGGGGTGTAAATCACAAGTTTCATTCAGAAATTCCCTACTGTTCCTGTACTTCAGATCAGTCGACTGATCAAGTTTTCTTTAGGCCATTTAAATGCTTTAATAAGCGGCAAAGTCGTAAAATTGTGACAAACAACGTCACTGATTAAAACAGATGATAGATCCATGTACGGTGACAAATCTCATTTGCACTCTCCACCACTAGTCAAGCTCAGATTTGATGGAGAAGGTTTTCAGGAAGTACTACACCGTATTACTAGGCCTGTCGCGATATTCAATAAATCAATTAATCGCATGATAATTAAAATTAGCTCGATAATTTTTCTGGCCACGATAAATGCCATTTGCATGCTTGTTTGTTTTCCTCGTCTCTCTCTCCCTCTCTCTCTCTCTCAGGTCCTTAGAGTAACCATGAGTGAACCCTCATGTCAGTCACTTGTCAGTCGCATGGTGTGTGGGGAGGCGGAACTACTGGCGTAGCCTACCACAGAGTGCAGCTAAAGAGCCGCGTGAGAAGTATACCGGTAGGCACTAGGCAGAGAGAAAGCTAGTTGCGAGTTCGAATAGGCATGGAATTGGTTTCTAAGCGAAACGCGACAGCTGCAGTGTGGGAGCATTTCGGATTTAAACCGAATGCCCGTGGTGAACCACTGAACGTGTGCGAGTCGGTGTGTCGCATTTGTTGGAAAACAGTCGCAATTAAAAGCGGCAACACAACAAACATGCATATGCATCTAAAACACAATCATCCGCTGCAGTTTTCCCAGTTGGGGAAAAAAAACACAACAAGTGGGCCGTCTTCCTCTTCCCGAGGAAAATTCTCAGAACGACAATATTATCGCTTATCGCAATAATTTCTGAGACAATTTATCGTCAAGCAAAATTTGTTATCGTGACAGGCCTACGTATTACACACGAGAAACACAGGAAGACAACGTGCATTTCCTCCATAAAGGGCTTAACATGCTTTTGCGTCAACTCTGTTAACTGTATATGATATATATGCATAATTCACCATTAACTAGATTAGCGTTTCTACACACAGTTGTCTTCTAAATGTAGGTTAGTCAAAGTATTTCACTTTCATCACTCGCAATTGTGGTCTAGGGCCCTATTATGGCAGTCTAAAGTGCATGGTCACTGGCGAATAGTTTAAACAAATTTCGGGGTTTGTCCAGTCCGTATTGGGTGTGGTTTAGTTATGAAACGTTATGAAACGCCCGGCGCAAGAAGGTGGGCCTTATGTTTCTTAATCTTAAAAATAACTAGCTTTCTGCCATGCGCCAGGTTGCAAAATAGCGCCCGTAGGCTTATGTTGTGATCAGTGTTGCCACAGTTACCTTGAAAAAGTAATCTGATTACGGATTACTGATTACTCCTTTAAAAAGTAACTTAGTTACTTTACTGATTACTTGATTTTAAAAGTAACTAAGTTAGATTACAAGTTACTTTATTAGTTACTTTCAGCAGCTGCCGACAACACCACCACCGCCTCAACATAAAAATGATAACCGGTTTTGCCAATACTCACTATACTGGAAGTGCATTTTAACAGTAATGTCAGCCATGTATAGCAGACATCCCAACCTAACCTACTTAGATACTGAAATTCAGATGTTTGTTCAATAATACCAACAACACCAAAATAAGGAAGGCCTATTGATAGAAATTGTTATAGTAAAATATGTAGATTTTTTGTAGATTTTTTTTTCATGTAGCCTTGGCAACTAGCCATCTTGTATAGGCCTGAGTAATATGCAAATGAAATTACACTTGTTAAACTCACCTCAACAAAGCTTTTGCAATCATTTAACCCGCTGTGAGCAATGCTAAAGTCGCTGTTACAAACAGTGCAGTGTGCAAGACTATCATTATGTTTTAATCTTATGAGACAATTGGGTACACTTTTGTGTAGTCTGATGTGAAATGGGTCTTAAATCTTCCTTTTTGAGGGGCACTGACGCTGCCATGACGCTCCTGTTCCTAGATACACTGACTGAACTGATTAATTAAGTTTGGGAGAAAAGAGATATAAGCACACTTACACTGAAAACTGATTGGTTGATTTAGAAAACAGACCAGGATGCTCTCTGTCTTAGATGCGCTTCAGGCACAAACGCACCACTCCTCTATCTCTCCCTCTCCGTTGTGTGCGCGTTAAACTCATATGCACACGCGATTTGAAGTCCGGTCTGGCTTGTGTGCTCTTGTTCGCTCTAGGTTCCGGAAGATTTTATGTAATTTGCGGGCGTCAAGAAGCCGCTATCAATATGTGGGAGACTCCCAAAACTTCGGGAGACTTGGGACGTCTAGCTAGACAGCACTTTGTCGCCAGCACAGAATGTACAATGTACCTTAATGTTGTCATGTTTAGCTGACAAACTCAAAGTAATGACTGATGAAATGTGCATCTCTCTCTCTCTCCCTCCATTGTTGTTTACGTTTGTGTCGCTGCGTGGTTTTACACGTGTATTGTCCTCATGCTGAAAACGTGAGCATAGCCTACATGACATTAATCCCCAAGACAAGAAGAAAGCAAAGAATATATCTTTTTACTAAGGAAAATGACAAAAATAGTAACGCACAGTAACTTAGATAAGTAACTTTAATCTGATTACTGGTTTGTAAATAGTAGCGCGTTAGATTACTCGTTACCGAAAAAAGTGGTCAAAATAGACTAACGCGTTACTAAGTAACACGTTACTGGCATCACTGGTTGTGATCGCTGTCCCTTTAAATGTCTGGGACTTTAAATGATGTTGTATGCTGTTTTTGTTTGAGTTTTCCAGTAAGGAATTGTATTTCCAGTAAGAAATTCCAAGTAAGGAATTGTCTTCACTCATTTCGCAATTCCTGCATTTTCGGTTGCAATGTTAATTATGCTGATGGCCTTTTGAAATAGCATAGGCTACTGATATTCGCACAGATTGAACTTCGTAAGTGGAATAATTTTATTATTGTACGGTTATGGATGATCACAGTCATGTGGCAGCACGGCTGAACCCAAGCTAACACAGCAAACAAATCCTCAGCGTGTTAAAATGTCCAGCCAAGTAGTTTTACTGCGGAGGTAAGCTAATAATGCAAACTGGGAGTGAATGTGTATTGTTTTAGCTGCTATCAGAGCTATAGGCTACCTCTACCACTCCCTTGCTAGAAATGTTCTGCCACTACTCTGATGTGGAAGTTGAATCTGATGTGTAAACATTCAAATGTAGGGTGGACTGCAACAAGATTGCATGCCGGCATCTTCAGTTTATGAAGGCAGGAGAACAATTTCATGTGAAGATGATGTTAAAATAAACACACATCGATGCTTAATGAGTCACATCGATGCAACCACATTAGGTCGATGCATTGTTACACTCCTATTCATCATTTTAGTGAAAAAAACTAGTTGGTATTGTTTTTAGTATAAAGGCACATACCAGGCACTTTCTCGTAAAAACATTTGACTTAAGGAGAATTCCGGCCATTTTTCACTCTGGGGGCATAAGTGTAGCAGTGAAGCTGCTCTAGCTGTTGGCTACAGCAACGCGTGCTGGTTTTTTTTTTTTTTTTGTACTGACTCGGTGACCTTGAGAAACAGAGATCACGCACAGTGGTGTCATGTAAGGACCCTGCTCATTTTGCACAGCACTTGTCATGACATTTTGAGTCTGTTAGGAGGCACAAAGGTACAGTTTAGAACATGCCCCCATCAGCTAGCTTGTACTGTAAGCACTTTGGCTGCTTTAGCCGATAGCCGGCTAACTCACGACAGGCAGCACCGTTTTTTTTTATGTTTTTTTTGACCAACAGTATTCCGTAAAAATGATCAACTGAGCTCCGTGTTTGGCCGGATTTCTCCTTTAAGGCCATTGTATGATATAAAAAAAATACTGATCTGGGGGAGGGAGGGGGTAATATTTTGAGATGTTTTAAGATAAGTCAAACACCACACTGTGTATGACAGAGAAACTGAGAAACGATATATAAAAATACACATTACCAATAATATGTTTGCTGGCAAAGACCTCAGAGGTGGAAAGAACATGAGAATTGATAAGTGCCTCATCAATTCTAAGGAATGTCTGATCTCCACTGGCACCTATCCACGTTGCTTTACGGCCATACTTGGCACCGATGTTGGGCATGGGCGAAGGCTTAGCATTCCAGTATGGCATGTCCAAAATGGGCCGACCAAGTTGCCCTTTCTGTGAAGAGAGAAAGTTACGTTTCAGTTACGTTACGTTAACGGGATCAATAGAGTATCTATCTATCTATCTATCTATCTATCTGTAAACCTGTTACAAAATATTAAAACAATACTGATATTTCTTCTTGTTACAGTATTTGCACATTGCACAACCCCTTGGAATTCATTAACATTTTTGATATAAGGTCTTTTTGGGCCCCACCATCGACACACATATACACAAAAGCAAACACATACATGCACATACTAATTTACCTACAGAAAGGTTGCAAGAGTAGGGGATGGAGACAAATTGAGAAGTGTGGTTTATTTTTGCAGAGAGAATTTGCAGGACTGGGCGGCGGCCATATTGTGTACCGCTCTGTGGTACATCTAGTTAATCTTATATTAAAGGAACACGCCAACATTTTGGGAAATTAGCTTATTCACCATCTTCGCCAGCATTACATAAGATGATACATACCCATCTCATCTCTGTGCATGCAGTAACGTCTAAAGCACCCACCGTTAGCATAGCTTAGCATAGTTCATTGAAGTGGGCAAATCCAACTATCTTTTTAAACAAGATATCTTTTTTAAATAAGAAAACAATGGTGATTTGCATGGGTGTTGAATAATTTTGCATGGGACTTTAAAGTCAGTTGAACAAACAAGGTGACATAAATAAGCAGACTAATATGTGCAATATAAACAATGAGTAACATATCAATTGACAACTGTTGTAGGATACTATACCGAGAAGCTTCCAAAAGTGAAAACTTGTCCATCTGTGAGTAGTACAGCTGTGTGATTGCTGCCTGCGGTCACTTGTGCACTGGTACCCGGCAGAGCTTGTACTAGAGTGGGAGACCCTCTGAAGTGATCAAAATAAGCAATGTTACACAGAGAATTGTGTACAATATGTAACATGTTTGAAACAACAATTGTCTAAAATTAGATTAAATGAATACAAAATTACATTGACACACTCAGGCTCATACACTCATGGAAATGTATGGAGAAAGCTTTTCAAGGAAGCTTTACTTTGTCACACCAGTTACACTTGACAGTTTCGACATAAGAGTGACATGACACTGTCATGAACGTGTCATAAACAAGTCATAAACGTTTATGACATAATGCTTCTGTTATTGTGACATTCGGTTTTTGTCATAACAAGTTAGGGTTAGGATTAGGGTTAGAGGTTAGGATTAGGGTTCATGTGTCATGACAGTGTCATGTTTTCATGACCGTGTCATGTCACTCTTATCTAGATACTGTCAAGTAAAGTGTTACCATCATACCTCTTCAGTGGAAGTACACTGCAAAAACTCTTTAATAAATCTTTTTTATTAAATAAATCTTTAATAAAAATCTAACCAAGTGTTATTAATCTTATATCAAGATCAAACAATCTAGTTGGTATTGTTTTCAGTATAAAGAGACTTACCTAGCGCATTCTCATAAAATCATTTGATTTAATTTAAGAGTTTGACTCCTTTTAAGACATCTCATCCTGAAATCAAGCAAATTTTTCTGCCAGTGCTTTAAGCAAATTTGTCCCAAAAACAAGCCAATTTGGCTGCCAGTGCAATGAGCAAATTTGTCTTGATAAGACTCCTTAAAATAAGTCAAACTATTATTAAATTAAGTCAAAACGATCTTTCGAGAGAGTGCTAGGCAAGTCTCTACATACTAAAAACAATACCAAATATAATTTTTCATCTTAACATAAGATTAATAACAGTTGGTTAGATTTTATTTTTTGCAGAGTATCCATGCTTACTTGTTACAGTGTATACATGCTACATGTTCACTATGTACATAAAAAAATAAACGTCATGTGTAAGCAGTTTGTTTATCTGCCTCATGCTAACTTCACTGTCAAGTGACGTAACTGATCTGGCTTGTAATAATAGGCCTATTTTAAAATCACCTATAATGTTAGCGTTACTATGCAATGATTTGCTTCTATGCACCAATTCGCTTGGGTTACACAGGCTTTTCTGAATCAATGACTGTTGAGAGTCTAACGTAGCCACTATGTAGACGTTCTGAAAAATGAGATAATCTAAATTTAACACCTCATAAAATCATGATTGCTATATTTCAATACCTTTTAATGGCTTAATTTTTGCTAAGTTGATTTCCTACCTTTCACTAGTTTTTAAAACCCCGTGGACACCCTGTAAAATGACACTGGTATACCACAGAGAAATATGTAAAATTCAAACCTAGATTAGATGGGTGACTAGCTAACAGGCATTATCTCTAAATCATCACTGAGGCTTGCATGCATGTGTTGCAAGGGTACCGTCAAGTCAGGAAGAGTGTAAACTATGTAGACTACATCTTTGTAACTTTGTAAACTGAAGGTGAATAAATGTTACACTGCTTTGTTATATATTGTGTTGCCGTGAAATGGGGCTTTCACATTGTGGTTCTACAATGTGAAAAGTCAGAAAAAGACAGACCCATAAATAAATAGATGTGTCCACAATTTTGACTGTAGTGTAGATTTTAGTAAGATTTTATAAGCCATGCGTACAGACCACTGAATGACATTATTACTTAAGGAACCATGGAAGTTAAACAAACAATTCCAGCAATCAGATACAGATGCATAAATGCATGCTCTCCTTCCTTGCTCTCTTCACCAACTATTACCTTGAGTTCACATCTCCATGCCCAAGCTGTCCATGTTGGCCATAGCCAAATGTGTAAACATCCCCATTTTCCATTAGAACAACTGAAAAAGATAGGGATATTTAATTATGTAACTTTTACACAACAATGGAAACTTTGGAATATCCTTTGCAAGATCATTTTCATCACATTCACATAATTGTCATAGATTACCACAGAGCAAATTGTAAAATAAATGTTTTAAAATCATTTATTTATTTTAATTTCTAAAATTGCCAATTCAATCTGACTATTTCTTAACAAACTGTGATGAGTACACTGCAAAAAATAAAATCTGACCAGTGTTATTAATCTTATATTAAGATCAAAAAATCTATTCAGTATTGTTTATAGTATGAACAGACCTACCTAGTGCTATTTTTAAAAGATAATTCGGACTTAATTTAAGAACAATTTGAATTATTTTTAATTTTTCTTATCAAGACAAATTTACTCAACGCACTGGCAGACATAATTGCTTGTTTTTAGGACAAATTTGCTTAGCACACTGGCAGACAATTAAAAACTATGAGTCATTTCTGTTAGAAAATGTTTTGTCTTTTTGGGCTAGATTGACTGGCCTATAACTTCTCTGAGCATGTAGCCTCAATTGCAAAATCATGTTGGTTTATCCTTCGCAACATTAGGAAGATCAGACCTTATTTGACACAAGATTCCACGCCACTTCTTGTACAGGCCATGGTTATCTCCAAGCTGGACTATTGTAATTCACTGTTAGCTGGCCTACCTGTTTGTGTAGTAAGATCGTTACAACCGATTCAGAATGCTGCAGCACGCCTAGTCTTCAATCATCCAAAGTGGACACATGAAACTCCTCTCCTAGTTACTCTCCACTGGCTGCCTATAGTGGCCAGAATCATATTTAAATCTCTCACTTTGGCCTATAGGACACTGACTGGATCTGCTCCCTGCTATCTTAATGCAATGATCAAGATATATATCCCCAACCGCCCACTGCGGTCTTCTGATGAGCGTCTGTTGTGTCGACCAGCCATAAACGGTAGGTCAAATTCAAGACTCTTTTCCTCAGTGGTTACTTGTTGGAGTTGCCCAGTGCTCTCCGTTCCTGTGATAATTTTGGGTCTTTCAAGAGGGGTCTAAAGGCATATCTGTTCAATCTGTTCTGTTAGTTTATTAAGCGTTTCTTATGCGTTATAGTTTGTATATTATAGTATTTTTTATTTTCATTAGGCTATTGATTGAATTGACATTGTTGTTTATTATTGCTATTCTCCTTAATGTAGTCTTACCAACCTTTTAAATTGTTTACTGTTAAATTTAACCTTGTATTGTTGTTATTTGTATGTCGCTTTGGACAACAGTGTCTGCCAAATCCTATAACCATAACCATAACATAAAGGACAAAAAACACAGAAACACTCAGGGTCAGACAATTTTTTGCCTTGTTTGTCATACCGGAGTGGTGGAAGCCACAGCTGACCTGTGCAGCACGCAGCTCACAGTCAAAGCGCACTGCCCCAGGAGGGTAAGTTGTGATCTTACTGGCATCTTTGTCTCCTCGCTCACTGCTACCATCTGGGCAAGAAACACAAATGATAAGACAACATTAGCCTGAAAACGTAGAAGAGAAATGATCACTTGTTTTTTTTGTTTTAATTGTATGCCCAGCCTGTGTACTTGTAACACTGCAAAGGCTGCATTAGTCAAGCTACCATTACTAGGGATGCACTGATCCGACTTTATCAGTCTCGATACCGATGCTGATGCTGATGCCGATGCCTGGGCTTTGTGTATCGGTCAATACCCGACACCGATCCAATACACATCAGGCTTGACTTAAAAAATGATTAACACAAAACACGGCCATATGCACTATACCATCAGGCTAGTCAGCTTTGGAGAGAGAATTTCCCCTGTGAGTATATTCATTCCAAGTTGGCCTATCATAACTTCCCAATTCTACACTGCACTTTAGCCTGTTAACTGTATGGTAATAGGCTGTTTGCATTTGTATGTAATATAAATGTATTTGTTCAACTTTACGCAGCAGAACTATGCACTATGTAGAACGGAACGCACATTTTGTTTTTGCGCAGGGGAGAGTGCACGCACGCACAGTTACCAGCAAACAATAATTCACCTACAGTGGGTCCCAGTTAAAAATTGACACTTCATTCACGATCAAGGTGATTCACGCAGCTGGGTGAAATGTAAGTACAACTGCAGCCACTTGGGGGCAGCATAGTCCGCAGTGGCATTCCGCGGTCGAACCGATCGAACGCGGTCGAACGCTGTGGCGTTCCCGGTCGAAGCTGTGATTGGCCGAGTTTTCAGTGTGTTTCTCTGTGTTTTTAGCAGCTTCTGCAACATGCTAGCCCACTGTAGCCTATAAGCTTTGTACATAACGTTTTGGATTCATTGGCAAGATTTCTTGATTGTACAGTGCCTGTCTCTCAGTAATGTTTTAAAATGAGAGCTTCGTCAGCTGGCAGTAGGCTACTTTGTCGGCAGTCATGAGAAGTTCGCTTGCTAATTGGTGCAGTTTTCAGCACAAAAACTAATTTTATTCTTTTGCTCTTTTGCATTGCTCTATGCTGTTCTATGGTGCTTTCTGCCTCTTGGTTGCGCACGCATGTTTTCGAGACGTTGCATAGAAATCCATGTATAATGAGCGCATAAAACGACTTGTTGACGTTTTGGGATATTAAGCTACGTTAAGCTTTTTCACGTTAAGGATTGTATGTCCTTAATTTATTTATATATTTAGGCTACTTGCGCAAACCCTGGATACTTTTATTGCCACACAACAATATTGGTGGTATTTGTTACATTAGCTTCAAAAAACTTTGGTAAAGTTAGACAGAAATTGGCAGATTCGCAAGATTTGCGTTTTGCGGTTCAATAAATCATAGGAGAAACGTTTTCATTCCATAATATAGAGCTCTATCTAACCGTAGCAAGGTAGACAACAAGCTACAACCCGGTTTTCATCCGAAAGAACCGTGTACATATGTGGATAAATAAAACGCATCCCTGTGAGCATTCTGCTTTCAGCCGAGCGTCTAGGGACCGTCTACAAAGTGCAAAACCGAAAGTGGATACAAATACATTTAAATAGCTTCACTGTTATTGAGCCTAGTGCTTCCAAAATCATAGCACACAGCTACTGCTTCCTTAGCAACACACTACACCTGCCAATTACGGGAAAAATGGACACCCTATTTATATTATATTTGTATTGGGGGTAAAATTCAATAGCTTCACTGTCATTGAGCCTAGTGCTTCCAAAATTACAACACACATCTAATGCCTCACTAGCAACATACTACACCAGCTGATTATGGAAAAACAGACTCACCCTATTTATAATCTATTTTTAATGGTTGAAAAATGCAATAGCTTCACTGTTATTGAGCCTACTCCTTCCAAAATCACAACACACACCTAGGGCCTCCCAAGCAACATGCTACAGCAGCTAATTATGGAAAAATGGACTTGCCCTATTCATAACATATTTTTAATGGGGGGGGAAATCAATAGCTTCACTGTTATTGAGCCTAGTACTTCCAAAATCACTCCACACATCTAGTCTTCAAAAAGCACCGCTTCAGAAAGTTGCACTGCTTGTGAAAGAAGGGGGTGGGGGAGGGGAATCACGCGTCTTTTATTTATATTTCCCCAGTGAAGCTGCAATGACCCAAACAACCACAAGTAATATGTTGTAAGTTGTACGTTTTAAGTTATAATACATTATAAGTTGTAATATGTTGTACGTTATAAGTTGTAATACATTTCATGCAGCTGCGTGAATCACGGAAAGCGTGAATGAAGTGGCCACTTCTAAATGGGACCCACTGTATACACTGCAAAAAATGAAATCTAACCAAGTGTTAATAATCTTATATTAAGATCAAAAAATCTATTTGGTATTGTTTTTAGTATGAGAAGACTTACCTAGCGCTCTCTCGAAAGATCATTTTGACTTAATTTAAGAAGACTTTGACTTATTTTCATGGACAGTCTTATCAAGACAAATTTACTCAACGCACTGGCAGACAAATTTGCCTGTTTTTAGGACAAATTTGCTTAACGCACTGGCAGACAAATTTGCTTGTTTTCAGGATGAGATGTCTTAATTTAAGAGAAGTTTGACTTATTTTAAGTCAAATGATTTCATGAGAAAGCGCTAGGTTAGTGTCTTTATACTAAAAACAATACCAACTATTTTTTTTTTTATCTTGATATAAGATTAATAACACTTGGTTAGATTTTGTTAGATAAGCAGTTTTTGCAGTGTACACTGCAAAAAATGAATTCTAACCAAGTGTTATTGATCTTATATTAAGATTAAAAAATCTATTTGGTATTGTTTTTAGTATGAAAAGACTTACCTAGCGCCCTCTCAAAAGATCATTTTCACTTAATTTAAGAAAACCAACTTATTTTAAGGAGTCTTATCAAGACAAATTTGCTCAACGCACTGGCAGACAAATTTGCTTGTTTTTAGGACAAATTTGCTTAACGCACTGGCAGACAAATTTGCTGAAGTGGCCATTTGAAAGCGATGCCCACTGTATTGGTGTTTCATTTTAAATCTAAACCACTTCCACACAACTCATATTAGCAAAATACTGTGGACAGAAAATTTGACCACTTCAGGTAACATCTTAAAAATGTAATGCGAAAAAAGTTTAGTGAACACATTCCATCCAACAGAAATTTGACATTAGCCTTAGAAAGAGGTCAACTGACTGACCTCATTTGGCAGAGGCAGTGTTGCCAACTTAGCAACTTTGTCGCCATATTTAGCGAGATTTCAGACCCCCCAAGCGACTTTTTTTGTAAAAAGCGACTAGCGACAAATCTAGCTACTTTTTCTGGCTTTCTTGGAGACTTTTTGAGACTCTGATGTGATGGCATGTAACGTCCCTTTTTACTCTTCTGAGTGAGTAGTGAGTTCGGCTGTGCTGTGTAAGAGTCTCATGCCTGTTTCGTTTGTGAATTGGCCTACATCGAGTTCGCCCAAAGCGTTGCCCCATGATTATAAAAGTAATGACTGGCCTATGTAGTATCAGCCCATGTTATCCACGGAAGTAGATGTTCTATAGATCTAACAGCTCAGACAACGTTATTGGAAGGTGCAGCAACTTCGGGAGAGATTACAACCAGAGTCAACGAGACGAGAGCAATGACATGATGACAGGGAAACAGGGACACGCTTTCCAGCACCGTTCAACAAAGGAAAGGCTACAACTTCATTCACAAGCAGATAGTTGAGCATACAAGTTAGAAAAACCTAAAGCATTCGTTTAGGCTATGTAGCCTCAATGTTGTCAATGCAGGAGAGACTGTCGGCTGAGGGGGAAAAAAAAATTCTGTCTGTCTGTCCGAGTGACATTAACTAAATAAATCCAAATTATAGCCATTGCAAGGTTAAATTGTGTGTAGCCTATGGTGAAGTTATAATCAGACTTCAAGCTGTGCAAAGCAAATGCAGCAGTTGGGAATAGGTTGGAAATGACTGATTTTCAATGCTCATTATAGGACTGCAAAAGATGACAAGATGTAAAGAAGTGTAAAGTGTATCAATTACCCTAATATACAAGTATACTAAATTAAATATATTTAAATTAGGCTCTTAAAAGTTGCCTATGGAGTAGGCCTAGGAGAAAAGCAAACAGGTGTAAAGGGAAATTAAAGGGCCATCACCGTTTTTTGTTTTTTTGTTTTTTTTTGGAGGGGGAGGGGGTCACGACCTGGTGATGTAATTGATATGCAAATTAGTGTGTGACGTCATCTAGCGACATTTAGCGACTTATGGAGCTGGCTTTAGCTACTTTCCATTTGAAATAGTTGGCAACACTGGGCAGAGGGTATACCTTTGCTATACTTCATATCAAGCAACAACCTCCCAACTAGCCTGATGAGCCAGACCCACATCAGGATGCAGGGTTTGGGAACTCACCATTCGCAGTGCTTAATCCGAGGGGTGGGATAAACGGTTGTCTTTCAAATTCCTTCTGCACGCAATAGGATAGCGCTACAACTCATGAGTCCTATGTGTTTTCCCACCAGCAGAGCTAGTTGATCAGACTTTTGGCAACTTCAAAAAGCTTAACTCGTGTCGCGCTGTTCGCCAGCAGCAGCATCCATCTTCTTGGTTTTCAAGTAGCAGGGAATTCACGCGGAACTGTCGCAACTCTGCTAGTGATGGCCCGATACCAATACTGGCATCGGGCCGATACTGGGCCCATATACTCATACTCATAAAAATTCCCCGATATCACCCACGGATACTTAGTTTCCCCTAAATTATTGTAGCCTCTACACTTTCATGAAGCTTACTCGCGACGCGTAGCAGCTATTTCAGTCTTGCACTTGAAGAACATACAACAAGCTAGATTCATGTATCTGCGTTGAATGCAGCTAATACTCTCGCACGTATGGTTTTCTGTTTTAACTATAGCTCACCTAAACTATGCGTGAGTGTAGCCTAGTTGTTGTGCGTCACTGGTGTAGTGTAGCCAACAACCTTTAGTATACTGTAGCTCTATACTTCGCGCTAGTTGGGAATAAGTAGCCTAGCATACAAAACAAACTCCGTGGGGTTTCCGTTTCAGATAGATAAATGTGATTTGCATAGTGTTTTGTAATCTTTTTTTTTTGTAATTCTTACATTACATAGATGGTGATACCATAAGAAACAATAATGCACCATACAAAAAGTTTGCATCAATATTTAACTTCATACTAATGGCAAGAAATTGCATTTGTTTCTGATGTCCACTCCAACACATTTCAAGTGTTTAGGGACGTGACATGAGCTAGTGGGATAGTTAGCAAGGAGCTCTCTCCAGATGTAAAAGTTTGCCATGTTTGCGTAGCCTATTTCTAAATTACATTAAACCCAAATAGTAGGCCTAAATGACCTAAATCCCATAGCCTAGGTAGGTTAGCAGCACAAACTTGAGAGATGCAAGTGAGCAAATCAATAATCTCCTGATGCCAGTATACACTACCCTCAGGAGGAAAACAAAGCCAGACAAAGAGGGAGCTCTCCCACAGCTGCAGGACTGCTTCATAAGAACAGAGTGTGGAGGTGACCACTGTCATTTGCATGTATTTTATTAGCATTTTTGCACATTCCGGTTCGTAAGAAAAAAATCCTTATGAGAGAATGAACAGGGTTTTAGGAAATCATAATCTCTCTGCTTGAGAGAACCCACATTCGTTTCCTTTCAATAAAACCAGCGTGCCTGTCAGGAATCAGCCTACGAATTTTATAAAAAAGTAAATCATGCATGATTAAAAAATAACTACGGTAAATTTAGGCTGAATAAGGTTTCCATTTCAGCACAACACGTTCCATGAATAAATGAAAGCGGATGCCTTATCTCGCAATAAGCGGATGGAAATCCCAACACCCTTACATGAAACTTAATAGTGAACCATCAAATACCCCGCAGATTTCAGTGGTCATCAGTCCCGATATTTAGCAATATAATCAAACAGTAATCCATGCCCCAAATGAAGGTGCTGTGCTTTGCGCAGCCTAATAAAAAGACCCCAGCGATAATTTGAAGATTTACGATAGTCTCCTAAACATTCCTCACCCGTTATCTAGACATGCATGAAAACATTTGAAAACAAAACTCACTGCCATGTAGGCTAATATTTGCTGTTTTGCTACTAATTATCTTTCACGTACTGAATATGCACACTAGAAAGTGAAAGTAGGCCTACTGCGCTCCGTGTCTGTATCTGTCTGTTCACGTCCGCAATCGATTATAACGTTCCTCAAATAGAGAACACATCCATGTTCTCTCTCGTTATAGGCTGTCATGCTTCTGTGTTTACAAAATTCCTGACGGTTCCTGATCGCTAAAGGTTTGGTTTCCTTTCCTGTTGATCGCGATTGATGTAGAAGCACCTCCTAGGCTATAATTTGACTTCAGCGATGAGAGAGGAAGAGAGAGAGACACCCGCAAAGTGGTCCATGCGCGCGTGTGTGTGTCTCTGCATCAGGTTCAATTGAAGTCAGAGTTGGTCTGTCCAGTCAATAGTCCCGCATTCAGGCCACTCCATTATTAGATTAATGTTATCAGAGAGCACTGTAACATGTGTGGGAATTTCTCTCATTATGATAGAGTTGTGGGACTTTTATTACTATGCTCAAGACTTAATAACTTATGCGTAATACCCGCAATCCTGCGCTGAAATTTAGGCCCTGGTTTTAAATGCGCATCTTTTTTTCTCGCGCTCTCTCAGAGGTGACCAGCCGAGCAATTGTTCTGCTACCAGTTTGTGCCAATATATCATCCAAAATGCTTGATTGCATTGCATTCTCCACATTTTTAGATACATTTTCATGTACCACATCAGCATTTTTGTTCAGTGAATCTTTTGTAAATTGCTTCACAATTAGCGCGGGCACTCGTCAGCAGCCTTCGGCTTACTATTCACTTCTTCGTCTTCATTAACATTTCCTGTAGAATTCAGTTGCAACTGTCTGTTCTTGGTCTTGGATTTTGTGAAATAAATTTCTAAGTATCACCTGCTTGCTGCAGCTTTGGTCTGCACGTCCTATTAAAACCGGTCTGTGCAGTCTTTTTAAAACGCATCTTTTTCTCTCTCGTGGGCATTTAATCTGCTGCCGGCTTGTCACTCCACATCGCCCAAAATGCTTGATTGCATTGCATTCTCCACATTTTTAGCTAGATTTTCACGTACCACATCAACATTTTTGTTCAGTGAATCTTTTGTAAATTGCTTTACAATTACTGTCGGGCCTATAGGCCGATCGCCTGGCTTGCGCTTTGGTCACGTCCTTAAAACTGTATTTTTCTCTCTCCTAAGCATTTAATCTGCTGCCAGCTTGTGACTCCACATTGCCCAAAATGCTTGATTGCATTGCATTCTCCACATTTTTAGCTAAATTTTCATGTACCATATCAGCATTTTCGTTCAGTGAATCTTTTGTAAATTGCTTTACAATTAACTTCGGGCCTATAGATCTATGCCTGGCTTGCTTCGTTCACGTCTTTTTAAAACCATCTTTTTCTCTCGTGAGCATTTAATCTGCTGCCAGATTGTGACTCCACATCGCCCAAAATGCTTGATTGCATTGTATTCTCCACATTTTAGCTAAATTTTGGTGTACCACATGGCATTTTCTTTAAGTGAATCTTTTGCTTTACAATTAGGCCTATCCAGCCCTCTTCTTGGCTGCCTTCACTCCTTCTTCGTCTTCATTAACATTAATCTTTTTGGCCTCAATAGTCCAGTTACATAGTCTCTGTTTTTGGATTATGTGAAATACATTTCTAAATAAATGCGACTTATAGTCCAGTGCGACTTATATATGTTTTTTCCTGTTCATGACGCATTTTTTGACTAATGTGACTTATACTCCGGAGCGACTTATAGTCCGGAAAATACGGTAAATCAGCCATGAATAAGTGCTGAAAAGAAAATGTAAAAATATCACTGTGGATATACATGGGTAAGGTAACACTACCAACTAAATATTCCATAAATGTCTATGCAAAATGTTTGAGATATTTTTTCACATATTCATGGTAGACATAGGTGATGTACCTCTGCCCTCCTCCAACCGGTGTCGGCGGTTAATACGTTGCCTCTTCTCCTCTTGCCTTATCTGAATGTGCTCCTCAATGTTCACACCTGGGGAAGGAGGGACAGGGACAGCTAAAATAAAAGAAAAATGTAGCAATAGGCCAAAAGAAGAAAGAAGAGGAAACCAGAAACAAAACAAAAAACAAAACCGTGGATGAACACTCAGCACACATGCAGAAAAATGGAGATGCATACATATACAAACATTCTGAGCAACAACAAGGCAGAAGCAGAAAGTTACTAAGACTGCAGACTTGAGGCATAAAATCAGAAATGTGTGAAGACAAAATGCAACTGGAATGATCACTGATAATGGTGGTGAGTGGACTGACATAAATACCTAAAAGCAGGTCCAAGGGTATCATCTCCTTTACTGCATCAAAGATGCCCCTTTGTCTGGCCTCCTGGCCATCCAGCTCTCTAGCACAGGCCTTACAGCAACCGCAAGCTGAGCATCCTGACTCTCCAGAACCACAGCCACAAATGCTGAAAAGTAGCCAACAGATAAGCCATTTAAAAAGGCACAGAAAAGTGAATGTCAAGCGTGGTGTCTTTCACCTCTAGGAAAATCATTCTGCCTGCCTTATATTTAGAAGTAATTAGTATATTTTTGTTTTTGCTTTGGATCATTGTCCTACTGGAAGGTCTAGCCATGTCTTATCCTCATCATCCTGGTGGATGGCAAGATTCTCCCAGAACAAAATGACCCAAAAAGTTTTCTTCTATTTTCCTCTCGCCTGACCAGAATACATTCTATCAGTATTTCATAGGCTTGTCCAAATCTTGTGTAGCAAACTTTCAATGAGCTTCGACATGTTTTTATTCCGTAATAGAGTCATGCGGGGTGGAACAGTTTCAAAATAAAAAGCGGTTTCAAAATAAAAGCCCCCCGAAACAGAATAGGAAAAGGCCAAAACAATAAATAACATATAAGGAATGCATTAATAGTAATATTTTAAAAAAGATCAAAAAAGGAATCGAATTGTGACTTTAAAATCGAAAATTAAATCGAATTGAGGATTTGGAGAATTGTGACACCCCTAGTGTCTGAAAATGTCTTTATGAGCAATTAGTGTGAGTGATTGCATGTGCATAACACCAAGTATGTGCAAGACTGTGTTTATGAATGCATGGGCTCACCCTCCAGGCACACGGTCTGGACGGCCACTACTGACACAGCTGGCTCCATATCCAGTGCAGTCCCCACACACGGTGCACACCATGCACTGGTCTAGCTTCCACTTGTGCATGCCTGGCTGGCACATTACAGACTTTTCCTCCTTTTCATCTAGCTCATCCTCCAGGTCCTCATCCATGGCAGTAGCCATGTTCTCTACTCCAAACACTGGAACCATATAGAAAAACATCTTTAGTAATAAATCAATGTTCCTGCAAACCTACTAAGAAAGCAGCAAAATCCATAGCTATGTTGGCAGCTGAGATATTTGGACCACTATGATGGCATGACAAGAGCTATAGGGAAAAGGATTTGCATTTGGCCTTCTAGATGACAACTTGGGCTGCAACAATTAGTCAACAATGTCGATAATGAAAATGACAACCTGAAGGGACTATGATAATGATAATTTATTCCCGTTAATTCCCGTATATTCCCATGGAAAGTTTCCAACTTTGAAAATTCCCAGAATTTTGCAACCCTAATCCAGAGTGATTTACAGAGACCAATTAGAGGGACAGCACTCCTGCAGCAACTCTTGCCTTGCTTAAGGGTACAATGGCTGCTTAGAAACCAAAGTCCCTAACCACTACACCTACACCATCACCATAGCATGTAGCACCCATGGGTTTTAGCCTCCTTTGTATAATATCCACCTTACCTTTACCAGCCTGTGTCATGGCTCCTGTGTCTCTGCCACACTGACCCTTGTTGTTCACTCCAAATGTCCATACTTCTCCACTCTTGGTGAGAACACAAGTGTGAGCCTTGCCCATGGCTACCTGAGTTACAAAATGGCCCTTCAGGTCGGTAACCTGACCTAAACAGGAGGAGAATAATTTGTGAAGATATGAAGATAAACCCTGGTTTTTGCATTGTTTGAGTTAAAGCACACAAATCAAGTTAAGATGAAAATACAAACTGCTGTCTGCAATTGATATTTCATGTCACCCCTGCTCATATCCCCCTTACAGGTACTGTCACTGTAGATAGCATCCTTCCCAAACATGTAAAGTTCGCCATCCTTAGTGATGATACTGCTGCTGCCATTGTTGCACGCTGTGTACATGGCCATCTTGCTCTCCAACTTGATCATTTTCTTGGGCTTGTAAGGCTTTGGTTGCCTGCGACTCTTGGCTGTAAATTTAAGACAAACGAATCAAAACACTGCCAAAGAAATACTCTTAGAACACCATTCAGTGTTATTCAGTCAATATACAATGGATAAAAGGAAAATGGCTATAGTACAGATATATTCAATTAAATCAAACCAATAATAACAAAGTCCATACTTGTCTCTCCATCCTCCCCCTTACTGGCCAGGCCAGTGAAGAAGACACAACCATCTTCTGTTACCAATAGGGCGTGTGAGCCATCATGCCCCACAGAAAACTGCACAATCTTGGGTGATTTGGTGATTGGTAATTCCACCCATTTACCAGCTGATGGGCCACCTTGTTTGATACCAAGGCTCTGGTACTTTCCGGTGTAGTAGATCTGTTCAGGACAAATAAACACACACACAGAAAATATATACATATTTACGTATAATAGGGGTAAGCATATGAATCATTTATTAAATATTCAAAAAACATCAGTGTTATTTGTTTATAATACTTTAATAATGTTTATTTGCGTTGTCAACACTGCTATTTTAAGGGTGCATTATCAATTGCATGAGGAGGATAGCTTCTAGCATCTTTCCAATACAGTGTGCTTCACAATGAGTCTCGTGAGGAACATAATTTCCTAAATTTTCTCAAATTTAAAACTTAAATTTCCCTTAGGTGAATAAAGTATCTATCTATCTATCTAATGCAAAGATGGTCCTTAATCTATCTGTAAATCACAGGAACATCTGTCTGTCTGTTTGTCTGTTATTCGCATATCTCTCGAACCATCCGTTCGATTGATTGAAGTTTGATGTTGTTTGGAGATATCATTAAATATATTGATAAAAGAGGCAACTATTTGGTTCTCGCCACTCTACTGTAGCCACTTTCACACAGCACAGTGCAGGACCAGAGACAGAGAGGGTAAGCGGCAGTGAATCAGTGCACAGCACAGATCAAGGTGCAAGTTGTTTGGATGATTATCATGTCTGCCCTCAACAACAAAGACTCCCTGTATGCGGTTTTCTTGCATAAATTATTTCCGCAGATTTTATAACACGTCAACAAACACGGGTATGCAGTGGCCAGGCTTGGAATTTCGACATTCTGGGGGCAAGGCCACTTGCCTTCAGTTGGGCATATTTGGTGGGGGGCACAAAGGCCACATGTCAGGGCACCAAGGCCAAAGTTAACTATACAGTAGTAGGCTATAAAAATGATCAAAGTTGTATTTAGCCTATTCACTGCAGTAGACCTGCATCACTGTATGAAACATTACAAAAACATGAAACATGACATATTACATAGAACTGTAAATCATCTGATCATCTAATATTTACAGATATCTAGGCTATATAAAACATTTATTTTATATTTGGCCTGTTATGAAATCATTTAAGCACAGCTCAGCTTTAAGAAACTCAAATAGCCTAGATGCATGCTTAGCATTTTGTGATCATTAAGGCTACTTTCACAAACTCTTAGTCAGCGGTCCTCTGATTTACCAATATCTAGGCGATATTTGTAACATTTATTTTGTATTTGGCCCGTTATGAAATGATGTGGAACAATCTAAACACATTGTAAAACGTAAAGCCCAAATTTGGAGACATCCATGTATGTCGAACTTTACTGCAAATTCAAAACTGGATTACTCTGGAACGGCTAACTGTACAGGGGACTGCTTTACACCTTTATGTTCGGTAAGGTCTCCTGTTTATTCTGATATATGGTTTGTCATGTGTTAAAAGAAGGGTTCGTAAAGTATTCCACCGAGATGAATGGGTAGGGAGATCATGGGACGCAAAACCTTCAGTAGAATGTATGATTAAATTGAATTATATTATTTACTTTTCTCGCGAACCGTTCAACACAGCAATTGTCGGCTAACATCGTTTAAAAGCTGAGAAAAAGCTCTTTCATGTGATACTTGTGATGTCTGTGTGATGAATAGGCTACTTCGCGAATAGTTCAACTGAGAATGGGTGAATTTGGACGCGCTTTCTTTCTTGCGCTGTCACTGTCTCCACTGCGTAAAAGACTTAAATTAATTTGCGCTGTGAATGCTAAGATTATTTTGACAGGCCACAGGCTAAATAAAAATTGCTATTAGTAGGACGCAAAGCAGAATATTGAAAGAAGGGGGCACCGTGGCCTGTAAACCTCTGATTTTCAAAGGGGCCTCACGGCCAATGCAAGGGGCTACGACGGCCATGGTCCCGAATTTAAGGACGTTTCAGAATGCCACACAGCTACAGAGTGGCAGACAGAGCGAGATGTCACTTATGCTACCAGAGACTGCTTTGAGTCACATCGTTGCAAATTTCATATGATGATGCATCATTCCACAAAATGGTTCGTCTTCTCTATCATGAAGTTATTCAATAGGCTTAACAATAAACATATAGTCTTAACTCAAAACAGCTGTTAGGCTTATGTAATTTTGATCTATAAAAAATGTCACATGCAGCCATGCCTAAATTCTGCTCACTGCACATTTATCATAGGCTAATGTATTATAATATACTATTCATTGTTGAATGCTTGGCTAGAATTATGGTTTTTCCCCCTCATCCTATTTTTAAAGTAGGCCTACCTGCGAGGTTTTCTAGAGGAATAGTATGTTTTCTGAATTCACTGAATTCTGTGAATTCCCTGAATTCTTGCGTACGAGTTGAGACTTGACATGAGATTCGAGCCTAGCCACCGCTCACGCTCAAATTGATAAATGCCATGCTTTGCGTGGAAATGAGCGTACGCCCGACCTTCGCCTGTTTTATGTTGTACGCATGTTTCATAAATGAGGGCCATTGTGACTACAGGCAAGTGTATGTCTAGAGCACTGGCCCCATATCAAGTAACACCCATACCTTTCCTGAGGCAGTCTTCATCAATGCAAATTCCCTGCCTGCTCCCAACAATGCTGCCTCCTCATCAAACCCTGTGCCTGAGAAACAGAATTTTCAGCAAGGCAAGGCAGATTTATTCATATGGTAACAATTCAAATACATTTGTAATTCAAAGTGCTATACAAATGAGTAGTAGTACAGAACACAGAAAATAGATTTCCAAAGGTATGAAGTGCATTAAAATATTTACTCAAAAATAAATACAATTGGCAGTCAAACCTAAAATCCCCCCATAAAACTTTCAACAGTCACCAAATAATCCCAGTGTTTATTTACAAGCATTACTCACTGATGATGTGCAGTTCCTTCTCCAAATCAAAAAGGGAGATGCCACAGGCATGGAGACACTTCCTTGCCAGCTTTAGCTGTAGCTCTTGCTGCAACACCAGGTCTGAGCTGGCAGCATAGATGCGTACCACAAAGCCATCCTGTTTTGCAATAACAAAAGATATTAACAATGAAAAAACTAAAGTGGACCTCAAATAATTAACATTATTAACTATTAACACATGATGTCAAGAATGGACTCTCACACCTTCAATGTCAAATGTTAATACATTTGCAGTAATGAGAGACTGAAACAGTTCTGAATTTGAACCATGACCAGATGTATGATTTAAAAGTGGAAAATATCTGGCAATGTTTAGGACAGCTATCAAAATAGTTTGATATCTAGTCCTTGCCAGCAAAGCATCACAGACTATGCTAAAGTAGCTTGGTTAACTACTAACTAGAGTGCTTTTCCGAGGAACTGCAAAGTGTGCTTGCTCAGGTGTGGTTCACCAACGGAAGCAGACAGTAGAATAGGGTTGAGGATTCCAACAGTAACTAATTTTTGAAAATCAGGCATACGGGTCAAAAGTGCAAGATCACCGTTTGTAAATAAAAAAATAAAAAACATCTCAAAGTTTATAGCCCTTAAGTTCAGCAAGGATCTACACGGCAAAAATTGCTTATCTAAGAAAATCTAACCAACTGTTATTAATCTTATATCAAGATCTAAAAATCTAATTTGTACTGTTTTCAGTATAAAAAAACCTACCTAGCGCCTTGCTCAAGGGCACTTCAGCCGCGGCCCACTGGTCGGGGCTCGAACCGGCAACCTCCGGTTACAAGTCCAGAGTGCTAACCAGTGGGCCACGGCTGCCCACAATTTATTGATCCCCAAGGGGAAATTCAAGGGTCTCAGTAGCATACAGACATCACACACAACATGCACTTACAGCAGAAATGGTAAACATAAGTATAAGTATAAACATATACCTAAACTCCACTGTACAATAAAGACAGTAGAAGATAAGAAAGATAAGAAAACTAACAAAACTAAATACTAAATACACTATATAAATTAAATTTAGAAAGTCCAATGTGCTTGAGGGTGATCAAGCATAAGACGCTTGTAGTGACAGGGCCAAGACTGGTAAGGTGCTAAAGGGAGTGAGTGTCATGGTGAAGGTGCAAAAAGTAGTCCAACCATAG
This sequence comes from Alosa pseudoharengus, assembly GCF_046254945.1. Taxonomy (NCBI): domain Eukaryota; kingdom Metazoa; phylum Chordata; class Actinopteri; order Clupeiformes; family Clupeidae; genus Alosa; species Alosa pseudoharengus. The sequence continues at coordinate 38,690,098 of NW_027468718.1, forward strand.
TCCTTTAGTTATGTGTGCATGGCAAGGTGCTCAAGAGAGTGAGTGTCATGGTGAAGGTGCAAAAAGTAGTCCAACATTAGTCCAACAGTGGAAGAGTAAGGTCTAGAGACGAGCATAAATAATATGGACAAATAGGAGAGTAAAGTAAAGTATAATGTAGACAAGGTAAAATAAAAAACTATTTCAGTGCAAGAACAGGTTGAGGTAATAGGGTTATAGCCATTCATTCATTCAGTATTGTAGCAGAAGCCTGACCGCAGCCATTGATCATGTGTGCTAATATAGCATGAAAAACAGTGTAGCAGTAAAACAGTAGTGAAAACATTAGGCTGTGTACATTAGTAAAACAGTAGTAAAACAGTAGTAAAGCAGTAGTGGGCAGTCAGTACTCAAACATGGAGAGGGAGGCAGACAGACTAAGCAGAGAAATCTCTCTCCTCTTCCCTTTAGTGAGGCATTGAACAGTTCAATGGCCCTAGGAACAAATGACTTCCTCAGCCTTTCAGTTGTGCATGGCAGTGCGCAAAGTCTCCAGCTGATCAAGCTCTTTTGCTTTTTGATAGTGCTGTAGAGTGGATGACATTCATTGTCCAAGATGTTGATCAGTTTGTTTAGGGTCCTTTTGTCAGATATTGAAGTGATGCACTCCAGTTCAGCTCCCACTACAGAGCCAGCCTTCCTTACCAGCCTATCAAGTCGCCCAGCATCCTTCTTCTTTGTGCTTCCTCTCCAGCATACCACTGCATAGAAGAGGGCGCTGGCCACAACAGACTGGTAGAACATCCTGAGGAGCTTGCTGAACACATTGAAGGACCGCAGCCTCCTCATGAAGTACAGCCTGCTCTGTCCCTTCTTGTAGAGTGCATCAGTGTTGGCTGACCAGTCCAGTTTATTGTTCAGGTGGAGACCCAGATACTTGTAGGTGCTTACCACCTCCACATTGACCCCATCAATGGAGACTGGTAGCAGAGCGGGCTTAGACCTGCGGAAATCCACCACCATCTCCTTAGTCTTTGAAGTGTTGAGTTGAAGGTGATTGAGTTTGCACCAATGCACAAAGTCCTCCACCAGGCTCCTGTACTCCTCCTCTTGCTCGTCCCTGATACACCCCACAATTGCAGTATCATCAGAAAACTTCTGCATGTGGCATGACTCGGTTTTGTAGCAGAAGTCAGATGTGTACAGGGTGAACAGGACTGGAGAGAGCACAGTTCCCTGTGGCGCTCCGGTGCTGCTGATCACAGTGTCAGTGAGACAGTTCTTCAGTCTGACGAACTGTGGTCGCTCGGTCAGGTAATCTGGTTACCAGGTGAGCGTCCACACCCATCTGCAAGAGCTTGTCTCCCAGTCTGAGGGGTTGGATGGTGTTAAAAGCACTTGAGAAATCAAAGAACATTATTCTCACAGCACTTTTCCCCTTGTCTAGGTGAGAATGTGTCCTGTGTAAAAGATAAGTGATGGCATCGTCCACGCCCACTTTCTCCTGGTATGCAAACTGTAACGGGTCTAGTGCATGGCGTAACTGGGGTCTGAGCATACCTAAGACCAGTCGTTCCATTGTTTTCATCACATGTGATGTTAGAGCGACAGGTCTGAAGTCATTAAGCTCACTGGGGTGTGGTTTCTTGGGGACAGGGGTGAGACATGATGTCTTCCACAGTGTTGGAACTTGTCCGAGACGTAGACTCCAGTTGAAGATGTGCTTCAGTGGCTCCCCCAGTTCAGCAGCACAGGCCTTGAGCAGCCTTGGACAGTCTGTCAGGCCCGGCTGCCTTATGAGGATGAAGTTTTTTTAAAAGATAACTTACTTGATCAGCTGTAATGATGGGGGGGATGAGGGGAGTGGAGGGTGAGGAGGAGGAGGGGTGGTTCTGAGAGGGTTGTCGTGTGGCTAGAGACTGATGGCCGTTGGCTGAAGCCATTGTTGCCGCACTACTCGTGGTCACCATGTGGGGGAGAGGTGCGATAGCCTGATCAGCAGTGATGATGGAGGGGTCTGTGTGTCTGATGTAGGGCTGAACGATTTATTGCATTTGCGATAATATCGCGATATGATGAAACACGATTTTCAAACCGCAAAGGCTGCGATTTGTAATATGTGACGTCACCAAAACGCATTATACTTGCGCTTGCCGACGCGCCAATGACTCTTCTCACCGACCACTGAAGAAGCAAAAAACGTAAACAAGAGGACCAGCTAACAGTGTCAAGAAAGGTCTGATCAGTAGAGCTACTTTGGTTAAAAATAAACCTCTTAATTACCTTTTGCTCGAACCTACCATGTCCCTGGTTCTAGTTCATAATTCCCCTGTGCTGCTACTCTGGCTGGTAACTTCGTTCACTTGTCCAGCTGACGATTAAAACTCCACGACTGTTTAGGCTGCACAGCAGCCATTCACCTGTGCACTGGGGACTTTGTTTACTGGAGTACAGTGACAGTGGGGGCATTTGCGATATCCAAGGGGGCTGGCGGCACAAACATTTCATCTCACAGGTAATGAATTGATGCATAATGTTATCCGCAAGTTGTTGACACAGCTAACCACCAAAAACCCAGCTGTTCTAACATTAGCTTACCAGCTAAGGCTCTAGGCTACATACATGCTGATAACTTTGCCTGTTTAAAGAGTTTTGTCTCCGCGATTGGCTTTGTTGTGATATGAACAAACTAGTTAATTTGCATGCATGCGTATTGCGCTGTGGTGTTGATGATGCTAACCTTTAGTTAACACCGAGCCGAACGGTCATTCGGCCGCATTTATTTGCGCTACAACAATCTACAGTAGTTTGTTCCGATTCACGTGCAAGTAGCGCGCGCGCGTGTATGGAGAGCACAGGACAAGGAGAAGCCTTGTCAGTGCCACTACATGTAGACCTATTTGTTAACTAACGAAATAAGGTCATATCTACATGAAATAGAAACGAATCAGAATCATTAAATGTTTACAAGGCTGGAAGTTCAACAAATAGGTCTACTAATGTGATTAAAGTAGTTAAATAAAAAATATTTCATTCATAAATCCTATTCAATGACCTAATGCCATCATAACATAGGCCTGGGCTCCAGGAAAGAACAGTTTATGTTTAACTTATCTAATTTTGTGTTGGTCATACTATAGAATAATATATTGCTTGTCTTTGTTGAATAAGACAGAAGATAAAGAGCTTAAAAATAATCGCATATCGCATCGCAATCACAATATTGGTGAGAAAAATCGCAATTAGATTTTTTTCCAAAATCGTTCACCCCTAGTCTGATGGCTGTTGACTGAGGTCGTTGTCACCTCGTTGTTCATGGTCGCCATGTGGGGGAGGGGTGCAATATCCAGTGATGGTGGGGGTGAGTGTTGCACTGGTAATGAGGTGGGGTGGGGGCTGGGGGATGGGCAATCGAACATGTTGTAAAAGTGGTTCAGCTGGTTCGCCCTGTCCAGGTCTCCCTCCACAGAGCTGCTGCTCTTCTTAAGGCCAGTGATAGATTTCATACAGTCCCACACCTCCTTCATGTTGTTTTCTTGCAACTTCTGTTCCATCTTCCTTCCGTAATCCTCCTTAGCCTCTTTGAGCTTATTCTTGAGTTCCCCCTGTATTCGCCTCAGCTCTGCCATGTCCCCCTCCTTAAACGCCATCTTTTTCCTATTGAGAAGGGTCTGTACATTACTGGTTATCCAAGGCTTGTTATTTGGATAGCAGCGTACAGTCCTTGTGGGAACAACAATGATACAGAAGTTCAGATAGTCAGTAGTGCAATGTGTGACCTCCTCTAAGTCCTCTCCATTCAGTAGAACACTCCAGTCAGTGGACTCAAAGCAGTCTCTCAAAGCCTCATCCGCTTCTGGTGTCCCCTTCCTGAAGGTGCGCGTGGCAACTGGTAGCCTCTGAACTTTTGGCTTGTACATTGGCTGAAGATGAATGAGGTTATGGTCCGACTTCCCCAGTGGGGGAAGGGGGGTGGCACTGTAAGCATCCCTCACGTTTGCATACATGAGATCTATTGTCCTGTTTTTCCTAGTTGGGCAGTCAACAAACTGGTAAAAGTTTGTGAGGGTGGAATCCAGTGTAATGTGGTTGAAGTCACCAGAGATCGCAAAGAAGGCATCACTGTGCTGAGTTTGGAGCCTAGCGACTGTAGAGTGAATGACGTCACACGCTGTGTCCGGGAGGGCTTCAAGTTCAAGTTCAATAATTTATTGCCATGTCAACAAAGTTGATTGGAATTTGTCTTGGTGCCATTCCAGTTAAAAAAATACAAGACAATACACAGGACAAACACTTGAGGCGGAACGTAGACACAAACAACAATGGCGTGCGAGAACTCCTTAATAAGACTCCTTAAATTAAGTCAAACTCTTATTAAATTAAGTCAAAATTATCTTACGAGACAGCGCTGGGTAAATCTCTTTATACGAAAAAACAATACCAAATACATTTTTTTATCTAAATATGACATTGATAACACTTACAGATTTAAATTTTTGCAGTGTAGGCTATTGTTGTAAAGACAAACATTGGACAATTGCTTTGTTGAGAATTAGAACTCACATCTTTGCAGGCAGCAATCTGATTGATATGCTCTCCATCAGTGAACACAATGTTCTGTCCATCGGTTTTCAGACCTTAAAAGATATAAGGTGCATTCTTCATACACAATGATCTGAGGAACCAGCATGAAAAAGACTTCGAACATTTTTACATCCATACTTTTCATGATTGCTTCTGGTCTTCTGACAAAATGTATCAAAATCTTTTAACCACTATGAGCTTTCACAAACAAAACCATTTTGGCAGCAATACTTATACCACTCAAGGATTGGAACATAATGATGTAAAATGAAACATTAGTTATGAGAACAAACAACAGAACTGAACAACGAAACCAAGCAGTTAAGCTGCTTTCTTGCTGGTGTGTCTACACTTTACCACACTAGCTGGGGAAACAAATAAATAAACTCTTTGGTGGGACAAGTTCGGTGGGATAAGTAGTTTTTACTTAATTATTACTTATTATTACGTATATTTGCATTTCGTTCTCTTGTTTTTTGTAATACTACCGAGAAATATGTTAACCATTCCTGAGTTCCAGACTGGTCATAAGTTATTGACCTTTGGGGCAGCAGGTTGTGCGCAACAGAGTAGCCTACTGACACAACAAGATACAGTCAGAGGAGTTGCAGCTTTATTCAATTACCCGCTGTTGAAACTATACATATGTTTCCCTCACTAACTCTGGTTTGGTTGCTAGCTTTTTCCCAGCTTCTAGCCGTTTATCTGCATCGAGTGTTTACTCCATATGAAAACGATTGCACGATGAGCAAGAACTCTAATCCTCCAGCACAAATCCACTTAAACAGCAGGTCCGGCAGCCTATAGTTATTCTGTTTAAGATATTGTGAATCGTACTGAATTATGACTTGAGCGTATCGTTGCATCCCTACTTATTACACCTTTGACAGACTAGCAAGTAAACTGTAACATTACATTTCCAAAGTAACCTTCCCAACCCTGTGTTTTTTTTTATCATGTTTCTTTAGGTACTGTTACAGGAATGTCAAAGCAAATTCACTAGATGACCAGATTAGACATGCCTACTACCACAATACTTTATATGTGGTTTTGCTTTGTGCTTCCCTGATCATTATAATGATTGCAACCACCTAGTACACCAATTTTCTACCATAGCAACCATGTGAAATGACTGGAGAATGAACCTTGTTAAATTACATAATTAGTCTGATTTCTGACAGAGATATACAGTACCTGGCATGGCGATGGTTCCCTCTTGTTCCAGTGTTTCAGGGTTGATCCTAATGGCAGTTACATTGTGGCTACTCATATCACAATATAGCAGGCAGTCCTAGGTATAAATGTATCAATACAAAATGATATAGGTCACACAAACCTATACAGTGTCAACAGCTGCCTTAAAGGAACCGTATGTAAGAAATGTACTACAATTAATGTTTATTTCAAATACTTATATCACTGACAACAGTAGTCCGGCCAGGATATTGTCATTTAAAAAGTGAAGTTACAGCCCTCAACTGGTGTTGCTGTTGTCATGTTGTGTTTTGGCCTGATGCGCCACCCTCCACCTATCTACTAATCATGAAGTCAGTAGTGTTTCGGCATCCAGGTTGCCAGCTCTGCCAGTCAGGGGAGGGGATACACTGCTCTACAGTAATTTGAAAGTGATTGCAGTACCAGTTTTGGCCACAATCGTAGATACAGTTCCTTTAAATATCAGACATCTTAACATGTATCCCACATGTGCTAGCTATGCCTTAATTGCTGTTGTCCTTGCCAAATATAACTAGATCAAAAACGTTTGGCATTAGCACTCATATGCCAAAGACTATTTCAATGGCCACAGGTATGTTTTGTGTAAAACATGGAGGACATAGTATGGACACCCCTGGCTTACCATGAAATTTTACTCAACCTCAACCAATCGTCAGCATTTATGCCACTAACCAAGGAAGAACAGTACTTTGCCTCTTGGCTCAGAGATCTAGTTGGTCTGATGAAAAAACAGCTTCAATTATAGTAACGCTCCGCATTTTTTGACAGTAACGTTGTTATTAAAATGGTAAGTGTAATCAATTAGATTACTCATTACTGAAAAAAGTAACTCCGTTAGTAGCGCCGTTATACCTAAACGCCGTTACTACCAACACTGACAGCGACCTAGCCATTTAAGTGTGTCAAAATAAAAGTCTAGTGTCCATGTATCCACTAATACTGTATTATTTCATGTATGAAGGTTATACTATAGCAGCTTTAAGAATTGCGCCCGGTCGCGGCCGTTACAGGAGAATGTAGAACGGGTGTCGACGGCCGCTATGGGGTATAGAGGGTTAACCTGTACCTTATAAGGACATAACAGGAAAGTATTGATTGTATGCAACATAATTTTGGCATAATTAACATAATTTTAGCCCCTTTGACTGTTCAGTGACTTACCCCACCAGTTAACTAAACACTGAAGGTGCCTACGGTTAGGTTTCTCTAGAATAGGGTTTCTCAGTGGGGGGGGGCGATTTTGCGTACCAGGCACACATTCACATCAAAATGTAAGCTAATAAACACACAGCCCATGCTACACTAAAGTGGATCTTTGCCTGTAGACATGAGGTAAAAAACCTCAGTGTTTCTCGCTGTTTATAGGTAAATTAAATTCTTGCTGAAGTAAGCTTAAAAAGAGTCACTCGCAAATTCATGTTCCTCCAGCTGGCCTTTTTGAATTCCTTTGCGAAAATGAAAAATCTACTCTGGGTGCATTGTGAATTCACCTAGGTTTAATAGCCTAATGTTGCCTTGGAAGGTTATAGCTTGTTCACCAGTTGCAGTTAGCATTATATTTTTCATGTGTCGCTGATTAAACATGACGTTTTAAAGTTTGCATAGCTGACACGCTCTCGGGTAGCGCAGACCTTTACCACGGCCAAATGGTCCCAGTTCCCCACAACATTTGAGTATAATTCAGCCCACATCACTTTAAAGCATGTTACCTGAGCAAATCCCAGCCATGATTTCTTGTCCTTCCAGTTTCTTATGCGTGAAGTGGAATTATACACATGTCCCTAAAATCAAAAATAATTTACATTAGGACAATACAAAAGCAATTGACGGAATATCATATTTAAGTGTGTTTGCTTGCTATTGACAATATGCTTGCAGAGAAGTTGATAAAATGATGTATTGACAGTACTAATTTTGCTTTTGATAATTAAAATACTATAAATATAAAAAATAATATAATGTTTGGTAACACTTTACTTGACAGTATTGACATAGGAGTGACATGACACTGTCATGAACACATGAGACTGTCATGACACATGAACCCTAACACCTAACCCCAAATCCTAACCTCTAACCCTAATCCTAACTTGTTATGAAAAAAGAAAAAATGAATGACACTTAATAACAGAAGTGTTGTCATAAACGTTTATGACTTGTTTATGACACATTCATGACAGTGTCATGTCACTTATGTCGATACTGTCAAGTAAAGAGTAACCTAATTTCATTTCAAGTTCATTCATTTCATAAAAATGGAAAATGCTATGGTGTTGATGATTTTTTTATTTTTTTTGCCAAGTAACAGGTTAGCCCCATAGCTAGCAAAAAAACAACTAAAAAGTAAAAAAAATTGTCTATTTTAACAAATTTGTAATACTCCCTTCTAAAAACAACACACTGTTACTTGCAGAAGAAGAAAACGACTCTATATGCTTTTATACATGTAAACAACAAGAAAGCACTGTTTTACAGCAGTCATTTCAAGTTGTGGGATTTTTACATGAAGGAAGAAACAATGGTTTCTGAGCTTCACTGTATGTCCATTTTACATACCAGACTGTCATTATTCAACTATACCAAGGTAAACTCATTTTTGAATTCTATGATCCCTTTAATAGCAATGACTCTGCCACGGTGCTATAAGCGTTTTTTTTTTTTTACTTTTGGTAAGGCTACGATATGCATTTGCAATTTTTCTATGAAGCAAGTTGCCTATGTTTAAGCCATATTGCAGCACATATAAGTAATGTTAACACCGTACCGGGATTAACAAGGTTACCAGACCAGAGGGGCTACTAGGAAACGAGATGAGTGGTAGGGTATATTGAATTTAAAGCTCAAGGTGCGCTCAGTCTGGCCTATGCTCGTCACCAATTGTTGAAAACATTCAAGGCTTAGCCCAAAACTTTGCAGGGATCCGGGGAAATTATTTTTTTACATTTTGTCTTTATTGAGGCCAACAGGTTTCAAAACAAGGTAGGATTTGTTTTTACATATTTTCTCTTTTGTTAAATGATTTACAGGTTCCTGCTACAGAGGATAAGAAAGAGAGAGAAAAAATAATGATAGAAAATAAAACCACAAGGATTTTCTTATCCAACAGTTTCAGACACAAAGTATTTTTTTTGTTTTTGGTTGTTTTTTACATTTTTGTATATTAACAGTAGGAACAGTTAGAACATAGGGGGGGGGGGGGTTACTACACTTCTTTAAAAGAAAAAAAAGAAATACACTGTACAGCAATGAGCACATTACTAACAATATGAGGCACCTACCTTCACAATACATCATACAGAAGGAAGTGCCTTTATTGCTTACCCGCACTGTGCCACTGTATCCAGATCCAAGTTTGAAGAGACCGTCCTTGCAGAGTAAATAGAGGAAAGAGCCATCAGCCTGCAACAGGCAGTGCTCATCGTCATCAATACTCAGCTCCCCCAGTAGCCACTTATTCATGAGTGCTGCATGTTTTATACCATTTCCAAACCAATCCTGAATTTGGATCTTGCCCACCAGAACTGCCTGTACACTCCTTTGTAATGCATTCAGGATGGCTGGCACCTGGAAGATACAGATTGTTCACAATTTAGGACACTGACTCATGACTGCAAAGGAACATGTATCTAGGGGATGTGAAGTCGCTTAACTTTTAGGCAGTTTAATAGTGTTCTATACCAAAATTCTATACCACTGCAAGAATAAATAAATCAAATGACAAGGCAAGGTAAAAATAAATTGGTGGCTTTTTCCTGTTATTGTTACTGTTAAGTATAGCTATGACATTGCTGTCTGCGTCATTGTTAACACAACCTGATCAATTACATTTGCATACGTTTATTCATTTAGCAGATGCTTTTATCCAAACCGACTTACATATGTCAATCATATTACAAGGGCGTTGTCTCCGGAGCACAACGGTGGAAGCCGAGAATCGAACCCACAACTTTTCAGGTTACTGCATGCTAGCCCAGCTCCTTAGCCACTACGCTACTGCCATCCACACTACGCTACCACTGCCTACCAATTTTGCTTCACAAGTAAATTTGACCAGCCCATAATAACAGTTCTTACTCTTATTCTTCAGTTTGGCAGACTAGAGAAAATCTCTAGAAATTCTCTGCCAGATGTGCAGAGAATACTGCAGTCAGGGTATGGGGGCAGTGAAAAAGCCCTAAACATTGGTGTCAGTCAAATCAATATGATGCATGTTTTGACATACTGCATACACATAACTGAAAAGGCATATCTCAACGCAACGAAATAAGATATTAGGCTGATTTTTTTTTTGTATGACAGTCATAAAACAAGGGTGACACAAGGCTGTGTTTGGACAAATGAACCCAATCCTTACTGACTTGGAGGGTATTTTTTTTCCCCCAAATCATTTTGAAAAAATAGCTTTTGTGACAACCTATCTAGATATTTACTTTTACAGGACACCCATTCTACCATGTCAGAGTTAGCCATTTTATTACCATAACATTGCAAGATGCATAGTACTACCCATTTACCAGCCAACATACATTTGATGTAAGCTTAGGCTAAGAGAGGCAATTACGCTGATGTAGGTTAAAACAACACTAGTCTCACCTTTATAGTTTGGCAGGCATGACTACCATTGTTGGTGAGGATTGTGGACACAGCTTGTAGGATTTTGCCGGTATCACCCCATGACACCACCAGGCTGAAGAGACAGGCACAGGACAGCGCTGTCAGGGCCTGCCCTGTAGGGTCATTCATTCCAGTACTTCGCACAGTTATCTCCAGCAGTAAGTGGAAAAGGGACTCTGTTGATGGTTGGAGTATTGCATTAGTGACATCAAACCATAAATGGAATGAGTGATCTGCAAACACTAAATAGCAATAGTAATAAAGATGTTATTGGCATAATTACTTTTTCATTTACAGTTTTTTACCCAAAGGAAGAAAGCATGTTATGAAAACACTGCACAAGCTGTCTTTAACTCATTGAGTGCCAAAAACGTAATATTACGTTTTTCCTTCCCATGCGTTGAGTGCCAAAAACGTAATATTAAGTTTTTAGCTTTTTTTTTTAATTACGAAACTAGACACTCTAACACACCTTATATGTGATTTTGGGAACTCTGTGATGAATGGAAATGAAATATATGACGATCGAAAACTCATGAAAACGCACAATCTGGACATTTTATCTGGACATTTTATCATAACTTGGTTGCCGCTTTGGGACGAATCAGTGACGCTTGCACATCAGCTCAAAACCAGGCCATTTTCGTTGGTCTATCACTAGGTGGCAGTCTCGCCAGGTCTCGCTGAACACTTCACGGAAAGTTTACAGGCAACACTTCTATTTTGATGAAAACTAGCCACTGTTTAGCTTGGGATTTCTC